>NC_092694.1:12875420-13475420 GCF_964275005.1 Diadema setosum
CAGAAAGTGGTTTCTGAATATCTCACAAAAAGTTAAAGGCTGAATTCTCACATCAACCAATACTATAATATCCTTTAAGTAAAATATGGAAATCACATTACTTCCTCTCATAGTAGGCACACACACATAGACACACACATACTCAAACACAGCACTGGTATATTATCAATATAGTAAGAATGGCATGCATCTAAGTGTATGATTCACAAATACAGGATATAGAAAATATTATTACAGTGAGAAACAAGCTTCTTTACCTTCTACATGGCCATTCCAGTCAGCAGGTGTACGGAAAAGTAAAGGGACAAGAATAAATACAGAGTTGTTAAAAACATTCAGAATTTTTTATAGTGCAGAGATGACAAAACTCAATGTCCTCCAACCAACACAACTCATACGAGATAAAATAAGAATGCAAATGTCATAGAGTCACAGGATGTGCAGTATGCACATGCTATTTCCTCAAAGAAGACAGCATACTTTTGTAGATGCTACATGTACAACTGAAAACAAAAATCAGCTAATCTTTACTTGTATCATGATCTTTCTTGAATGGCAAATATCTTGGGAAAAAATAAAACATACAGCTCACGCAGTATTTGCCTTGTGGCTACAAAATGTATTTAAACAGCAATTATGAGCAAAATGCTGTATTTTCTATATTACAGAAAGAAACATTACAGTTCAGGGCAGAATTGTAGGTGAGAAATATTTGAGATACACTTTAACTCTATGCAGTTTAAAGCATGAAGCGTTACCATTGTAAACAACAAAAAGAAACTAAATAACTCTTCTCTCATAGAACAGCAATAGAAAATTCTCAGTATGCTGATCTCTACGACATTCATGCTTACAGTTATACTTCATTCTGGTTATTGAAGATTGACATGATTCCGATAAAACCTAGTCAAGAAGACAAAAAATCTGACAGATTTAGAAATACTTCTTGGCATACATAAAATTATCATTTGAATTATAACTTTTCAGTTTATTTGCAGAAAAGATCAATGGAGCACTATCATAAAAATGGATGGAATGCATATTCTACACACAAGAGTACAATCTATTTGCATGTGTACAGGATGATTTAATTCTAACTGGGATAATTTGCATAATTTACTCAATATTCCATCTATGAAAATACACTTTCATTGAATGGTGTGTACGGTATAGAGATTATGTCCTCTGTACACAACAGTGTGCAAAATTGATAATATGCACTTATTTCCACCTCCCACATTTGCAGGCTTATTCTAGTCTACTTGTTTGTTGCAGCTGCCTATGGCAACAATTACCATGGTAACCACATACGAATACCTACTCCCACATGGATTGTTTAATAGACTTGTGCTTGTAAGAGATCTAAATCTGTCGGACTGAATCAATGAATGGTCGACGTCACGCACTCAGTCGACTCACAAATTCCAACCCACAACACCCCCATTCAGGGAGCTAGCGGTTGCTAGGCAACCAGCCAGCTGAGCAGGCATCTCCCCTGACTCACTTGATGTCCTTGAGGTTGTTCTCCTGGATCTCTCTCAGGATCTCCTTGTAGCTCATGGGAGTCTTCAGGTGCTTCTCCAACACCTGCATGGGAGGAAGAAAACCATAGTGTGCTTCAGTATTACGAAGACTTGTACACTGTACACTGTACATGCAGAACATGTTTTTCAACAATCATTACAGTTTCAACTCATTGGCCCGAATTCACGAAGGTGGTACAAATGAAACCATGGTTTAAACCATGGACAAAAACCATGGAGCGCCAAGTGTCGCACGGAATATTTTGTTACGAAATTGGTCATTTCGTCGACAAAATGACCGTTTCATTAACGAAATTATCATTTCGTGGACGAAATGTTCATTTAGTTACAGAATGTTGCCATTTCTTTACAAAATAATCATTTCATTGACGAAATGACTGATTTCGTAACGAAATATTCCATGCGACACTTGGCACTCCATGGTTTTTGTCCATGGTTTAAACCATGGTTTAATTTGTACCACCTTCGTGAATTCGGGGCATATAGTTTTAAGTCATGTGTACACAGTATATACTTTGTCAAAGGATCTCTCATTGTAGCCACTGCAAGAACAGCAGGCAGAGGGTCTCTACACAAGACTACCAAAGTCAAGCCATTACAGAGGGCCATGACCCAGATGTGCTCTGAGTCTTTAATACCAGTAACTTTGAATGATCAAAGTGACAAGATCATCATTTCTGCTGCAAAATTCCTGTGGATAACATACAGTGTACATTAAGTAAAGCCATGTTTTCAATGAAAAACTTATTTGACCTATTAAACATCCTTACCACTGTACATTTTACAAATGGAATACATTTCTGGATGGAAATACCCCGTACAAGTACTTATGAATTTCACAAGCTACTGAAGTACAAATTTGTACATGAATAAAGCAGTTTTGTTATAACAATTGCAAAACTGTGGCAACTCAGGGGAAAAGTGAACAGCTACAATGTACTTCTGCACACAATAAACAGACTGTTGTATTAAATTGAGGAATCACTGAATTGTAGGAAAACATACAGCCTGCTTGATTTACATGTTGAGAAAGAAAAAGTAAAGAATACTGAGCAGGAACTTCTTATAGGAGTATCTTTTATAGCCTCAGAGTAATTAAATCAATCATGACTTTGTATCTAAGGATAATCTGTTTAATAGGGGAGAACAATATGGACATTAACATACAACATTGTATCCCCCACACTGCAACCCCCCCCCCACACACACACACAAATCCCTGATGTACAATATACATAACATTGTACGTCGATGTACTGTACAATGTAGGGCAATTTGTCAATCAGTTGCAACATCCCTGATGGTTTACAACTTGAAATATTAGCATATGTTGCACTATCTAAAAAAAAAAAAAATAATAATAATGATAATAATAAATAAATAAATATGTTTCACAGGTACTGTAAGCATGTCACATGCATACAGCCCATATCCCTATTGCAAAACCCTTTGTGGCCTGCAGTGTACATGTACAAATGTGTGTACAATGTACATTATGTACATTGTATCAGTACCTACAGCTGTTGAGAGGGCCCTATAAACTGTTGAGTTCTAGATGCTTTCTGGTGATATTTTTTGCTTTGCATTTGAACATTTGACCATACAGAATGAGCTGTTGAATAGTGTTATCAAAGGATGAAAAAAGAAAATAGTATGTTGGCAGATACAATACACACATTTTACTCACTATTGCAAGCTGAACGCAAGTTTCTTCCATTGGGCATGTCATCAATACTCTCTAACCTGTTAACATTTTAGCATGTCTCTTAAAAAATATAAAAAAAAAACTTGTGGAATTCCCTGTACCCATATATTCAATTTTTAATACTACATCGGTACTGTGCAGTGTATACCAGTACATGCATTCATGATACATGTACATGTACATGTACAGTAAAACAGGTACATTGTACAGGGTGTAGAAATGTGCATGATAGACCCCGTTTACAGTGCGAGGTTCGGCCGCGGCCGGGTCTACCTTCATTTCAGTGTAAACGCGCAAAAGGCCAAATGCGAGGCCAAAATTGGCCTCGCATTTGGCCTCGCTCTGGAGGTGGTCTCGCCGCGGCCGAGCCCGGCCTTTTCTCAGTGTAAACGCAAACTGGGCCAAATGCGCGGCCAATTTTAGTCTGGCTTCCAAACCCTCTGCCTGCATCTTTCGCTATTCAGGATATTAACCCCCTCAACGCCGAAAACTAGTATAGTTTAAGGTGGTTTTGTCCTGCAAAGGATTTTTTCCTTCGGCAAAGGCCTTTGCCCGAACGGCGACTTTGTCGCCACGGAATTCATTTGGCAAAGGGTCTGAAAACCAGACAATACCAAATTGCATTTGTTTACAAGCAGAGCGCCACTACGACAAAATATTGAAAGGTTTGAATCAAAAGCGCGGCCGAGCCCGGCAGTGTAAACGGACAAAATTGCGGGGCCTGGCCTCGCAATTGAGGCTGGGCTCGGCCGCGGCTCGGCCCAGCCCCGCACTGTAAACGGGGTCATAGACATTGACCATAATGAAAATAAAATATATGATTACATTTCTTTTACAATCTCTAATGAACAAGCACTCATATCAAATGAAGTTTTAAAAAATCATGACTGTAAAAATATCACTTTCTTCTGGCATGTGAAACAGTGAAAACATACATTTAGAAGACCACATACATGTAACTTTCTTAATAACAATGTTACTGTTTATGGAAAAATGAAAATAAATGGGGCTCAATTGTGCACTTGAGATAATCTGCCCCAGTCAATACTGAGATTAAATCAAGCAAAATTATCAAAGCAGAACAAACATTGTTATTGTTTAAACTTTAATACGATAATAAAATCTCTCCACTGGGGACCTCACAATTGGTAATATGTTTCTGGAGGGGAGCTCATACATGTATACAGGTACATGTGTACATGTACACAGTAACTGTATGTACTGTACAGGAAAAGGACAAAAGCAAAATAAAATAAAATAAAATAAAACTATGCAAACAGATAAATGTATTCACTTCTTTACAAATATATATTGTACTGTAGATGTACATCTCCATGTACTGTACATGTATACAATGTAAAAGTACTGTGACAGTACAGCTGTACATTTTTTCAGTCCCGTACTGTTCTCTCATACACCCTCTCATAGAACATCTCGTACCTGTAGGCAGGCAGGCAGCTACGTACCGATGTACATTGTAGTGTATGGACAATGTGTACAATGTACAATGTACACTGTATGTATTGTACTGTACTTGTACAATACATACAATACAGTGTACATGTACATGTATATTCCATGAGAACAGTACTTTGCTAATTGGGATCTTTTTAAGACAATACTGCCAATGGTTGAATTGACAATTGAGAAGCCCACTGATGACATGCAAACAAAGTACATTGTACATGTGCAAACTGTATTACATGTACATGTTCACTTGTACACGTACATTGTACAAATACATGTACATTGTACGGATGTACAGCTGTACATTAAAAGAATTTACATGCATCCCTTTTCATGAGGAAAATCTGTAATTTCAGGGAATAATTTTCGAACACAAATTTGATTACAATTCCAGCTGATGAACAATATTTCAAAATGTATCCTGTACACTTCTATGGAAGAAAACTGCTATACAAAAGTTGGTTTGTGTAGCAGTGGTGTAAAAATGCATAGTAAATTGCAATGCGATAGCAGGAAAGTTATTCCCTGAATTTCCCACATGGACACTTGTACAATGTACATGTACAACTGTACCTTTGAGATGATTTACAGTACACAAGTTTGTGTTTTAATAGAGTGAGAAGGCACCATTTCTGTGAGTTGTTAAAGGGATGGTACAGTATTGGTGGAGATGAGAAATGGGCTTTTAACTTTCTGCGAGATATCAAGAAACCACTTGTTAAATAGTACAGAACATACCATTCTAAGAGGAATTCAAAGTTTATTTGATGGAAATCGGTTTTGGAATGGCCGAGACATCCAAAAACAAAGTAAAACAAAGCAGTCGGAACTACTGTACATGTAAACGTGGGTCCCACCTTTCATTAGTATTGCTCTGTTTTGGGTATCTCAGCCATTTCAAAACCAATTTTCATCAAATAAACATTGAATTTCTCTTGGAATTGCATGCTCTTTCATATTTCATAAGAGGTTTCTCATTATTGTTTTGCGAGATATTCAGAAACCACTCTAGAGATGTCAAAGGGGAATCAAAAGTTTATTTGATGAAAATCGGTTTCGAAATGACTGAGATATATCCAAAGACAAGGTGAAACAAAGAGATGCTAATAAAAGACGTGGCCTGTCGCCTTTTAATATCGCTTTTTTGATATCTCAGCCATTTGAAAACCAATTTTCATCAAATAAATGTTGAATCCTTCGTAAAATTACATGCTCTTTCATATTTCATAACAGTTTCCTCCCCTCAACCAGTGCTGTACAGTCCCTTTATGTAAAAACATTGTACTCATGCAGTAATTCAACAGTAAAGCACATACTGAATAAAATAATGTACAAAAGTAAAGGGAAAGAGGATGTGTTTGCACTGTAGTACATTGTACCATACAGGTACATTTTATTTCTCAGAAGACATAAATTTTAGCACAAAGACTTCTTTTATGCCAATTACACTTATACAGAGTAGTAAATACAGCACAATATAATTTCAGGTACACTGTAAATTAAAGGGTGTGTACAGTTCTGGTTGAGGTGAGGATTTAGCTTTTAAAGTTCCGTGAGAAATTCAGAAACCAGTCTATGAAATGTCCAAAAAATGCAATTCTAAGGGGTATCAAAAATTTATTTGATGAAAATCGGTTTTGAAATGGCTGAGATATCCAAAAACAAGGTGAAACAAAGAGATCCTAATAAAAGGCATGGCCTGCAGTCTTTTATTATTATCACTTTTTGGATATCTCCATCATTTGAAAACCAATTTTCATCAAATAAACGTTGAATCCTTAAAATTACAAGTATGCTCTTTCATATTTCAGAAGAGGTTTCTCATTATCTCACCTAGGAATGTTCAAAACATGAATCCCCACCTCAACCAGTACTGTACACAGTCCCTTTAAAAAAGATAATGGATTTCAAAATTACTTTAAATCTCAATTAACATGCATACTAAGATGCCACTTGAATTTTTAGGAAAAAAAATGAGAAAAATGAAAAAAAGTTAACTGGATTTTTCCACTGTTGAAATTTCTCCATGTGTACTACAGTACAGTATGTGTGGTATGCAGTACAGTACATGTACAATGTACATGTATGAAGCTGCATGAATGGACATTTCATCATCCATTGCCTACAAACTTGTATCCCCAATGTCTACTCGTCTCTTTGATCTTTATATCATTTCCATGGTCATTCCCAATTTACATTGTACCATGACTAACAGAATACAGTATGTTAGCCATGTCTAAGAATACAAATATGGCAATATTCTACAGTGTAGGCATGAAAAAAAAAAACCAACAACAACAGGACATCATGTGCAAAATCTAGTGCAATAATCATATAAAAAAACTACAGAATAAAACAAGTACAGCTGTACACAAACATGATGTTGCATTATTATTTATTTTGTTTTTCTACTGACAAAAATTGGAAGAGCAGAATAGTCACCTACACTTTACATACTGTACATTGTACACTTGCATCTCGGGTCCTTACAACATTAGCTATTTACACTGTAAGCCTACTTTTTAATGGCTGTTTGTACAACATGTCAACTGTCTGTGACCAATTGTCCGTTGCAAGTGAACAATACAACACTTTAGCCCTGGGTGTCTATCCTCCTACCTTCTCTTACAGTACTTCTTCACTTTATGTAAAAAGTTCATTTGAAACAGTAACTGCAGTATAACCACCCTCCCCCCCCCCCCCCCCCCCCCGGGTCTTGGAAATGACACACCTCATCAAGTCTTGCAACAACTAAAAATTTAGACTGAGCAAGCTGCTCTGCTGAAACAGCCTCCCAACCCCATCCCTACACTGGCCCAAGTTCTGGGGGTCAGCTAAGTGCATTCTGCTGAAATTAGCCAGCAGAAACAAATTGTTACCGTCAGGGTATAAGTTGCTGGCTTCTGTAATGCTTACTGGGCTGGGTCCTGATGCTAGAAACTTGACTTGCGACTAAACACAATTTCACATCAAATGGAAGTATCACACAAAACTTTGCGTTTGATCAGAATCAAACACAAAGTTGTGATTGATATCTACAATGTACGTACAAAATCAAATATCCTTTCAGCAATGGACTTGCCTTTTCATGCAAAGAATAGATGCATGCAATTTCGGGGACTAGCGCTATTTTCTTTTTGTTTGGGGGGAGGGGGTTCTCGCAAGTGGACGCATGAGCGTTTAATGTCAGCTTTCCATCAGAATGGACTGGCCTGCTAATTTTAGCATGCGCATTTATTGTAGGCTAGGAATATGTGCATTCATATCGGGGAGTAGCAAGCGAGTAGCAGGTCATAAGCACTTTTTCTGTAGGCATTCGCCAATATTTATGGCAATGATTTCATCCTTGATTATTGTGTTTGTAATGGCATCATTGGTTAGTATTTTACACTAGTATTAGTTAGTGCTGATAAGGTTACTGAAACTGCAAATTAACCAAACGTGTAAAAAAAAGCACTCAAACTACAGTGTAGTCAGAGAGCACAGACCTCCACCAAGCCAGCAACTCAATTTCTAACACACATGGATTTCTAAACAATATCTAGATCTCGAACTAAAGTCGCAGCCTTTTGTTTACGTCATCAGCTTCCAGCTGCATGGTACCTTGCCCAAACAGAGCACGCACTTAGTTTGGCGAGTGTACATTGTATGTAAACCTCCAGTATGGTCATGGTCATTAATGCAGTTTGAACTCCCACCAGAGTTCATTGACCTTATTAGCTGAAAGATAAAAAAAAATCCTTCAAAAATCAATAAATATTTCCGGATCACTACCAAAGTTTAATCATCTCTTTCTTATGTCATTATCAACTTTTCCTGCAAGTTTGATGCCAATCCATTCACAACTTTTTGATTTATTTTGCAAACACACAAACCAATGCCGAAGATCACTTTAGGAAAAAAAAAAAAAAAAAAACACCTTCTTCCTGGTCAGCTGTTGCTGGTGGCAGACAGAAAGATCCGTCTGTCCTCCGGAATCCTTTATTTTTTTTGACGGCATCATTCTCCTCCGTAGACAGGGGAGCCAGACGCAGCGCAGTCTCCACGGAACATATCCCAGACGACCAGATAGATCTATACAGACCGATCTTTCGCTCAACACCATCACTCAGTTATCAAGCAATCACACTGTCCTTTACGTTAATTTTTTATTACCTTATTTGGCTAGATTATGCTTTGCTTTTGTTTTTGTGGATTAAAGGTAAATGACTAATATGTTACATCTGAAAATCATTGGTTGAGCCAGGGCAGCCCAGGTGCAAGAAAAACTTAAAAATTGGTCATGATGATAACTCATTAAAATTGATAATCCAACATTGATATGGATCATGTGGATGGAACAGAGTCAATCAAGGCTTAGCATACAGTGTGGACAGTCATGGACATGAATTGTAATTATAGACATAGTCTAGCTAGATTAAAAAGGGGATAAAGAAGACCATGAGGCCAGCTTTCCAGCTTTTCGTCTGTTCTCTGGGGCGCTGACTGGCTGCTGCTCAAAAGGCGAGTGCAGCGACGACAGCAGCAGCAGCGATGAGCTGGCTGCCGAGTGTGTTGTGTGTGTGTGGGATGTAGGGCGTTCGAGTGCAGCAAATGTGCTGGGGAATTTTGCACTATGAAAGTGCATAAGCCGCCCGCAGTCACAAAACATTGTGAGGCGATGCCTCAAAACATGTCATTAAAACTCACCATTCGGGCCGCTTCTACCCATGTTCTCCCTTTGTTCCTCCTTTTCCTGTCCTTCATGGCTTTAGGTTATAGAAAAGCGCTAAAATAGCGCTGGAGTTGCCTGGAAAATTAAAATAATCTTGAAAACATCCTCGCTTGTCACAGCAGAATTTCTCACTCCCAATCCGCCATTTTGCGACAACCGTTGACCTTTTCATGAGCCGAGTTGACCTCTGAATACCGAGAATTAATTTGCATACGACTGAAAACACAGAGGCGCGGACAATCTCACATGCTGCCAAACTCAGCCGCGAGCGAGAGAGCGAACAAGCTCAGCAAGATTCTGGGGCCTAGAACAAAGGGGAGGACGATGGGAAACCTACCTCCTCAGCTTGGACAATGGCTTACATTTTCATTTTGTGTGTTTCTAGTTTATCTTGTCATCATCTATTTCATACGGAGCGCTTCGTAATGTGAGGCAAACGGGGATGCACATTCTCTCACTGGGTGGCGCATAATCATAGATGCATTATTTTCATTGAAGCTCTGTAATTTTAATCGACGAGAAACCCTGAATGAATGGGAGCTAGATGGAGATGATTGAATTAATCATAATATTCACGGCAATTAGTATCACTCGTCATGATAACGGCACGAATAGTTCGGGCCATATAGAATGAGTCATATGTTATAATGGTGATGAAAGTAGTATATTGTAGGCCTGGATACAATGATGCTAACAATGTTGATTGTATTATGATAATGCATGATGCTAAAAAGAAGATAAGAATTATCATCATAATGAATATAACTTAATGATGAAAATAGCGATACATTGTAATGATAATGTACGTGTTTATAACAACAATATCAATTGCGATAATAATAGTACCAACAATCAAAGTAATGATAATAGGCCTAACAATAATGACATTGATGATGACGATGATGATGATGATAATGATAATAATAATAATAATAATAATAATAATAATAATAATAATAATAATAATGATAATAATAATAATATTATTATTATTATCTTTATTTTTACTACTGTTATTATTAATATTAATGATATTAATAATAATAATAATGTTACTATTATTATCATTATTATTATTATTATCCCTCGTCATGTCTTTTGTTAAACATTTCAGTACTTTAGCAATGATTGACAGATAAGGTCATCTCAAGAATATCAATATTGATTGGTTTGGAAGGATTTTTTGTGGGCGTTCCCAAGTAATCTGAAGGAAAATAGAAGAAAAAAAAATCGTTGAAAACATATGAAATGTTTCTTGATATTTGTTTTACTGCAAAAGTGATGTTGAGGGTATCATAAATCACTAACACTAATCAACATGCATTTGGATTTCAGGGTCCCTTTCATCTACACTCTAAGAAAAAAAGGTTCTCAAATGGTTCTCGTCGGCTCCAAAATGGTTCTCGTCAGATGGTTCTCGCAAAATGGTTCCGATGAGCACCTATAAATGGTTCCCAATCGAAATGGTTCCGTTCGTCACCATTTGCTAGTATGCGACCCAGTCCCCGAGTGTTATTTGTGGTACTCCTGCAGGTCAAACAATATCTTTAGGTCCACTTTCATTTTTCCCCTTGCTGTATATTCGAATGTCAGATGTAAGAATCACCAAAACTGTGGTATTGATACAAAAATATTCTATGCGTTTTTACTGCTGTGATAATAAAAAGTACATAATTGTTTTTATCGTAGACTAATGACTTCTCTTGGCTGCGTGCCAACTGACAGCTCCCACCATCCAATTTTAGCGCTCGATCAGATATGCGTACGCGTAAACGTACACATACTAGTACTAGCACTGCACTGTGTAGGACTACTAGTATGTAACCGCGGCGACACGCGCCGCGGCTGTGTAGCCCTGTGCTGCCTGCCTGCGCTAGCCTATGCAAACCTACCACCACATAGCGGCAGAGTGCCAATGCAATACCATACATGCAGCGCAACGGCAGACGGCGCGGCTAGATAGTGTAGACACATCACGCCCATCATAACGAAAGGCACCCGGTAACGTTAGACATTACTTTTGACAAAGTGGACTGGAAACGTGTCACTGTCAATTCCATTTTCGCCACAGCAGTCATCACAATTCAGGAGAAGAGGTAAGATTTTTAGTTTTAATGTGGTTTTATCTCATTTTTAGATGACATTCGTTCGACGTTGGTACAAAATCAAGTTAGAATGTTACGTGTTAGATTCATCACTCAGTTTGAGGACGAGTCCCGAGCATACTCGGGCAGGTGACTATGGAAAATGCGTGTTGTAGCAAAATCAAACCGTCCTCAACTGGTTAACGGTTAGCTAGATCTTAATGATAGATCTAATTTGATCGAAGCTGCTATCTTTTGTAATGTTTACCAGGTACAGTAGATCCAGATCTATCAATAACATAGGCTGAGCTGACAGACACTTTACAATTAGAAATTTGGCATAGCAATGGCTCATGGGCTAGCCCGAACAGACGCCGTGCAGGGCCGGAGCATGGCTGTCACGTTTTTACAGCGACTGGGCCGGGCTAAGTTACTTAGCTAGGTATGCATGTAACGTTTAGATATTTCTTTGCCTATTAAAAATAGAGTCTACTAACTCTGAAACATAGCCCCAACGCCGAACGCAAAGATAACTGTGTACAAGGAGCGCCCCGGGGTAAGGTCTATACCGTCTACATGCAATAAGGAAATTTGTTCTAATGTTAGAAGCTTATAAGTTATGTATAACTGTCAGTGTTAACGTTAGAGCCAATAGAGGTCTGTCTACAGCCCAGTAGGCCTAACTGTTAGGTCAAAATCTCTTCAGTATGTTTTCAGGCTTGTTCTCAGTGAGGAGTCACGCCGTGTAATGCCGTGTTCTGTTTATCGAATTATAGCAATGACATTGTTTTATTAATGCGGTGTAGGTCTATTGTATCTTTCAATTCATATATCAGGGAAGTGGACACACCAACATGCACAGAAACCAGGGAACAAGTAACTCTGGCCGGGACGATGAAGCAGTACGTACGTGTTTGGGTCGCTGGTGCGGTTAGGGAAAAAGGTAGACTCTACATTGATCAGAGAGACAGCCCGTGACAGACCGTTGACAACATCGGCCAGAACCGGTAGGCTTAACACTAGCCAAGAATGAGCTGGGCGGCCACAAGAATTTATCGATCAGAATAAGAGCCCGGGATAGCCCATTTGCAGCATCAGCCAGAACCCTGGGCTAGTCGAGAATGAGCTGTGTGGCTAAGACGATACATCGACCAGAATGACAGCCTGTGATAGCCTGTTGACAGCATCAAACAGAACCGATGGGCTAGTCAAGAATGAGCTGGGTGACCAAAAGAATACATCAATCAGAATGACAGTTTTAGCCCGATAGCCCGTTGACAGCATCGACCAGAAACCTACGCTAGCCAAGAATGAGCTGAGTCAAAGAAAACACACTGATGCTGCCAGAGAAAACCTTTGAGAAATATGTAGATAGGGTAGGTAAGTTCGTTTGCATTGACTTATAGTGTATTTTATAGCTGCTCTTTCAGAATCTGCCGTCAACCAAATATTTATGTCAGGCGACTTTTTGTTGGTTTGTGTGATGGAGGGTCACATGTTTTGTTATGATCCCAATACAGTATTTGCAACTTACAATGTACCAGTGATAATGTTTCACTATAATTTGCATTTAACAGCTTTGAATCAACTGTAATTGGGGGGGGGGGGGGGCGAGGGGGGGGGGGGGCGAGGGGGGGGGGGGTAGACGTAATGAGATCACACCAGATGCCAATCTGAGAAGTGGAGTCATTCATAGTTCTAAACTTTAAAAGCACAAAAGGAAAATGCTCTTTATAATTCTCCAGTCATTGTGTGGTCGATTTCTGCACACTTTTAAAGTTTGCACCTAGACAGGTAAAACTTATTGCATTTATACCCACGCAGGAATTACGTATTGTGTAGAGAATTGAAGATTATGTAATTTATTTCAAAGCACTGATGCACCTCTTGTCACCAGTTTATATTGCTTTTGCAGAAATACAAAATGTACATGTGTGGTGTTTAAAAGACTGTTGGCAAATTTGGTGAACAAAATGACAAATGCTAACAACATATTATTGTCATAGGCAGGTTATAGGACAGCAAATTCAAACCTCAGATTTAGGCCTGCATACAGTTTACTCTAATGAATTTGTTGCTCTGCTATAAAAAAAAAAGTGTAAATGAAGAGTTTGTTCGCAAAAACCGATAAGTCCATATTTGCCAAGTGGAGATATTTGCGATTAAAGGTCAAGAAAACTAAAGAGAACAATAAGAAAATGTTTGCTTCTTTTGACCATAACTTCAAAAATGTTACCTTTATATGTAAGTGTAGTAACCAATATATAATCTAAAAGGTATTATTTTGTACTTTATGACAGAGACCGTACTTCAAAATCTTCAAAAATGGACTTATCGATTTTTGCTATCAAACTCTTCAAATTTTTATCGATTCCCAATGTTATATATTTAAGATCATGGTTGAGGAATTTTGTTCATTCATGCTTGTGAAACTGTGTGGGTGTGGTATCCTAGCTCTTTTCCCCTTGGGATTCTTATTATCCTTCTCATTATAAAACAATGTGTTCTTTTCTTTTCCTTTCTTTTCTTTTTTGTGTGTGTTTTCGTAGGACATGCTGTAAATTGTCAGAAGTCATGATTAACCTGAATTGATACTCTTCTTGTATTTGCAGTTGTATAGATGTGTCTAAGGTGCTCTCAAATTGCAGAACAACAACAACAACAAAAAGGTCACTCGTATACAAAGATAAGTTAATTCAAGTACTCGACGTTATGAATGTGAAGTGAAGTGAAGTGAAGAAGTGTAAAGCTTATCCTATCCGAAGTATCATACAGTACCAGCAATATAATGTATGTTTTCTGTGACAATACCAAAGGTCCTGTTTAATGGAATTGTTTTCCTGCCCTTTGTAGTTGCTTTTAGGACAAATATGCGTTAAAAGGAAAAAAAAAACAACACCAAACAAACTAGCAAATATGTGGAAAAAGTTCCTCATACTACTTAAGCAGGTAATGTACTTGCCTTCTGCCTATCTTATGACTTACACAATTACTGTATCTCATCCATGCAGGAATTATTTCACAGAGAATTAGAAATTTTGTTATGTATTTCAAAAGCCTGATGCACCTCTTGCTATTTCATATCATCTGTACAGAGATGTGTGATGGTCTTTCAAGAACTGCTCGGTACACAAATGACAAATATTATGGAAAAAATTAGTGAACAAATGAAAATATTTTGTTAAGAATATTTGACAGATTATAACATGACAAATACAAACCTCACCTTTAGATTGTAAAAGTGAAGGTGAATAAATACATTTCTGCGAATATGTGAAAGAGCAAATTTCTATGCTTTTCAGTTATTGAGTAATGTTTCATGAAAAAATATTGGTGAATGTCATGTACATGTATTCATGCTTGTGAAACTGTGTGTGCATGGGTGTGTTATCCTTGCTCTTTTTTTCCCAGTGTCAATGATAATGTATGATATGCTGATGTATTGCTATATGTATACATGTTTTGAACGTATATTTGACTGATGAGATGAAATTCAGATGAATTCATTTCATTTCAAATGAGTTTGTGATGCACATTTTCAATGCAGATAGGTAATGTACCTTTAAGAATGGTGCCAGTGAAGCACCTTACCAGCACTGCATGTGAAACACACCAAAAATACACAGACATCAATTCACATACTACATTCTAAGAAAAAAAAAAAAGGTTCTTTTGAGCACCATTAAATGGTTCTCAGCACTGTCACAATAGCGACACCTTTTTTGGAGCCTGTGAGAACCTTTTTTAAATGGTGCCTGTCAGCACCTTTTAACAACGGTGCCCATTAGAACCTTTTCCAATGAAATGGTTCTCATGAGCACCTTTTGAAAAGAGTCAAAAAGGTGCCCATCTTTAGTCAAAAAGGTGCCCATGGGCACCTTTTAAATGGTACTCACGAGCACCATTTCATCGGGAAAAAGGTTCTAATGGGCACCTTTTGCAAAAGGTGCCGACAAGCACCATTTAGAAAAGGTTCTCACGAGCACCTAAAAGGGTGTCGCTATTGTGACAGTGCTGAGAACCATTTAATGGTGCTCAAAAGAACCTTTTTTTCTTAGAGTGTATAGCTCACCATGCCTGACAACATGGCTTGATAGCCTATACAGTCTTCAGCATGGCTTTTTACCTGGATTATGCATCCTACACTCTTATGCCCCAGTCACATATAAACACGGATGCTCAAGGATTTACACGGTGATCCGGGGAGATCCGGGGACGTCCGGGGAGATCCGGGATTTTAGTATGACTGTACACACGGTATCAACGCGGCAGCTACACGGATAAGGCCGGAAGAGCGCAGCGTCTACACGGCATCTACACGGATCAACACGGCAGCTACACGGCAGCCATACACACGGACCACGCCGGATTGCTCTGCCAACACGGCAATCCCCGGATGACGCCGGATGTTTTTGACCTCCAAAAGTTGCCGTGCTGGCCTCCCGGCGTCAACACGGATCAGGCCCGTAGCCAGGGGGGGGGGGGGGGGGGGGTGCGTCGGGTGCGTACGCACCCCCCCCCCAATTCTGAAAGGTCCACTTTTTCATAATAACGGTTTTTAGCAATTCTCAAGATAACAATCCAAATAAATATAAAGACACATTATATGCTACGTAAATGTGGACGAGTACGTTTAACAATGTTAAAAATAATTGTACGAAACCCTTTTGTTGTATGAACCATCGGATCGTCCCCATGCACACAAACACAAATGTTATGTATCAATTTGTGCGAGCTATTATTATAATATTGGCACTGCATGCCATGGCCCTTGGCGCGTGTGACCGGTGTTTTTTTTTTTTTTTTTTTTTTCCACTGGCCGCCCGAGTACGTGCGATTCGTGTATGACATTGAGGTTGACACTCGCATTTTTTCACAGGAACAGAGGTAAGTGGATGAAAATCTAATAGCCTAAAGTTTACATATGTAATAAAAATTAAAGAAATTTCCTCGAAATTACTATAATCGAAAACCTGAGACATTTTATATCTACGTCTCACAAAGATATAGTACATGTATATATAAGTACATGTTGGCATGATAATGCCTGGGGATAGATTATTATGTCAACTATTTCCATTATGAATGCATGCTCCAATCAAATTGTGAAAAGGTGGTCATGAATTAGCATTTCTTACGAACGATCAGGAGAGACAAAACAAAATGAAAGACCTGTCTTACTCCAGTTCTCTTGTAACACTCATTGGGCCATTATGCATGCCTAACGAATTATAATAGCTGTTTTTTCTAGCCCTTTTGCTAGTACCAACATTCGAGAAAAGATCATCTATCAAGTAATTGTACGATCTCCGTGCATAATCTAAACACACTTGCCTACTCGCCTTCAGCTGGCATTTGCTTACGGTTCCAACAAATTATTAGTTATACATTTTCTCATGTTGTGACAGTTCGATTGGTTCTCATTTTGAAGTGAGCCAAAACCTAAGAACATTCTCACTTATAATTTCCAAAGAGTATTATGCAGGCACGCAAACTCAGTTTAGTTGTATTTCATTTAAATGTAATGGGTAAGAGGGTATGAGAGAGAATGCTGAGCTATGAAGTAAAATGGTAAAGTAAAAAGTTTGTCAGATAGTATTAAAAAAGCCTGAATATTGCAAGAGCTCCGGAGTAAAAACAGTCAGGGAAAAACCCTATGTATGATAACATTGTGAGAGCGTTAGAAACTAACTTACAGGTAGCGGATTTCTTTGCAGGCCAAATTCGGAAATGTACTGTTGATTATTACTTATACATTTTCTCATGTTGTGACAGTTCTATTGGTTCTCATTTTAAAGTGAGCCAAAACCTAAGAACATTCTCACTTATAATTTCCAAAGAGTATTATGCAGGCACGCAAACTCATTTTAGTTATATTTCATTTAAATGTAATGGGTAAGAGGGTATGAGAGAGAATGGAAAGTGCTGAGCTATGAAGTAAAATGGTAAAGTAAAAAGTTTGTCAGATAGTATTACAAAAGCCTGAATATTGCAAGAGCTCCGGAGTAAAAACAGTCAGTGAAAAACCCTATGTATGATAGCATTGTGAGAGCGTTAGACTGCATTGTGACGCATCGTTATTTAATTTACATTCTTTATTGATATATTTTCATAAATATCTCATGAGTCGGATTGGATTACAATTCTCACTTACAGCTTTGTAGAAGTCTGAGTCAACAGTATCACACGGTACTTCAAGACGTATTATAGTACAAACGATTTCTTGAGCCTGCACCGTTTCAGGCTCTGTTCTGGATACGGCGGTAGAAACTCATTCTTTTTTATTGTTTATTTTATCATTATTTACTAATCTCTTTTCTAACTTACAGGTAGCGGATTTCTTTTCAGGCCAAATTCGGAAATGTAGTGTTGATTATTACTTATACATTTTCTCATGTTGTGACAGTTCTATTGGTTCTCATTTTAAAGTGAGCCAAAACCTAAGAACATTTTCACTTATAATTTCCAAAGAGTGTTATGCAGGCACGCAAACTCATTTTAGTTGTATTTCATTTAAATGTAATGGGTAAGAGGGTATGAGAGAGAATGGAAAGTGCTGAGCTATGAAGTAAAATGGTAAAGTAAAAAGTTTGTCAGATAGTATTACAAAAGAAACTCATTCTTTTTTGTTTGTTTATTTTATCATTATTTACTTATCTCTCTTCTAACTTAAAGGTAGTGGATCTCTTTGCAGCCCAAATTCGAAAATGCCTAGAGACAGCTAGTAACCAAATATGCTACTATAATTTAATAAATAAGAAATAACCATTCCAGTATGCATCTTAGTGTGCACAGTAAGACAGATCAAAGCAAATAGGAAAACATCTGAGCACTAAGCCTGAGGTCTGAATTTGCACTCAACTTCTTCCAATGGCTAACGGATGTTTAATTTTTGAATTTCACTGACCTCCAAATTTCACAAGGAAAACCTTCTTAGCATGATGGTTAATATGACATTTGACTGATATTGGAGATGTTTGCGAATCGGATCTACTACCTTTAATATTATTAAATCTAAAATGATTATTTGAAAGTTCGGAAATGCTGGAAATATCCTACCACAAGGAGGCAAAATGTAAATGGTTCACATTTACAATTCATTTTGTTTTAAAAATTTTCTTATTTATTTTCGTTTTTGACAAACTCGCATACCAGGCTTCAGGCCTGCTAACGCGGGTATACAATAGAAAAAATAAAAGTTAAAGCAATACCAGGAAAATCACGATTCTCAATTTTGCGGCGCGCTACGCGCGCAGAGTCACGAACACAATTAAACTTTGCAACTTCCTGGCAAAATGAGTTTTTACTATTTCCTAGATGAAATACCGTAACGCGATTGCATGCAACAGACAAAAATACAAATTTCCTCGAGACTTTAAAACGTCATTAAAACAGTCAAAATTCACAATTTGCGGCGCGCTTCGCGCGCAAATTCTTATACAACTTTTGTAGTTCGGTCGTCCAAAGAATATATATATATATATATATATATATATATATATATATATATATAATTGTGTGTGTGTGTGTGTGTGTGTGTTTGTGTGTGTGATCATTGGCATTGGTACCGAAGGTCCGTTTTTTTTTAGTGACCGCACCCCCTCTTGAAAAATCCTGGCTACGGGCCTGCGGATCTCTCCCCGGATCAGATCCGGGGTGGTCCGGGGTGATCCGTGATGTCTATGTGACTGGGGCATTAGCGGCGAATGAATGAAGCGGAATCTTTTGCACATGGGTTGTGATCGTCCTTCACAGCACGGGACCTCCATGGGGTGATATTCGTTATTCCGATGGTTCGTTAATTCAATCATGAAATAAGGTTCGTCATTCCGAAACACACAAATTCCCTATACCTAATACTTGTTCGTTAATCAGAAAATGAAATAGGATTTGTTAAACCGAACATTATTTTGTGACGTTATTTTGAAGGTTCGTTAATTCGAATAACGTTTAACCCTCCAGAAGCAACTGAAGATTCCTGTTTCCTCCTGGTGCAGCAACTATCATTTCGACAACTTTCTAAATTACAATATGTAAAGTAGCTCACTGCATGTTTATTCTTTGTCTATAAGTTATGTTTATCAAAAAGCCTATCAAGACTTTACAAAGAGAATAGTGTGTCACAAATGATCTGACATGTTTTTGTTGACTTTTGACATCTTTCAAATCACGTAATTACATATTCTATATACGAAAACAATAAAAATGGTCAAGTATAAAACTAAAAAAAAAAAGCAGAGGGGCGGTTTCGAGCGTTTTAGGAAGTAATAAGACGAGCGGTTTATGGCTTATTGTTTACACCTGCTTTCACAATGAAGGACGATGCTATCTCAAACATATTCGAATAAGAAACGTTGATGAATCTAGATGTCATCCTCAAACCATCGGTTTGTTTGTAGACTGAAATAATATCAGGCATCACAAAGGTCAGAAACGAAATGAAGTAACGAACACAATCATGTACAGAGTATTTGGATTAAAGTCAGTTAATTGATAAATGCACGGCTTTGTATCATGTATTTTTTAATGAAAATAAATGAATTATTGAATTGAAATAAATTGAAAAAGGTACTTTACGTGCTTGAGTTTTTACGTCTCCTTTTCTTTCTTTCCATTTTCTTCTTGTTATTATTCATTGTTTTTCGTAATTGTTTAGTTGTTTGATATTCTACATCAGTGAAAGTATTACAAAAATCGAATCGTTCGTTCAAAAGTTATATGAATTTGTAAAATTTAAGAGCGGCATTCATAATCATGCCTTGACAGACTGCTTTGGAATGTGTGTGACGTCACTGCAGGACAAGGTTATAAAGAAAACAGAAATCAATGCATTTTCTTATTTCTAGCAAAACTAAAGAGCAAAACCTATTTCTTTTCAGCAACTTTACTGTGTGAATGATGTGTTACCATATGCACCTGAATACTTTAAGGTTAGTTTTATTTTGTTTTGTTTTTTGTTGTTTGCTTTCTTTCTTTCTTTCTTTCTTTTTTTTTTTGGGGGGGGGGGGTAAAATCTCGACAGGGGCACATTATACGTGACAGTGTGAGATCCTCGCGGCGAGGGAGAGATTGAAGCGACCGTCAGTGGGGGGAGGGTGTGGGAGGGGATACCCCCTTCCACGGTATATAGGGACCTTTTGTAAAAACAGAGTATAAAAGTTGCGTTTACGGAACATTTAAAACACATATATAGGGAATCAAACAGAGTAACAAAAAAATCACTAAGATGGACTATAATCATAACTTATGAAAACTATTCATGTTACTAAGTACGGACAGAGCGAGCGAGCGCCTCGGAATGTTAAGTAGATTTTCACGACTAATCGATTAGATTTTTGTATTATGCTATTCTTGACTCAAGATAACAGAAGTCACTTGTCATGCAGTATGCATGTAGATCTCCACATCTAATCGATTAGATTTTGTATTACGTCATAATTGACCCAAAATAACAGAAGTCACATTTGTCATGCAATATCCTTTCAGAAATATTCGTATATACACATTTAAATGCACGAACGACACGAGCAAGACCTCAGAAACATCGCAGATTTCATGAACGTATATACATGCAGGTATGTCACGATGTGCGCTTATTATCCAAAATGTATTATTCTTCGAGCAATAATTATAGATATCACTTGCAAGTAGTGCTAAGGCGAAATATCACTTCGTGACTATAATGAGCACGTGACTGTCTGATGAATTATTTTGACATAAGTTTACTCTCTTTCCCTTTGGCATTTTAGCACATTTATCTCATTATCAATACACGTTATAGACGGGAAGAGCCCATAGACTACAGCCTTCGGTAAAAACAATACACGTTAGATAACTTCTTCTAACGATAATCCATTAAATGAGCCGAAACTGTTGAAAATGTTCATGGTAAAGTTACTGTAATAAAAGTGTTACTGGTTCACCATCTTGGGATTTGCCATTAGCCTATATTAATTCACCTCTAGGATTTCATTTTAATGCGGATGAGCCGCTGGGTGCGTTCGTACATTATAGACTAGGTCAAGCCAGCATGCATTGGAGAGCCACTTTCACTTTGCCATTCGGTTTTAGTCTGAAATATATTCATTAAAAGCTTAAAGTACAACGTGATCGCATTGTTCGAGCAATGAAAAAAAAAAAAAACTTATATTGCTATGGCTTATCATAAAGGAAAACGAAAGGGTTTACTAATGATATGTTTCAGGTGGCACACTCGTCGAAGGACTCGAGGCTAGGTTTCGGCACTATCGATACACTAAAATTTACTTATAAGTTTAAGTGCCCCGTTAGGACCGAAAATTTCGCATGGTTCAGCTATGAATCTGACGATTCTTCTTATTTTTTTAAAGGCAAGAAAAGTGCCTTTATTGTTCACTTTGGTCTTTAAATAATTGATTAATTATATATTTCCTTTCAGGGGGCACATTATGGGGTTGGGGAGGGGGACGGGGCAAAAACTCGTTCCCCCCCCCCCCCCCCCGCCGCTCCCGGTGTCCTTGTGTGAGACACACTATTAAAGTGAGTGTGGGAGAAGGCACCTTTGAATGTTTCTACAGATATCTATTCTGACAGATGCTTTTTCATCATAATTATCATCATCATCATCATCATCATCATCATCATCATCAATAGTAGAGTCATCATCAACACTTGGCTTACCTCTGTCAGAATGTAAGGGAAACACTTTTACACATATTGTGTGTCAGTAAAAGTCGAGGGCATATATAGCTTTTATAAGAAATTAGATTTTGTAGATATGATGAATTATTTTCTTTATAATCGGTGTCCTGCAGTAATGAGTCTTCTCATCCAGCGACGGCGGCACTGAACAACTGAAACTTGTGAACGGATTGTCGGCTTTTCCTCGAACTTTGACGGATGTGTTGTGCTATATTCTTGTATTCACTCAATCCCAATGTATATTTAGGTGATCTTGTCCTTTAAATTTGAGTATGATGTTTTGTAAATGGCTTTGGAAATAAAAAAATGTGACTGTAACAAATGTATTTGTTGATGTATTCATTCATTAATTTGTACCGATATTCATTTAAACCCTCATTTATACCTCTTTCTCTATTAATTCCATATTAATCTTAGTATTTTATCAACTTCATTTAGTGCATTGTGATTAAGAGATTAGTTGACTCAGATGAGTTCATTCCAATGAGCTTATAGGCCTATTTGAAAAACAAAATCTTTGATTCAATCCTACATAATTAATTTTTGTATTAGTACCTTTTTTTCTAACAGATTTGTCATTCTCGAGCTTTTAGAAATATGTGTTATTATATGTGATCGTGCACCTCAAAACGAACATAAAGTCGCACACACTGATTTTGCGCGAGGACTGAAAATAAGTGAAATGGGTCAACCTAGCCGAACTTGACTTTTTCATATTTTCTGAAAGAGCGGGTCTGTATGCTTTTACATTATGCTAAAATTTGGTATCATAAAACGGGCAGGAAAGTGTGTTTTTTTAGCAGTTTATCTCGAACATTTTGGGTAGAATAGTGTGATTAGGTGTGTCTTTAGAATCCCTTTTTCATTTCTGAAAAACCTTGTCCGCACTCTTCACTTTCAACTCTAATAACTTTTGAAAGGATAGTGCTACTGCTTTGAAAGTTGGCATTAATTATGGACAGAATGTGTTAATGAGGCATGCTTAATTTCAGCCTAATCTGATAATCCCTTCATTGTTGTTACTCTGGTGGTTTACTTCCTGTTTTTTTTTTGTCCCATTCATCGCACAGCCAGCACGGTTTGGTAAAGATTAAGCGCTTGACTAGACACTACTTCAGAGCCTCTTTTCTCAGTTCACACTTTTTCTGAGTTTGTGCTTTCTCTCCTATATTTAGATAGGTTAGGAGAGTCCATTTGATTTGAGTTATACATCATTTTAAAGCTTAAAGTCTGCTCTTTCAGAATATGGTCTTAACTAAAAATTCATGTCTGGCGACTTTTTGTTTGTTTTGAGATGCAGGGTCACATATTATTTCTTCGATCATTTAGTGCAACTTTGATAGTCCTAACTTTTTTTCCGCCTCTAGGCCATTACCAGTGGCGGATCCAGAGGGGGCGCACCGCGGGCGCTCACCTCCTCTTTATTTGTTGTTTAAAAAAGAAAAAAGAAAAAAAGGAAACAAATGAGATGAAACCTGGAAGTAGCACCAGAAATTTTGTTTGCGCCTCCCCCTTCCTTTACGGTATTCCTGGATCCGCCCCTGTATACTAACTTTTGCTTACTTCTAGCACTATTGATCACCACAGAGATTTTTCTCCTCATCAGACACCACGTACCTGACCAGTCAGAGTTATGGTATGAAAATGACAAACACACCTCAATAGAGGGCGCGTTTGTCAATTGAGACTTTGAGACTGGTATCACTTCTTATGTACTTGTATAATACTTGACGCCACTTGACGCCCACTCAAAGATGTGATCATAAAAATGTTTTCAGTCTTTTCGCGTCATGACAACCTCCGAAGCAAAATGGCAGCCTAGTGTGATCCACTGGTGATCTGACAGAAGTGTACAACCAACATCATTAATCCACGAAGTTAGGTATTCTTTTGGAGCAGTGAAACTGCAAAGCTTGACAAAAGTGAGTTTCGTTTGCGGTTCGTGTGTTTGTGAATATCGGCAAGATATACAACTCTTAGAATTCCTTGGATTTAGAAATGTTTTCTTCCTTGCATTGCAAGTCAAGCGCGAAGCGAAGCGGGCATTGCAGGTAGCGAGCTGGCTGGACGGGTGGTAGCGCGTAAGTATCGTCACTGTCAGCTTCAGCAGCTGATCAAAAAGTGGACCGATACAATCTGCCTCTTGTAAGGTGACCGCGACCATGCCACTGAATAAGAGGCAGATTTATAAGTATCAAAGTCATAAAGTTCTAGAGTGTCTACTAGATTCCACAGCTAGCCGTATTAATTCAATCAATGTAGGCCTACACTACAGTGCAGTGTAGATGGGTCTTACTCTTAGTTACTCTTGTATCAAGTTCTAACCACTGCACTGCCACTGGCATGGCACTGCTAACGCTTAAATTTACTGTCACAACACACGCAAATCACACACTGTCGTTCACAACAGGAAAGTCCCTTGTTAACATTAGTTCCCTCCTTAATTCCATCCAAAGTCCCAAATTTAGCTGCCAAAAATGCAGAATCGGGAAAGCTTTTCCAAAGCATGCGTGAATAAAAGCCCTATTAACGTTAAAGCACTAAAAAGTAAAAGCACTAAAATTGAGAAATACGGCATTCGCATTCTCTTGGCACCTCGTGAGATTTTTTGCTCATTGCAAGCTCAGACTCAGAGACTTGCAGAGTGTGATGGTATCTGCAAAAACGCAAAAGAAAAACAAAAATTCTGTAGACTCTACATGCCGATGCAGTGACTCGATGTACATTGACTCATTGACACTTGGGGTTGAATGCAAGTGCTCACTTGCCAGAATTCGGTCACCAACGGGGGCACAACGTCCCGGATGCAATTTTGCACCAACAATTCTAGCGAGACGCATTTTTCAGCGGCCTTGAATGCGCATTGACATTGTCATTAAACGTGCATACATGCTTGTATCACCTGACCAAATTCTGATCGCGGGGACCGTATTCTGGGGGATTTTCAAGGCGATATATTTTGCCATTGGGATTTTGTGAAATTCTGTGATGTAGAGTCTACACCCTATTTGACAAAATAAAAATTGAGATTAAAGAAATTTGATATAGACTCCATCTAACATACATTGCTGTAGATATGATTTCTGTATGTATTATTTTAGTTTAGAAAATAATGCAGAAAAGCTTAAATGACCGAATACTGGGGTTTTTACCCTGTATCATGCTAGATAGTAATGGAATACATTGCACCGCTCTCAGATGCTTGATAATTTCTAGTGAATCTACCCCCTTTTTTGTGCTCTGTACAATCATTGTAAAAGAAACTTTACATGAGGGATATCAATTGCAATTAGGGGCTGCACGTTTATAGCCCAGCAGCGGCGGTTGGTGCAGTACTGACAAGACAAGAAGACAAGGCAATGTGATGGGGTGTACTTTGTGTATTATAAGGAACTATACTTTAAAATATAGAAAGAACTTTGGCAGCACATAAATCTAAACTGTCATTTTGTATGTGATACCATCGTAATTATGTCTCTGCTTTAAATATCACAGGACATGGCACAACATTTTGGTGAACTGTAGATCAACAGATGAGGTACCTTTGCAGAGGAAAAGCCGCATGGAATTTAAAGTGACACAGCACCGGCGTCACTTTACCCAGCAAGAGGCCCACCTCTGAGGTTATGGATTGCCAGGCACCAACATTGGTAGAGAGAAGCCAGTAGCAGAGAATCATTGCATTTGTTCACGGAACAGTGACATTTCCTCGTCATGAGTGAGGAAGCTCAAGGCCCGGCAGTGAAAATCACTGTGGAAGACGAGAACCAAATGGAGACCCACACGACTTCGTCCATTGGGAAGAGTGAGAAACCTAAGGCCTTCATCACTCAGCCAAGAACTGGTTCACTCATCAGTCACTCGTCTGAGAACTTCAGCATAGGGGCGTCGACCATCACAGGAGGGAGGTACCAGTCCACAAGTCTCCTGCCCAGTAAAGCAGGTCAGTCAGCAGAGAATAGTACTCATTGGCAATTGACACATGTTCCTCAATCACTGCATGAAACTTTCCTGATATAAAAAAAAAAAATAAATCACATCAAACAATATCTACTTTTTTAAGCTCTACATTAATATTGAACAAGTAAATATACATTCATATATGTCATGTTTTCTCTTTTCATTTTTTTTTTCTAGTGTATGCAATAACTCAAGTATTAGTATGAATCTCTTATAGGGGAATTCTAGACAATATTCATAGTTTTGCATCATGTACTAATACCTCATGAATCAATAGTGCCATGTATAGATTTGTGGAATTTATTGTGGTCTGTGGGAAGACAAACAATACTCTGAAACCCATAACAAATTACATTGAACAAGAATGATGACATGGAAGGCTCACATATTCCAGTATTAAATGTAACAACGTAGCAAATGATTTTTATTGATATTTAAGTCTAAAGGAGTTATGTTTACCACAATTGTTTATAATGTCATCTAGCTGGGTCACTTCTAGAAAGTTCTGTCTCCTATGGGCGTCCGGACAGTGGAGAAGGTGATTCTGGAATTGACGAGGAGAAAGAAAGTCCACGGCTGACGAGAAGAGAGGCTGAAGGTATTTTTTGCATTGTGTGATGATATTGACTTTGTCTTGAGAGTAGACTAATCTACCTGATGTATTGAAAATGGCGTAAATATTCGAAAGAGGATGGAAAACGCCACTAAACCCAAGACAACAACAACAACAGAAAATAAATGTGGTCAAAATCTATATTGGTATGCTACAGACTACAAATATCTGTGCTCAATGAAGGTATGTTATCCACTGTCGGATTGTAAGGAAAAGAGAAAGGGTACTTCTTAAAAAATGTAGCTATTTCTGGATATTCCTGAAAGCTGTACCTTTTGATTGCCTGAAAGTGGACATGCACGGATTGTTAACTTTACTAGTAACTGTTTACTACAGAGTTCAGTCTTGTCAATGTGAGTGATAATGGGAATATGTTGTCCAATTCTCGCTATCGCCAATGACGGAAAAAGTACCCGGATGTTGATTTAAGCGTCATTTACGGTGCATTATAGGATAGTCCGGTAGCAAAATCACTTCCGTTCGTACGCGCGTGATACGTGACTAATGCTATTAACACACACAACCGACCGTATTCTACGTGTACTTCCTGTTTTCTCGACTTGAATTACAGCTTTAATATGATTTGAAATTTCTCCATTCTTAAGAAATTGCTGTTAATACGATTATTGGTTGTTGCTGCGAAGCTGCCATGTGTTGTTCGCACGACAATAAATGAAAAAAATCTGCAGAAATAGGACCCTTACTGGCATGCGAGACATGACGTGGCCGCGTGGGTGAAGTTTGCGGGTGACTCCACAGCGCAGTACGTGCACGCGCGATTTACTAGTAGTGGTAGTAGCATAGCACTAGGTAGTAGGCTAGTGCCTACGTACATTGTACGTACTGTACTTACTTGGGAGAAGTTGCTTCGGAGACAGGATAAGTACGAGATCACTGTTCGTTCCCGATTGTGTTCGCGACATTTTGACAGAGAACAAATAAAAAAAAGATGGGCATTCTATGATGATATCCAGGTGGGTGAATATTTTCCAGCATATTTTCAGCGTATGCAGAGATGACTGATCTGTGATGTGCACATCGATCGCATGATCAAGCAGTACGCTGTACCGGTATGTGTTAGCTTATGCGCTGCGTGCAGTGGTGCATGCTCATGCAAGGCCGGCCGCCGGCGGGGACTCGACTACAGTGTACGAGTATGACAGGCCTGGCCACTCGCTGGCTCGGGCGGTACAGCCGCCTACTGTACTAGTATCCGTGGTCGGCGTGGCGCTATAGGTAAGGTACACGTACGCGCACACTAGCGTTGTGCAAATTATGCTCCGCGCCGGAAGTGCCCTTGCTACCAAGTGCACTAAATCTTGACGAAAGAGCCACATCCGGGTACTTTTTACGTCATTGGCGATAGCGAGAATTGATCATACACTGTAGCTAAAAACAGTAGTTTTTACAACTGTAGCTGTAACAACCCAGTAATACCTGTGATTGGCGATTTTCATGAATTGACCATTGCACATACAAGTAGTAACTAGATTGCTGCCTTTCTCTGCATTTCAGACATAATCTACCCCCTGCCCGAAGGATGGCCGCGCCTCCAAGACAAGATCTTTCGCAGGCGGGCGCTCTTCTTCCGCAAGCCCATGCCGCCGAGCATCGCCAAGGCGGTGGAGCAGCTGCAGCTCCTGCAGGACCGGATAGAGGCCTGGAGCCGCGAGGTGGAGCTGGAGATCCTCAGCAGGAGGTCATCGGTCATCTCTGCGGCCGGTGGTGGGCCACCACAGGATGTGGGCCTGTCGCCCCGTCAGGCTGGGGCGAAGAGCACTCGCTTTTCAGCAGCAGAGGGCAAAGGTCAGAGCGATAGGCAGCGGTTGCCCATTTTCTGAACTGCATTCAGGATCGCCTTCTAGGTCTTTTTATACTCCCGCCAAACAAAGTTTGAGGGCGGTATGTAGGAATCAGCATGTGGTCAGTTAGGTTGTTGGGCGGTCAGTCTGTTGCAAATGTTACCAGTTTTCAAGGGATTCAAACAAACTTTGGTACACACCTTAAGTTTGATATGTAGTTAGACATGATACTTTTTCTAAAGTAGCAGAAACCGTATTGCTGAGGTAACAGCTTCAGTAGCTGCAGCACTGATATTTGATGATTTCATGTCTATTTTTTTTATGCCTCCGCCAACGAAATGGCCGGAGGCATTATGTTTTCGGGTCGTCCGTCCGTACGTCCATCCCGTTTTGTTTTTGTCAATATCTCAAGAACCGTGTGGTGGTTTTACATCAAACTTGGTATGAGGGTATGTCCTGGGGGAATAATACTTTGTTTGGATTTTAGGGTCATGGGGTCAAAGGTCAAGGGTCAAAGGTCAAATGAAAATGTTAAAATGTAAATTTTTTCTCCATATCTCACAAATATTTCAAGATATATCTTCATGGAACTTAATATATATGCATATACTGACTGACAGTGATCATTTAGGGTATTTATAGGTCATGGGTCAAAGGTCGAGGTCAACTCATCAAATTGTCATTATTTCCCTCTCATCTATGCAATGCCTGTAGAATTTTTCCTTGAAACTTATTGTATGCATGTATTACCCAGTACAGATTCTCTTGGAAGTTTCTTATCAAAAGGTCAAAGGTCAAGAGAAAGTACTAAATTTCACTTCTTCTTTAAACTTATAAAAGGGTCAAAAGTTGGGTACAAATCCCTAGATACCTGCACTCTTATTAGACAGTATAGCCATTCATCCAAATAAACCTAGTTCAAGGAAAGTGAACATTCAATGCATTTGTGACAAACCTGTCATTTTTAATATTTTGCCAGTTATGTGAAACTGTCATCACACATTGTCAAGACATTGTGCTATAGGCCTATTCGGAGAACCATGCATTATGGCGGAGGCATACCAGTCGCCATAGCGACATTTCTAGTTTTCTCATAACAATGGTGAAAAAGCCTCATGGCACAAATTATGTAGCTACCACTGATGATGTACGGTATATATCACAGAATTTTGGCTGTTTCCACAAGCAGGCATTGCTGCATGCACCTCTACATTCCACTGAACATTGCTGTCTGAATCAGTCAAAGTGAAGATAAATACTTTGACTCTGAGTCACATACTGGGATTTAGACTACAAAGCCCTTGTTTGTGATGCCATCTTGTGACACTGGTCAAAATATTCACTTTGTAGTGATTTCTACCTGTCTGCTATATTCTGTATCTCTCTCTTTCATTTGTCGTAAATGTAAAA
Source organism: Diadema setosum (assembly GCF_964275005.1). Taxonomy (NCBI): domain Eukaryota; kingdom Metazoa; phylum Echinodermata; class Echinoidea; order Diadematoida; family Diadematidae; genus Diadema; species Diadema setosum. The sequence continues at coordinate 12,905,400 of NC_092694.1, forward strand.
CAAACACAGTGAGGAAACAACTCCGGTTTGCTACCGCGTCAGGGAGAACAGAGAGCCAGTTTTCAACGGCCACATCCATCCAGTCCAGCCCCACGCCGTCCATAGGAGCTCCGAAGGGGAAAGCCCCCTCCATGTCCTCCTACGACTTCATGGTTCAGGGTGTTGGAGGGGAGGTATCAGAGAGTGAGTCAATTTCTCCTTTGAAATCCATGTTTGTTGTCCATTTGAGCAGGAAAGTGGTGGTTGAAGTTTTTCACATTCATGTACAGTGTAGTTAGTGACAGTTTTCCAGAATGATTGCTCTGTTGTAGTTCTAGAGTTTAGCCATCTGTTAGGAGAGTCAAATGAGATCTCAAAAAGCAATGGCAACCATTTATACTTATTTCAATGAACCTGCAAGGCATGATGAGCTATGAAAGCAACCTGAATATCAGTAGTGCAATTTGCCACATTAATGGCCCAAGTGGTCGCATCACTAGCTACTAACGCATCAGTGGAATGGTCTTGAAGGGCCTTCATCTTGTCAACTAGTTTTTACGTAATCAGACATTGCTCTGTTTCCTAAATTCCCTAAGTCTTCTTCCAGTGTCGCCATTTTATCACCTTCACGTTAGCTCTCGTCTAATATGGTTCAACTTTTGAGAAAACACACAGTGATAAAGCCTTTTCCTCTCCGGGACATATTCTTTGGAATGATTTCCATTTATCCACGTCACCTTAGTCCCAGCTGTGTAACGTTTCAAGACATAATGCAACACGTTTGTTGCCACACACTAATATTTGCCTTCCACTGTTCATAGCTAAGTCTCTACCCAGCCCCATGTCAGTGTCTTGAAATCTTGTATCTGTCATGTCATTTTTCTCACTAGTATTTTAGTGAGTATAGAAGTACTAGTAGTAATTATGAAGTAGGTGCTTGTATTATTATCAAAAGGCTGCCTTTTTTGGGGGTTATCTTTTGTTTGAATTATGTATTCATACAAATATGGTGCACATTCCCTCTTCCCTACAGTGGACAGCCTAGCAGACCTTGAGGAGGAACCAGTCCCCCACCTGGGGGCAGAGGAGGTCATCGACGAGGTCGTGACCCTGCTGGGTCGCCTGGAGACGGACCGTGGAGACACGGAGGCATTGTTTCAGAAGGAAAAGGTGCGCGTGGAATGGCTGCAGGGCAAGATTGACCGCATCTCCCAGAAGCGCCTGTATGAATTGCCCCGGGTCGTTCAACAAGGTGAGCAGCTTTGTGATTCTTTGTTGATCAACAAGAAATTGAAGAAAGGTTGTTGGTGAACTGAACAAGGTCACAAAAGCACAGCCTGCTATCAAGTTCCGATATATGCATTATTGAAATTTCCTGTAAGGTATTTTGTGTCATTCTATTCTGCCGTAATAGTAAGCTAGCATATTTCTGCGGAATGTAATGTGCAGCTAGTGTATTGCTGAATTGCATAATAATACTTCATTTTTTTTGTCTCTCCAAGTTTTTAACCAGCTGAATGAATTTCATGTTTAAATGGTTGTGCAAATGAATATTGTAGACATCTTTACAGACTCAAGGGAAAGGCTGGTGATTTTCAGTTGTTTTCTGGTATAACACATGTGAGATTTATATATCTATAAGGCCGATACCCTTAACCGTACCATATGACTTGTGCCCTTTGCCCTGTGTCCTATGCCTATGTCCCATTGCGTGTCCAGTACCTAATACTTATTGGCCCTTTGTGCCATTTCCCTGTGGCCCTATATCCTCCATTCCCCCATGCCCAGTGACCCTATGATGTTCCTATGCCGCCATGCGCATAAAACGTACAGAAATATCTAAGTATGTGTATTAATGTTTATTTACATTGTATGTATGCCTATAAAAATACACACAGTATTTGAGATTTTCTGCATGTGTGAATTGATCAGAATAAATTAAAAAGGTCATATTTCTTCTTCTAATTATCCAGGCAACCTATATCAACTATGGTTTAAACGTTTATAGTAGGGTACTTGTATATTCCATGCCATATGCATCTGAAAGTATCTCATCTGTGTATTCTTCCCTGCAGAGCATCAGGCGTGTGCAACCGATATTGCCGAGTTGAAGTGGCACAATGCCTATAGAGGGCGCCAGAAGGACCGCATCCAGGGCCAGGTGGAGAATGCGGAGATGCTGAATGAAAGACTGCATGAGGACATTGCATTTGTGGAGAAGCACTGGTGAGAGTTTAGGCCAATTTGTGAAAACATTTTGTGCCCTAGGCACATAGAGCACTGACAATGCATTTTCAGGTTGTCTTTCATTGTAGATTATCACTTAATCCAAGCAGTCACAAGTGTTATAATCTCACATCTATTAAGATGGTTCAAAGATGAAGTGATACAAGGCAGTCAATTAAATATCATTTGGAACAAATTTTAAAAGGCCAGAGTCACAGTTTGGAATCAAATTATTATGTTTCAGTGGTTATAAATAAAGAAGAACAACAACAACAATGAGAACAAAATTAATACTCAACATTCCTCGCACTTTGCAAATAAATGTTATGTAGCCTGACAATTCACTTCATGGATTAAGGGCAAGATTTGTAAGGTACAAGAGAAACCAGCAACTGCTATATTAGTATATTCTGATATTCAATTACTATACCTACAGAAAAGTTCAACCAAATAGACAATAATTCATTGCTGCAAATTGTACACACTATGACAAGGTTAATTGAGATTCATGTAGTGAACACTGCACTGTAGTACTGAAAAATGTTCTGTTGTATTCCACACCAACTATGCTAGCACAAGAAAGGAGAAACTTCACCCCATAATAGAATGAATGTTCATTGTTAGTGGCCAGGTATGAATTGTGACTTCCAAAATACTTGTGGTACATGTACATATAGCTGAAATACTTAGTCCTGTACCACAGTAGTCCCTTTAACTCTTTGACTACCTCCAACAAATACTCCATGTAAAATGTCATCGGTATCTTCAAGAAATGCTTCCTAAGGATTAATGCCATTGTAGGAAACCTGATTCTGTACCAAAGAACTTGACACCCAAGCATCGTCACACTTTTTGCATTAAGGGAAAGCTCCTACTTATCTTAGATCTCTGATCACCCCATACTGTTCTGCTCGCCCTGGACTACGTTCAAGTGCAGATAGCACCTTACTCCATGTACGCAAAACAATCAGTAGAGCGGGGGACAATGCTTTTGTGACGACTGCACCGCGATTGTGGAATGATCTACCTCAGTGCGTCCGCATTTCCCCATCCCTTGATGTCTTCAAGAAGAATCTTAAGACTTTCCTTTTTGATGCCAATCTGTAACTGAATGTTGTAAAGTGCTGTGAAACCAGTCATTGACTGTGTAAGGGCGCTATATAAATGATCTGATTGTATTGTATTGTATTGTATTGTTACCCACAGTCCGCTCGTGGAGGAAAAGCTGGAACTTGAGAGGGGTGCGATGAAACGAATAGACGAGGCCCAGGAACAGGTAAGCAGATGCAGTCAGTGAGTGCACCCAATTCACACCCAAAATGTGAAAGAGGAAAAGGCTACTCAAAGTTCATCCTCACCCTACCTCCTGAATGTCATAGTCTGGTGACCTGCTGATGTAATATTACAGATAATTCGCAATTTCAGTACATTTAGCTGATTTTGTGGAGATTATGTACTTTGTCCTCATTCCATCATGTGCAGGGATTTCTTTATTGGTTCATATCTCTCATATCTTTTGCTTTGCTTTTAATAGTTTATTCGTTCGTTCGTTCGTTCGTTTGTTCGTTCGTTCGTTCGTTCGTTCCTTCATTCATTCATTCATTCAACATTCATTCATCAAACCAGTAACTATGCTTGTCCAAATTGCAAGCATGTTAGCTCTATTGCACTTTTGGAAGACATATAGCATTCAATTGGCAAAATGGTTTGTACAGTTTGATACCTTGACTTGACAGTTCAGGAAGAGTGTCGTCGTGGCAATGGGTTCTTGATCTTATGTGGTCCTCTCTGTGCAATTCTTTGTTTTCGTGTTCGTTTTTCTGCAGACTGAGCAAGAGCTGAATAAGACCATTGAGAAGCTGAAGCGCACAGAGAACAAGTCCTCAGAGGCCCATGGGAAGGCAGACAAGGAGCGTGAGCACATCAAGAAGGAGCTAGAGTCAGTGAGGGAGACTTTGGAAGAGATCAAGTAAGTATCAAAGCTCTTGGAGTGTGATTCACAAAGGGTAAAGTAAAGATAAACTTATATTTGTGGCATGCCATCGGATTCGCTTACCAGTTTAATTGGATGTTTTCAGAATCCACTTCAAAAAATTATTCAGAATTCCTTTGTCACTTATTTTATCCGTACTTTAATAGCAACATGAAAAAAATTCCAAAATTTTCATTTTTAATTGGAAGTTAGAATATCATTGAAGAGGAGAAAATATGCAGCATACCATTATTTTAGTTGATCTTAACGTTCAGATTGATGTTGTATGTAAGCATTCTGTCCCATCTAGTAAGAGGCAAAGCACTCTGTCCCTTGGATAGGACATTAAATAAAGGTCCCTTTTGTGAGTCATAGCCACGCACAACTCACGCCCATTAAAGATTCCACTTCATTCATCGCAAAGAGCATGGTGCTAACCTGGTGAAGTGGTCTACCTACCTGCCCTCTCAAGAAAACGGCCGAAAGATGCCCACCCCTCGTGGTTGGCCCCAGGTGATTTACATTAGTCAGCAAACTTTATCAACCAGGCTTGTTGTGCCATACGTTCTGATGAATGCTTTGTAATGTTACTTAATATCTATTACATAATGTGTGATATATATTACATATTTGAAATGTCCCTTGTCTGATTTGTGCAGTCATGAGCTGGAAGCAGCCAAGGTTCTCCATTCAACATACACAAGTCAGTGTTCAGACCTCCGGACCAAGATCAAGAATGCTGAGCATGAGAAAACTGTACTTGGTAAGACGTCCTCGAGCTCATCATCCCGGTAAACCCTCCCCCTACAGCATCTAAAGTTGAGAGGCACCCCCTTTCAACATCTAAATCATTTCATTGTCTTGTGACTCGTGAATGCTGAAGAACATGGAGAAGATGAATCTAGCCATGATACTGGCATACATTTTCTTGGTAAATGTGCAGCTGCCAAGCAAGCAAATGATGAGGGGATTTCTCCCACTATGATGCGTGATGGTAGGATTGCAAGATGCCATTTTAATTGCTGGGATGCCCTCAAGGCATTAAACTTGATCAAACCTCATTGTATCATATGTCCCCAAAAATTACAACGGGGGACCCTCTGCAATGATAACTTTATGAATTGTGAATCAATCCAGATACAATTTCAGGGTATGAAACTAAAACTTATTACCCGCAACCTACAGAAAACCTCTCCTAATTTGCTTCAGTGGTCACTGAGAAGTGAGGATCTTTGTAAAGCATGTCAGGAATCCCTTCCCTCCAAGTTCTGTCTACTATTATTGTGTTCACACATTAATATGCATTTCCAAGAGCATCCAAGTGAACGTGGAAGAAACAGACCCATGACATGCTTTACAGCAATCCACATTTCTCTGTGACTGCTTTTTAAAACCAAATCATTTTATTCCCCTACAAGATAAAGGTATGCTATTATATTCTTAGACCCTGAAATAGCATTCAGACAGTTTAATCATATTGAAAGTTATCAATGTGGAAATCCGATTGTATTTTTTTTTTTGACTTACTGTAGAAGTGATAAAGATCAATTCTGCAATAGCATTTTTGTAATTAAGTCGTCCACATTTGATGTAGCCAATGCAGAGCACAGAAGGCAGACCTGTGTACTTCATATGTGATGTCATGACATTGTGTGTTCTGTTAAAAATGCAGAGACCAGAGAGGAGAATTCGAGAAAGGCGGAGAAGATTCAGACCACCAAGATAAAGCAGGTCCGCGATCAGATTGTGGAGGCGGAATTTGATCACCGGAAGCAGGCGGACAACAACTACCAACTGAACAACAAGACTGAGACACTGGTGAGATGTGACAATAGTGCACAAAATAAGAAAACAAAACAAACAAATCCAACAACAAAACAGTGTTTACCATCTTCAGTTCCCTTCCCAAGATTATCACTTTTAATGTTTTTTTTTGTTTTTGTTTTTCAATCTGATGTAAAACTTATACTGACCATGTGTATTGACTGTTGAACTTGAATGCTTTTAATGGCGTTTCAATAGCATTTGTCTTGGTTTGATTGGAACTTTGCTCCGGACTCAAAGACATGTTTACCATTAAAGTGCAAGCCATTCCTGACCTAAGTGGTCCAATGACATTTGCTCCAGTGACAATTGCTCCCATGAAATATATGCACGCTAAGCGAAACATAAATGCTTCCCCAAACATAACCCTAACCATAATCCTAATCCTCACATCAAACTAAACCCAAGACCCTATCGCAACCCTAACCGTACTCCTAAGTCCATAAATGAAGCAAATATCTAGACCAGAGCAATTGCCGCAGGAGCAAATGTTGTGTCACCGACCCAAGCACCGCCAAACAAAAAACAGGGCATGATATCGTAGGAGAGGTTTGTGACGAGGTTTTGTTTCTCTGATATAATACAGAGGAAAGAGCACAAGGAGCTAGTGACCCGCCTGGAGAAGGAATGCAAGGAGAACCTTGCCACGCTGCGGCACCGAGAGCAAGGCTGCCGGGAGATGATCATGACCATTGAGGACATCGAGTCCAAGATCCGCCACTGGTGAGCCCACCCAAATCCCTGTTTATTTGGAAGGAGTTTTGCATTCCCCTGGCACAGTATTCTCTTCGTAAATCTGCTTCATTGTCTTCTCGTTCTTTTTTCTTTCTTCTATTATATCTTCATCTCCTTCTTGTTTGTATCTGTCATGCGCCATTTTCCTCTTCCCTTGCTTCTTTTCGCTTAGTCCTTTCAAAACCTCTGTGTATTTTATTGGAGCGTGTAAGAGGCACTTACTGAGTTTTGGACAGTACAATCCTCAAAATGAGTATGACTACCCTTCAATGTGAAAAACAGTTTTCATGCTTCGAGTAGGAAAAATGCACAAACAAGTGGAGAAATGTAATATGGAATGATTATGTAATATGATGTCTTGTGATGTCTTCATGTCATTTTTCTGTGTGTAATTAGTCCCTCCTATCATTCTATTCAAAGGAGTGATATATTATATCTGAAAAAAAAAGAAAGAAAGAGAAAAGAATCTACCCTGGGTATACATGCACTCTATAACTCCCTTTCATAATAGATCGGGACTGGCAGTTTTCTTTTGCTATATCGTAATTTCATTAAAGCAGAACAGTAAGATATATAAAGATATATAGAGGATAATTTTGGGACATAAATTTTTACTTTGCTGTAACAAGAAATGTTGTTGTAACCATGTTTGGTATAAGGGGAGTGCACTGTAATCATGCTCTACTCTTGCAGCAAGTCCCAGCTTAGGTAAGAATATCTCGTAATCATTTTGTCCGTATATGATACACTGTGCAGCAAGAAGCAGAAGGTGTCCGATGCGAAGAACATGGAGCGCATCAAGCGGGAGATGGCCAAGGTGAAGACCCAGCTGGGTGTGGTGGACGACGAGTACCAGAAGATCAAGGTCATCAACGTGGCCGTGAGGAACAAACTGACCGGCGAGGAGGACAAGGCTCGGGCCATGGAGGATTCCCTGCAGGTTGGTCATCACCCAATGGTCACTGCTGTCCCTCCTTTGACCCCTTGAAATCCCTACACCATGTTATTTTTCATTATTATCCCCTTCCATGCACTTCCTTCCCATTGCCACCACAGTTCATGTCTGAAACTGCTGCAAGTCTGAATTATATGTTCCTTGTATGTGTGGTATCTTTTTTTATGCCTCCGCCACAAAGTGGTGCCGGAGGCATTATGTTTTCGGGTTGTCCGTCCGTCCGTCCTTCCGTCCGTCCGTCCGTCCGTCCTTCCGTCCGTCCGTAATGAATTTTGTGGACAAGGTAACTATCGAAACCTGTTGAGGTATCCTAATGAAACTTGGCATGTATGTGTATTAGGGGGTGAAGTTGTGCCTATCAACTTTTGGGTGCACATGCTCAAGGTCAAAGGTCAAAAGGTCAAGGTCAAATATATAAAATTTCACTATTTCCACCATATCTAGTGAATGCCTGAAGATATTTTCTTGAAACTTAGTGTATACATGTATTACCCAATTGAGATTCTCTGGTGAAAGTTTGGGTCATGAGGTCAAAGGTCAAAAGGTCAGGGTCAAATACATAAAATTTCACTATTTCCACCATATCTATTGAATGCCTGAAGAGATTTTCTTGAAACTTAGTGTATACATGTATTACCCAATTAAGATTCTCTGGTGAAAGTTTGGGTCATGAGGTCAAAGGTCAAAAGGTCAGGGTCAAATACATAAAATTTCACTGTTTCCACCATATCTATTGAATGCCTGAAGAGATTTTCTTGAAACTTAGTGTATACATGTATTACCCAATTAAGATTCTCTGGTGAAAGTTTGAGTCATGAGGTCAAAGGTCAAAAGGTAAAGTAAAAATATTAAAACTTCTTTTTTTTCTCCGTACCTTGGAAAATTGTTCAAGGTATCTTCATGGAACATAGTATATACATGTACTGACTGGAAGTGATTATCTAGAGAATGTAGGGTTCATGGGGTCAAAGGTCAGGGGTCAAAGGTCAAGTGCAAGACTTCAAAATTTTACTATAACCCTCATATTTATGCAATGCCAGCAGGGTTATTTTTTACACTTGGTGTATGCGTGTGTAACCTAATAGAAATTCTCTGGAAAGTTTTTTTTTTTCTCTTTTTGCCTCAAAGGTCAAAAGGTCAAAGATCAAGTGAAAGTGCTGAACTAACTTTTTCCTCCATATCTCGGAAGTGGCTCAAGTTACCTTGAAACTTAGTACATATTATGCATGTTCTACCTGAAAGTAATTATCTTATGAATTTTAGGGTCAAGGGCCAGATGAAAATGGTAACAATTTACTATTCAATTCAGAAATTGCACTTTTTCTCCACACCTTTACCTTGAAAATTACTCAATGCCTAAATGTATGAATGGGTCAAAGTCAAGTTAAAGTCCTTAAATCCCTAGATACATGCTCTCCTATTCATCCAATTAAACCTACGTCAAGGAAGGTGAACACTCAACACATTTGTGACAAACTTGTCATTCCAATATTTTACCAATTTTGTGAAAATGTAATCACACAGTGTCCACATGTACTATCTAGACCTATTGGGAAAATCATGCATTATGGCGGAGGCATACCAGTCGCCAAAGCGACATTTCTAGTTTTTTCAGAGTTCCAGCAAATCACCTAGCTTTTTGTTTAATGCAAAATAAGCAGTTAAACTCAGATTGATCTCTTTGTATAGAGTCTCTGCCTGTTAGTGTTTATCTGTGAGATAGCTCAGTCGGTAGCTTGTCTGCCTCACTATCCAAAGGACCCCAGTTCGATTCCTGGGTACTACTGAGCAATGTTGTGTGTAATCTTACTGTCCCCTCTAGTAAGAGGCACTCTGTCCTCGAATAGGACATAAAATGGAGGTCACGTGCGTGAGAGAGTCACAACTCGTGCACGTAAAAGATCCCACTTTATTTATTCATCGCAAAGAGCAGGGTGTATTACCCGGTGAAGTAGTCTCGCCTTATACATTCAACTGGACCCCATGGAAGACCAGCTACTGCAGCTGAATATGGGCTATCCAACCGTCTTCTCATATGGAAATCAAATCAATAATCATATCAGTATAGCCATGTTTTGTTCAGCACTGAATAAAGAAAATGTTCGGCAGTCAACTGCCTCATTATGAAAAGGTGACTCTCAAACTGGCTAATCTCTCCCAACCAGAACACAGTGGACAGCCTGAAGAAACAGCTGAAGGAGGAGACACACAACCGCACCGTGCTGCAGGCGCGCATCATGGCGGACTCCACGGACCTGGCCAAGCGGCAGGTGGAGGCCAAGAAGAAGAAGGCCAAGGTGACGGCCAAGGCACTGGAGGTGGACGAGATCGTGGCCAAGGTGCTGACCGAGACCAAGAAGCTCCGGGCTCGGAGAGCTGAGAAGCAACAGGTTAGTCATGATGACAAGGTGGGGGATAATAGATATTGATGATGATGATGATGATGATGATGATGAGGAGGAGGAGGAGGAGGCGGGGTAGGAGGATGATAAATAATGATGACGAGGAGGAGAGGGAGGAGGATGATAAATAGTGATGATGATGGTGATGATAATGGTCATTGATGATTAATACTTATGATGATGATGATGATGATGATGATGATGACGGATAGTGACGGTGGTGATAATGATAAATAGGTATGATGATGATGAGGAATACTTATTATGATGATGATGATAAATAGCTATTATGATGATGATGATTAATAGCGTGATGATAGACAGATAGTGGTTGTGATGATGATGATGATGATGATGATGATGATGATGAGAATGATGACGGTGAGGCTGATGATCTATAGGATGTTGATGTGACAAGAAGGATGCTAATGTAGTGACGATGATGGCAATGACGATAGCACTGATGATGATGATAATTATGGATTATAATTGAGAGAAAAATAGTTACTCCCGTGCTAATATCTTGAATGTCGCTCATTAATGTAATTATTTTGATGATAATAGCTGATACTTTGCTACTTCCAGGCCATCAACAAAATCAATCAAGGTATGGAAGATCTGAAGACAGAAGAGGAAGAGCTCAGAGCAGATCATTTTAAGAAGAAAGCTGAACTAGAGCCCAAGCTTAAACATCTATTGGTAAGTCAGTTTTCAGTGCTGGATGAATGGCTGCTCTCCCATCCTGTGCTAAAGGTTTCGTTCATTGAATTATGATTTGATTCTACCAAGTAAAGACCATGGCGGAATTGTTACTGTTTTGATCAAGGGAGACCTCATTAGCACATTCCAGAGCGGAAAAGGAAAAGGTTTTTGGAAAATGTTGCAGGTTTTATGGCTATGTTTTCATATGGTTACGCTTTCACAAAAAGATCAAGTAGGCAGGAAGTTCTAGTTTTATCTTTGTCAGTGATCAGTGGACCTTTTGCACAGTACTAAGTATGGCTGGGAAATTGTCACTTTGTCATATCCCATTTTGTGTAGTGCCCAATTTGTCTCATCCAACATATTCTAATCATGTGTAGATTAAATGGGTTTTATCCGTGTTTGATGATCTTGGATTTAGACCAACTGATATTAGACAAAGTGACTGTAAACCCTTAGTTCACCTTCTCATTGTATGATACTTTTCAAGTCGAGTGCTGCATCAATCCAGGAGTGGTATGTTGGCATCACAAATAATTGAATCCGCACATTGTGAAAGTTAAGCTTCTACCCAATGAAATGTCTTTCCCCCTGGCATTCACAGTGTAAAGTCTCTGGAAAATGTACTTGAGAGAACTGAGGACATTTCAATTTTCCATCTGTATGTTTTTGATGTCATTGTTGTAAAGCTTGTGTTGAAAATCATTTATGTTTCATCTGTCCTTTGCTCCTCAAAATGGGTTTGGTAGACTCTTTCCCATTGTACTTATAATTGGTAGTATTCTTGTTGTTGCTGCTGTTACTTTCATTGTAACTTGTGTCATTAATGTTATCATTGTTAATTATCATCTTAATTATTATTAGCATTTATATTGTCATTACTACTGCCGCTTTTGTTTTGATGTCTTTAAAAAAGGACATGTGAAAGAAACTAAGCCCACATTTACAAGGGGTCCTATACCGGTATTTTTTTTAAAAGCTTGTAATCAATGAGATCAGTAATATCAGTCTGTTTTATATGGTATATGGTTTTGATCTGTCATCCTGTGGCCTGTTTCCCTTTTGTTACAATGTCTGTAGGAAGTCAACGTAAGTATATTCCAAATCATTTGACCTTGACCCTGATGAGACATTTGATGCTGACATCGATGCTTCAATCATAGAGCACCATCAATGCTCACCTTTGGCCCACCCACATTGGTGTGAGAGCACCCACATTTCTTCACCCTGTTCCCTCATACCTATGATCAGAATGTTGGTCGCTCCAAATATTGCTCTCGTCCAAGCGTGATGGTCATTTGCTAGATCCTGTAGTAAATTCCATCATATGTACTGTTTTGCAATATTCAACGAAAACTCAAAATGAATGGTTCTGAAATCAGGAAGAAAAAAAAAAAAAATCTTTCAATGAGACATAAAGGAAAGTCACTTAAGCAGAAAGAAATGTGAAATATCTTGCAACACATGACCCTGAGAAGTATAGCAAATTTTATTGTGGCTTTATCTTTTGGAGTGTAGTGACTATAAAATGACTACATAGACATAATGTTAGACTCACTCAGAACTTTCAAGTGATATAGTCATTCCAGGAATTCTTTCACAGAGATTTTTTAACCAAAGTTAAAATTCTGTCCAGCTTAACAGTAATTCATGTCAGACGTGAATTCAAACAATTCTGATGTGGCAATCTAGGCAGTCTGAATAAGATAATGCCCATCCCCCTCCCCCCCCCCCCCCCAAGAAAAAAAAAAATGTTTATTTTTTTGGCTACTGTCTACCAGTGTTTTTCACCTGTGTTAAAAAAAAAAGAAATAAAAATGAGAGAAGCTAATTTTTCCCTCACTTAATATGCACAAGACTGCAGTTTAATGCAAACCTGGTGGTGGGATTTTTTTTTTTTCTTGTTCTTGTGTACACAGCATTCAACCTTATTTGGAGACACCCAATTTGGGCACTCTGATTAGCAGAGTATGCACCACATTTTATACCTTGCATTGCCATTTTGCATTGCATTTTGTTGCCTATCCCAGAATCACAATTTGTTTTGATAAGCCAGTTTCGAGGTACATTCTGTGCATGAGCAGACAACGGTTACTATCATCTGAAAAAACAAAACAAAACATGACATAATGAGACACTGACTTGTGATCAGCAATGTCATGGACAGCGCCTGAATGTTCATTTTGTGTTGCAGTAAAAGAATGTTTGAAAATATTCAACAATGGCTAAAAAATTGGGGTTATTCGAACCATCGCTGACTGCAAACTGGTGTATCATTCACGATGTTAGGCTCTGTCACAACCTCTCTTCACATGTTTAATTTGCCATCAGTGCAGTCTGTCCAACCCAGAGTACAAAAGAGAGGAATGCAATTACCTGTACAGCAATTTTGTATCACTTTGTAGTTCAACGCTCATTTGCAAGTACTCATCAGACATGCTTGAGTCAGTTATTTAGTCTTGTCAACTCTTATACCAGAAAGAGCAGTGCTGGATGAAATGAACGTGAGATAGTTTGGTGGTAATTACAAATTGAGCAGTGTGAGCCGAGCCAACCAGTTTTCATTTTTGTACACTGTGTAAAAAATCCTGAAAAGGAAAGTCAGTTGGAAGAAAATCTAGGACCCCAATGAATAAAAAATGTTAGGATAGCAACTCTTGCTGGAATGGAAACTCCCCATAGCAACAGCCAATCAAGAAGCTGGATTCTTGCCATTACCATGGCAGTTGCCATTCCAGCAAGAGCTGTGATCACATCAACTTTTTTTATGAAATGGGGCCGAGATCTTTTATTTGATAGACTTTGTAGTTCATGGGTACACAACAGGAGCATAAGAAACTGTCATAATTGAGTGTCTTTTGTCATGATAGTCTTTTGAAGATTAGTACTTTAAAATTTAGAAATTAAAGCTTTCAAACAGAATGTTGAGGGCTACTGGAAAACCAAAACAAAATTAGTTTTCTGTGCATTTGTAAATAGTATTCTGAGATTAACAAGGCACTCAGTACATATGGTCTAAAACAAAAAGGAGTTAAAAGAGACATACCAGGGCCCCGTTTTATCAAAAGATAAAGTTGATTTTAAATTTCCTTACCACACAGCCTGCTATAGACTTACAGTTGAAGTCAACTATATAATCAATTTTAACTCTTCATAAAACAGGGCCCAGATGCTGCAAAGATAATTTTTCCTTTCGTTTGTTTTTGTTGTTGCTGTTGTTGTTTTGTTTATAATTAGACAATGCTTTCTCTGTTAACTTTTTTAAGTGATGGTAACTTCAGATATTGTAAAGTGAAAACATGGAACATCTGAAAAACATTGAGAAAATGGTATTGCTGTCATGATACAAAAGGAAACTTGTTTCTAGAAAAGGAAAATGTACATATTTTCAGGAGCTTACTAAATTTCTTTGGCTAATTACACACTTCCTCTTGTAAACCTTGTGCGGTTGTATAGGCGGAGATCTTGAACAAGCAGCGTCGGCTGGACCACATGGCTTACAGGACGGATCTCATCAACAAGAAGCTGGCAGAGATGGCTCAGTCTGAAGGCTTCATGAACAGGGTCATCAAGAACACCTCTGAAGAGATCCAAGAGATGAGGTGAGCAGTCTGATTAAACTCATTTTTTCATTTTTGCATTTTATGACTTTCTAGCCAAAACAGTGGAGCAGGTGTATGACAAATTTGATACAATATTAAAATGGTGAATTTGCCCCAGATATACCATATAAATGGACTCAGTAAATGCCGAAATATCAGTTGAAAACACCTGTCAAGTTTGAGAAAAATCATACTATCCCTTCTAAAGTTTTAAATTTGTAAAGTTTTGGTTGAATCCATGTGCCGTCATTGCTGGATATGACAAGTTTATACTGTACAACAGTTTATGATATCAGAGTGGGAAGAATGTAACAAAAAGGTTAAGAGAATTTCACATGTTTTGATTTTTCTAATCTTATAAAAATGCACCTGATTTACCTCCTGTAGAAGGCAGGTGGAATAACATATGTCTGTAAATAGTTAAGGAAATGCATAGTTTTCAGAAAATAATAAATGTGTTTTCACAAATTTCTCTTCTGTCCAGTGCCGATGTTGAGGAGATGACCATACAGCTCGAGACTGGTCAGAAACAGCAACGCGAGCTCCAGGTCTCTCTGGACGAAGTGACCGGGAGGATTGGTAAGCGGGACACTGGACATCTGGAGCACATGGCTGCCAGGAGGGAAGTGCTGGAGCAACACTTGGTGAGTGTGGGCAAGAGGGCTGCAGTGTGGTGCTGAGTAAAGACAGTGTGGGCATCAGGGGAACAGTGTTCTGCTGCGTAAAGACTGTGGGTGTCTAGCAAGACAACAGTGTGGTGCTGTGTAAAGGACAGTGAAGGCAGCAGGGTAACAGTGTGGCGCTGCTTAAAGACAGTGTGGGTAGCAGGGAAACAGTGTTGTGCTCTGTATAGACAGTGTGGGTATAGCAGGGCTACAGTGTGTTGCTGTGTAAAAACAGTGTGGGCAGCAAGGGAACTGTGTTCTGCTGCGTAAAGACTGTGGGTGTCTAGCAGGACAACAGTGCGGTGCTGTGTAAAGACAGTGTGGGCAGCAGGGCACTGTGTAGAGTTGTGTAAAGACATTGTAGCAGAGTTCATGGGGACAACAATGAGTATAATGCTTTGAGACATGTTGGGTTGAAAACGAATGGTGTGAGCAATGGGTTAGCGGTTTTCTGTTGCAAATAGCAATTAATGTAAGCAATGGGGCGCAGTGTTGATTCATTGCACAATGATTGGTTTAGACAATTTGGAATTTCTGTGGACAGTGGAAAATAGTGCAAATAATGGAGTAAGACTTTGTTGTGGCAGGTGACCATTGATGTGGGTAATAGGAAACAATTCGGCACCATTCACAATCAGTCAAGGCAATTAGTATACAGTCTGCGCAAAAAGGGCTGATGTGGGCAGGGGAGCAGTTTTTATGCCTCCGCCACGAAGTGGTGCCGGAGGCATTATGTTTTCGGGTTGTCCGTCCGTCCGTCCGTCCTTCCGTCCGTCCGTCCGTCCGTCCTTCCGTCTGTCCGTCCTTCCGTCCGTCCGTAATGAATTTTGTGGACAAGGTAACTACCAAAACCTGTTGAGGTATCCTAATGAAACTTGGCATGTATGTGTATTAGGGGGTGAAGTTGTGCCTATCACAGGCGCGGTGGAGCACCCCAATTATCTCGCAGAAATCCATCGGCAGCCGAGCCTCATTTGCATAAAGTAAACAACATGTACTCGCGTAGTTGAGAAAAAGTAAACAACTTCTCAAGCTAATAACAATTTCAGGAAACCTATTTTCGGATTAAAATTGAGTTAGTTTGAATTTGAAAACATGTCCGAATATGCACACATAACATATTAAAGGATTTGACAATGATAAAATGTGAAATTTTAGCGAAAACCTGGCGAGCAAAATTACCAAAAATATGCCTAGAAAATCATCCTAAAATTCACGAAGTGTGATTGCGGAACAAAAGCGCCATTCAAACAAAGTACACCGAAATTTATTTATCTGCTTGCATTTTAAATTTCATACCATAATATTCCCAGCCATGGTTGTGTCGGAAAAAAACAGAAGGTGAAGTCAAAAATGACACGAACGCAAAGCGTACAGGTCGGTCCCATGTATAATTAATCGCGTCACTGTGGCGTTGCATGTCACAGCACACACAACGCATTGCTGCATGCAGCGTGCGCGGCAGCAGCTCAGCAATCACCGCCGTGCGACACTCAGCAAAATTGACTGCGTCACATGCAAACCAACAATGAGCACGAAATCCTGAATCTCACGTACCACGCATGCCCAATATTACGGGAAAAGAAATGACGTCATTTTCAATTGTTTCGCCGACTACAATTTTCTATTCCAAACCCTGTAGAAACAAGTTGATTTCTCAAAAAGTACAGGTGGTACAAAGCGAAAACTTTCACCATATATGGATTGAGGCCTGATGAACTTATGTTGCCAGTTTCGGACACATTGGAGCCCGGCCATAGTCCAGTCGGAAAAAAACAGAGAGCATGTTTTGCGAGAGGTGATTTTCAAAACGCTTTAATATCTCAAGTTCTAGTGCAGCAAATTTCATAATTTTTCATCAAAAGGAAGGTTTTTAAAAACTTAGATAGTGTGGGAAGTTTGAGTTTACTAGCGGCACGCATAGCGGCACAAGGAGAAGGTAAAGATTTGACTTTTTCATGCACACAGTTTCGGGCAGCCGTGGATGCCCGTTGGAAATTCAAATAGAACGGGGCGATAATGAGATGCAAATTGGGGTGCTCCACCGCGCCTGATCAACTTTTGGGTGCACATGCTCAAGGTCAAAGGTCAAAAGGTCAAGGTCAAATACATAAAATTTCACTATTTCCACCATATCTATTGAATGCATGAAGATATTTTCTTGAAACTTAGTGTATACATGTATTACCCAATTAAGATTTTCTGGTGAAAGTTTGGGTCATGAGGTCAAAGGTCAAAGGTCAAAAGGTCAGGGTCAAATACATAAAATTTCACTATTTCCACCATATCTATTGAATGCCTGAAGATATTTGCTTGAAACTTAGTGTATACATGTATTGCCCAATTAAGATTCTCTGGTGAAAGTTTGGGTCATGAGGTCAAAGGTCAAAGGTCAAAAGGTCAATTGAAAATATCAAAACTTTTTTTTTCTCCATACCTTGGAACATTGTTCAAGGTATCTTCATGGAACATAGTATATACATATACTGACTGGAAGTGATTATCTAGAGAATGTAGGGTTCACGGGGTCAAAGGTCAGGGGTCAAAGGTCAAGTGCAACACTTCAAAATTTTTACTATTTCCCTCCTATCATGCAATGCCAGCAGGGTTAATTTTTTTACACTTGGTGTATGCATACATGTGTAACCTTAGTGTATACATGGGATTTGAATGGGATTCCCATATATCCGACATACTGAAACGGTGTAACAAAAAACTGTACATGCTGAGGTGTCTGAAAAGACACAGATTGCCATTGCGTGACATGATCACAGTCTATTGTGGATACATCCGACCTATACTTGAATACGGAGCACCTGTTTTCAGTGGCAGCTTAACAAAAGAAGGAAGTGATCTCCTTGAAGTCATTCAAAAACGGTCTTGCAGGATAATACTAGGCGACAACTATACCACGTATAATGAAGCACTAGAAATTTGTTCCTTGGATACGCTCAGAAACAGGCGAAACAAGCTTTGCCTGGATTTTGCTACCAAAATAGTCAGAAACCCATTGTGTAGTGATTGGATTCCTGTTACTCAAAATGTCAACTACAGCCTACGTAAAAGACCTAGATATCGACAATTTAACTGCAAAACAAAACGGTTTCAAAGTAGTGCCATTCCCTATCTTATACACTCATTAAATGAATAGCATAGTTTTGTTTAGTTTGTTTGTTTTGTTTTATGTCTCCTTCATAAAGTGCCACAGAGTATTTATCATTTCCCTCATTATGCAAACTATTATGTGCATGATTTGTGTTGCCAGAGAGTATACCATCAATATGAAAAAGATTGTGGACCACAGAGTCAAGGGTTTAATGGTTTAATGACAAGGTCAAGTGTTTAATGATAAGTTGAAAGAGTACATGTCTAATTGTATCCGGTATTCTCGGACACGGTTCAAAATATTTTTAATGTTATCTTTCAGTGTTTTGGTGTTTTATCATGTGAGATCAAATTCTGGTACAAAATGTGCAATAATATCATACAGAGTGTTGGTTACATACAATAGAGTCTATTTGCTGGTTAGATGTACGAGAGAGTGTGCATATAAGTGGAATGAGAGTTAGGAGAGAGAGAGAGGGAGAGAGGGAGAGAGAGAGAGAGAGAGGAGAGGTGGAGAGAGAGAGAGGGTGATAGATGTGCAAACATCAGACTTTCTTAAAACGGTTTCAAACAAAATGGTTTCAAATAGTGCCATTCTCTACCTCATACATGTATAAATGAATAGTACAGTGTTTTTTTTTTCTTTGTCTGTTTTGTTTATATTGTCTCCTTCATAAAATGCCACAGAGCATTCACTATTTTCCTCATTATGTGAAGATGTAATTTTTGAAAGTATATATACATGTTGTTTTAATTATGATGTGCATGGTATGCGTTGTCAGAGAGTTTATTATTGATATAAAAAAGGTTGTGGATCACAGGATCAAGGGCTTAATGACAAGTTGAAAAAGTATAATTGTATCTTTTTATATTATTATTCTTAAAAACGGATGGATTTTTTTTATAAGGTTATGTTTTAGCATTTTGGTGTTGCTTATTTGTGAGATTGAATTTTGGTGTAAAATGTGCAATAATATAACACAGAGTGTTGGTTATAGAAACAATAGTATATATTTGTTTGTGAGATAAACATATTGTACGTGAGAGTGTGTGTAATAGTGGAATGAGAGTTAAAGAGAGAGAGAGAGAGAGAGAGAGAGAGAAAGAGAGAGAAAGAGAGAGAGGGGGAGAAAGAGGGGGAGAGATGTGCAATTATCAGATACTATTTTCGTATATACAATGCACATTATGTAATGCGAATCATTGATTGATTGATTTGATGTAATGCGCTGTGTATAGATTGAATGTATTCTGATATGGGAGTTTATGTATATTACGAAGAAAAGATTGTGAGGATTTTTGTTTTCTTTTTAAATCAAACTGATTATCTTTGTTGTGTAAAATGTGTTGATTTGAGCCTTATGATTATCTGATTATTTTTGTTTATTTGACTATCTTTGATCATTTTTGATAAACTGATTATTTTTGTTGTGTAAAATGTGTTGATTTGAGCCGTATGACAACACAACATCCGTATTAATCAATAAGTATAAATGACCGGTATATATGATTAATATAAACTCATTTTTTTTTTATAATTATTGAGAATAGTAATATATTGTATCTGTAATGTCTGATTTTGTTTTGTATTATAGGTTAATCTAATTGTGCAATGGTTCTGATGAATAAGATTGACCCTTTGTTATTTTAATGTATTTTTTTCATCGCTACATTGTATTTTGTGAGTATTTTTAATGTATACATGGCCATTGTTAACAATGTCTGTAATTCAGCCTCCGGGCTGCGAAAGATATTGATTAATAAAACACCATTTCAATTCAATTCAATTCAAACCTAATAGAAATTCTTTAGAAAGTTTTTTTTTTCTTCTTATTTTGCCTCAAAGGTCAAAAGGTCAAAGATCAAGTGAAAGTGCTGAACTAACTTTTTCCTCCATATCTCGGAAGTGGCTCAAGTTATCTTGAAACTTAGTACATATTATGCATGTTCTACCTGAAAGTGATTATCTTATGAATTTTAGGGTCAAGGGCCAGATGAAAATGGTAACAATTTACTATTCAATTCAGAAATTGCACTTTTTTTCCACACCTGTACCTTGAAAATTACTCAATGCCTAAATGTATGAATGGGTCAAAGTCGAGTTAAAGTCCTTAAATCCCTAGATACATGCTCTCCTATTCATCCAATTAAACCTAGGTCAAGGAAGGTGAACATTCAACACATTTGTGACAAACTTGTCATTTCAATATTTTGCCAATTTTGTGAAAATGTAATCACACATTGTCCACATGTACTATCTAGACCTATTGGGAAAATCATGCATTATGGCGGAGGCATACCAGTTGCCAAAGCGACATTTCTAGTTGCAATGAGGATTAGTGTAGGCGGTGTGGATCAGTTTTGGAAATGGGTACAGTGTTGGCAATAGAAGAGTAGCATGTGCACATTGGGAATCTAGGGAAGGGTGTGCACATCGGCATTTTGTACATTGTGGAAGTGGTAATGGAAATATGGAGACAGTATGGACAACTTCACAGGGGGAGTACAGGAAGTAAACAGGTCATGCAAAGCATATAAGGCATCTTGTTGCATTCTCACACTTGTAATGATAATGATTGTTGCCCTTGTCATGTGACGTAGGCCGAACTCCGCGATGCGCTGAAGCAGAACAAGGAGCTGGCCCACGAGTACCGGGAGCTGCAGCAGCACTACTTCCAGATCAAGGAGGAGAGCGTGAACCTGCTGGAGAGGCGGACGGGCCTGGAGGCCAGTCTCAAGGACCACAGACAGGTAGGTGTGGCCGGGGGATGTGGTTGGGGGGGGGGGGGAGGGTGGGGGTTGGAGGGGAGAAAGCGGACAGGTTGATGAAGGGTAATTGGCTGTACAAAGAAGAAGGATGAAGTTGATTCCAGTAGAAGGTTTGGTTATTGAAAGAAAGAGGACAGTATACTGCACTGTGTGTCTGATTCTGTCAGTATGTCTTTATTTCTGTGTCTCCCATTGAAAAAGCAAAGGAATTCATCAGCACAACTCTCAGCTCTCTCTCTCTCTATCATATCTCTCTTCATCTATGTCTCCATCTCTTTCTTTCATTGTTACACACACATTTAACTTGTCAAAAAGTAAGGTTTAGCAAAAAAAGCTGCGAAAAACTGCTTATCCAATAGTGGCAAGCCAATGGAGTAAAATGGGAGTCAAAAGGGGCCTGAGCTTTTGATCCTAGCAGAATCTCTGTCAGAGTAAAGTTGATGTAGATGTCTCATCACAAGAAGACTTCAGGAATACAAGTAATTGTGATTAGTCCTTTAAAGGCATGCATTGACGTACTTCATATATATGAAGTAACCATATGTGGTTGTTGTCCATTCATTTGAAATTTATATGCACTGCTCATTTGTACACCTGTTAGATTTCTCTGTCCTGAAGGCTGTTCTTCAAACCCTAATGGGTCAAGATAGGCATGCAGGAGGGAGTATGTAGATGATCGTGTTTCCTTCTTTTGCTCCCGCAGCTGAACAGTCTGCAAATCCGTCTCCACCACGCCCTCGCCCACTACTTCTTCATTCGAGGTCTGTTCAACCAGAACGAGCTGGCGCGCTTCGAAGACATGTCGGCCGAGAACGAGAATCGAATCGGGGAGCTGCAGCAGGAAATGGATGCAGCCATCCAGACCATAAGTCTCTTCCTCAATGAGCAGGTAAGCCCACTGTGATATATGTGTGGACTACATTGTCTTCGGTGGAAGAACATCTGTGTGAAAAGGAGAACTAGGCACTGACCATGATTTCACAATGAATATGCCTAGTCTTATTAAAGTGCCAGTGTGGAGAGATTGTACTTCTTGAGATCAATTCCTGTAATGCTTCTAGTGTTCTGTGGCATTGATTAAAAATGTAAATTGGTTTGGTGCATCACTGGTTGTGCTCCTGTACACTTTGATCCTTACTGAAAGTGTACACTTTATTTTGAAAGGGGGGGGGGGCAACTGCGATGTAATGATCAAGTTCAGTTCATCATTAAGGTCTAAATGCTTCTCTGTTTTTATGCCTCCGCAACGAAGTGGCCGGAGGCATTATGTTTTCGGGTCGTCCGTCCGTCCGTCCGTCCGTCCCGTTTTGTTTTTGTCGATATCTCAAGAACCATGTAATGGTTTTACATCAAACTTGGTATGAGGGTATATCCTTGGGGGATAATACTTTGTGTGGATTTTAGGGTCACAAGGTCAAAGGTCAAAGGTCACAGGTTATTTTGTGAAAAAAAAAATTGAAATTTCATGTTTTTCTCCATATCTCGCAAATGGTTCAAGGTATCTTCATGGAACTTAGTATATATGCTTGTACCGATGGGCAGTGATTATCTAGGGAAGTTGGGGTCATGGGTCAAAAGTCAGGGGTCAAAGGTCAAGGTCAACTCCTCAAAATATCACTACTTTCCTTAAAATGCAATATGCCTGAAGGTTTGTTTTTTTTAAACTTGATGTATGGCTTGTATTACCCAATATATATTTTTGGGGAAGTTTCTTGCCAAAAGGTCAAAAGGTCAAAGGTCAAGTGAAAGTGCTAAATTGCACTTTTTCCTCCATATCTCGAAAGTAACTCAAGGTATCATCATGAAACTTACATATTTATGCATGTTCTACCTGACAGTGATTCTCTGTGGAACTGTGAGGTCAAAGGTCAAAGACCAGGTTTAGATAATGCTATTTTCCCATTTGATACTGAAATTATACTTTTTCTCAATACCTTGAAAATTACTCAATGCATAAACTTATAAAAGGGTCAAAAGTCAAGTAGAAATCATCAGTTCCCCAAATACCTGCACTCTGACATTTTAATCATTCATCCAATTGAACCTAGTTCTAGGAAAGTGGACATTCAGCACATTTGTGCCAAACCTGTCATTTTAATATTTTGCCAATTGTGTGAAACTGTCATCACACATTGTCAAGACATTGTACTATAGACCTATTAGGAGAACCATGCATTATGGCGGAGGCATATCAGTAGCCGTAGCGATATATCTAGTTTTTACATGATATTAGAAGTTTGTAGTCATTGTTGAAATCATAGATGTCTCATATCTTTATCAATTATGTATGCATTTCATTTGATCCAGCCAGTGTTTTGCTTGAAAAAGATAGGATCTGTTTCATGAACAGATTTAACTTCTTAATGTTCTAGATTGTGTCTGTATATGAAGTGGAATGTTAAGTCTTAATAGGTATCTAGCATTGGAATGATGGACCACACTTTGATGATTGCAGTACAAGTATGTTTTGTTCAAGTCACCTCGTTTGCAATGATGCTTGTTACCTGTTGAGAGTAAGTAGACCTGTGTACAGTGAGCATAAAAACAGTCTGCGTACAGTGAACGTAATAATGGCCACTGTAGGTAATAATATTCGGTCTTTTACTTATTGGGAAGCCCTGCTGCTGTGATAAACTATGGACTAACTAGTGATTTTTGTTCAATCCTCATCTAGGTCGATGGGACAGCCACTCGGATGGTGACAGCTGCAGCCAGCACAGTCCTTATGGAGGACATTGAGAAGAGTGGCACGGCAGCAGAGAGCACCGGTCGGCCGTTGGTCATCGGGAGCGCCCAGGCCAAGGCTACTCCGGTGATTCCTCCAATCATCAGGGCCCCTGAGGCCATCAAGACCAACTGACCCTTTGAACGCACAGAGACTGGACGATGCTTTCATGTCTGCCCTAATGGCCAGCATGTCTTGATGGTCAAGTAGTCACACACTGCCCCACCCCTCCCCCATTAGCCACCAGCTAAATTCTAGACAATGATTGTTGTTTGACCACGCTAAATATTGAACAACTCTCTGCAGCGTGAAAACGGACCATATGCAACAGCCGATGCACCTCAAAGCATCATAAAGCATGACTTCAAATTAGGGGTTACAAAGTTTTGATATTACGAGAAAGGGGTTTGGATAAGTTTTTGCTGCATTCAATTGTCTTTTGTGGATAGCATGGACCTCAGGCTTTTTTTTTGAGAGAGAAGTTCTTTTTAAAGCTTTGCTATAATTTGGAGCCAGAAACACTCAACCAATGCCATATAGTTTGCAAGTTCCTGTGCAGATGTCTAATAAAATAAATGTGTATTTTGTCCCAGGCATGAATGACCAGTGGTGATCAATGGCTCTCTGTCACTCACTGTCACTCTGTTTCATAATCTTCACTCAATATCAGTCAAGTTTTAGCCTGATTTATGGGGACAAATGTAATATGAAAGTCTAGTGGTTTAGAAGTGAAGATTATGACATGAAGATTATGACATGAATTGTTAAAATGATTGTTTTACACTCTAGAACAAGCTAGATGTTCTGTTATGACTCATGTGGAATCTTGGTGGACTGCAGATATGTGTAAATACATACAGCGAATATTGCTAATATCTGATAATTTTGCCATTGCTAACTGTCTTTACATTATAATCAGTCCCACACATATTATGTGATGTCAGCTTTAATTGTGTCTCAAGGAACGCAAAACTTGTCTATGCAATTATTATTGATGTTGTATCAGCCAGACTAGTGGACAAAGTAGCAAAGACAATATGTGATCCGCGAAAACGGTTTCAGGCAAAAGTCGCAAGAGCAAATTCCCTCCTAGGCGGGGTACAAAGATTTTGACCATTATTTTTTGTCGATATTGGGTTTTTGCAGAAATTGAATCTTTGATATGTTTTCTACATCTACACTAAATTTCACAGCATAAGACTAGGTTTTTCCTATCGAAAATGGAATTTTAAACACCCTATGTTGGATCGCACTCGTCAGTTTCGATATTCTTTCCAACGTCGCGCCAATATGCCCAGTGATGCTACGGTGCGGCATCTCGCATGCGATTGGCTAATGCACCGTACACATTTACATAGTTCGGCTTTCGGAGATACGTCTCGCAGCGTCTCGGAAATGTTTTGTCCATGCGTGCATGCTCCATTGTTGTTGCTACAATAGATACCAGTACGCTCGCTCTGTAGTGTACGCTCTTCGTTTGGCTTTCTATGCAAGCTTTTCTACCGCCATTGTTCGACAACGAAAGTGAAACAAAGAGTGAACAGCAACACCAGGTGGCACTAACTTCCAACGTGAAAATAGATACGATAGGGAACATGGTTTGAACGTAGCAGAGTCGCAAATCGCCACACAAATCATGCAACATGCGATCGGAAACTCACTTGTCAATTGTGCTTGTAGTAGGTAAATATAACAGCAGCTTTACTCAAAAGACAGCAGAAGAGAGAAAAGAGCGGTCATAAATGACTAATATTCAAATGATACACTGTACTAAACGACAAAATTGCACCAAACTAAGTCGTATTTGTCTGTTTGTGTACCGCACAATGCAACACATGCATGGCTTGAAAACAAAACAAAACAACAGGAAGCCCGACCCTTGCCATCTTTCTGCCTTCGAAAGGGTTCCAAATGATGAAATTTACAAGACAATGCAATGAAAACGTGATTTGTAAAGATACGAATGCGCCACCTGCTCCTGTGACATGTACACACAGGCATAATAGCGTGTGGATGCCATTAATAGGGTAGTACGTGCACCGTACGCACATAACCAACAAGCTTGCAATTATCGTATCCGCCATCTTGAAAGACGTACTGGTAAACAAACCCGAGCGAAACGCATTGTGTATTCGGCTCCATACACTGAGTTTTGAGAAAGGTGCCCAGGAAATTTGACTCTCTCAGTGAGCCAATCAGAAGCCGCTGTGGTTGCTAGAGGCGGAGCTTAATCTCGATTGGTACCGTCGCATGGATGAGTGATTCTCAAATCGCATCGCCGCTCGGCATTGTCTTCGAACGAGAGGTATATCTTCAAAGCCTGTTTTCTAGCAATTTTGTCAGGCTAACAAATCAAAAAGTGCATTATATTTCGCTTTATATGACCACTTACGGTGCCGGAGAATACAAGTGTTTTATATCAATGTAAAGCTTAGGAAATGGGCAATAAGATTCAATGAAAAAATGAATTTTCAAAATTCCCGTCTTTTGCCTGAAACCGTTGTCGCCGGTCACATATTACTTAATGCGCCCATGTAAAACGATGTAACATTGTTTCTGTGACGTGGAGGCAGCCTTATGTAGCATGTGAACAATTTTTGTGCTTAAAGAGTGCCATGAGCTCTGTAAATGCTTGTATAGATTTGTTTCGAAGTATGTGATTGTGATATTCTTGCCAGAGTGGACAGTCAGGTAGATTTCTGTGTATATAGGGAAGCAGTTTTAATGTAAATGTTGAAATATAGTGGTGTAAATACTCGATACAAATACTGTGTAGTACAAAGATTGGTATATCATTGAACTATAGTCCATGTATTCAAAAGGAGTGTCTATTTTTTCTTTTTGGAGTGAGGACCTTTATCTGAATGAAATCTTCAGTGTTGTTGTTTTTGAAATCTAATCATTATACTTAGTAATGTGAATCTATGCAAATCTACGTAAAGCTCAATAGCTAAGAATGTGATTTGATCTAGGAAGTGTATTATCCACTTTTGTGTCTCTGCCCCTTCAGGGTGTCTGAGGCATAGTATTTGGGGGTCATTTCTGTCTGTCTGTCCGTATGACCCAGATCTCGACGACACAATTTTAATGAAAAAAGAAGAAGAAAAAGAAGAAGAAGAAGAAAAATATTTTCATGGATATTTATGATACATTACCAGAGTATAACACATGAGGTGACAATGTGCTGAGTAGATTTTGGACCAAATTTTCCTTGGGTCAAAGATCTGAGTCACAGAAGTCAGGCTGAAAATTTAATTTTCCAGCCTTACAAAATATGTCAAGTGATGGTATAATTTGATAGGAAAGCTAAAAATATATATATATACGTAATCATTAGCATGACGATCAAGTTCACTTCACTGTTTTTTAGCTAATAGTGTGATTTCCAGATATGATTTCAACCAGTTCCAGTGGTGATATGTGGTGAAAGAAAAGACGACAGATATTTATAAACAGCTGTTGATGTGAAATAGCATGGATACAATCATTCGCATGAAGGTAACATTCACATCACTCTTTTCAAGCTAAAAGTGTTATTTCTATATATAGAATTTCTACAAATTCCAGTTGTGATATTATTTGATAAAAAGGATAGAAATGTATGAACATGAAATGGCTGGGATGCAATCATTTGCATGAAGGTCAAGTTCAAGTCACTGTAATGTTTTTTGGCTAAAAAAGGAAATTTCCAGATATGATTTCAACCAGTCCCAGAGGTGATATTATATGGTAAAAAGGATAGAAATGTATAACAGCTATTGATGTGAAATGGCAGGGATACAATTATGTATTTGCGTGAAGGTCAAGTTCAGGTGTCTGTTTTGGGCTGAAATGTAATTTCCGGGTATGAATGTAACCAGCTCCATAGGTGGTGACATAGTAGGGAGCTTTAGATTTGCAGCGCGGACGTTTGAGACGACGCTTGAGCTGGACGTACTCCTCTTCCTTGCGTTGTGTTGAAAAGTAGCTGTAGGTTACGCTGAGACGCAACCTATAAAAAATAAAATAGCGCACCCATATGATCTGTGCATGAAGTAGCTCTCTACATCGTAAATTTAAGCAGACGTACAATTAGCCCAGAACGCGTAGTGAGAACTCAGACAATAAAAGCGAGCTATATATAGATCGACTTTGATATGTGATTCTGCGCATGCTTAGAACAGTCTTTTCTCTTGAAGACCCCGTCGTAAAAATTTAAAGCTCCCTATTATAAAAGGATAAAGCTATATAAACAACTGTTGGTGTGAAGTGGTGGGGCTGAAAGGTCAAGGTGAAAGGTCAAGAAGAGTGCCCCATCTCATCATGGAATTGAAACACGATCAGGTTTAGGTTTTTGCAACCAGTTTGGCTGTTTGGAGTAGCTGTACAGGTATAGTGCCAAACGTAGTGAAGACGTAAATTATATACAATGACCATTCCATCACTAGTTCCAAAGACATTGACACTGGAAAGCATTATTGTTGACCTTGTTTGGGTGTTGAAAGAATAGCTGTGAAATATCATATCTGAGTACATATATATATTATTGACATCTGTCTTTGCTTTTAGAGATCAAATATTATCCAAGTGTGCTTTAAAGATAAATCTTGATTTACTAATATTCAAGTGGTTCTGAATATGACTGTAATGTAGAAAAGATCAGCAAAGTCTTGAGCGCATCTATCCTTGTAGATGTCTACTCATTGGGTGATTTCAAGTTCGGTGCTAGTGCTAGTGCTAGTGCTAGTGCTAGTGCTAGTGCTATCTCAGCACTAGCACCGGAGATAAAACTGAACTTGAAATCACGTCGGTGTTGGGAGTTGACCTCAAAAATATGACATATTTCCGGTTGCTGGTGCTGGGCTCGGTGTTGAATGTCGTCTGCTGAACTGAGCTCCGCCGATTGTGTTAGCGATTTACGCGTTTTTTCGCCATTGACTAACACTAACCCCTAGGGATTATCATTTTCTTCATTTTAAGTTCGATGCTGGTGTATAGCGTTGTCATGCGAGACCCGTATTCACTTCCATAACAGATGCACGTTTTACGTGCAAAGTCTATGCTAATGCAGTGGTTGCCCACGTAACGTACATGAACACTCCAGACATGGCTATATATAAATCTGAGCCTGGGAGCAAAATTAAGATAGTTGTATTTTGGGGAATGGATGAAATTTGTGGCATTTTAATCCGTCTTCCTTACTATATGTCTCAAACTAAGCAATTTTGGCTACATCTTTTGATATTTGACTGTAATCACGCGCCATCACTTTTTTCATCGCGCAATTCCCGCGGAGCTCGCGGTGCTGTGATTCCAACACCTAGTGCTGGTGATCGATAATTTTGATCGGTATCGCCTCGTTAATCTGACCGTCGGTGTTGGAGCTTGATTTAACGCTGTTATTTGGGGGCTAGCACTAGCACTAGCACTAGCACCGAACTTGAAATCACCCATTGTGTCTTTCTGTGTTTTTTTCTTCTGTTGACAAGTTCCCCGGGCCACAGGCAGCGTGATCTTGCCATTGAGTAATCACAGGCATGAAAAGTGATTTTCCATATGCACTAGCCAGTCAAGCTGTCTGTTCACTTCAGTAATTTCAGTGACTCCCAAGCTGTTGTTTGGGAACGTTGTTGAGTTACCATAGATTCTTCACTGGGGCTGGAGTCATGAGAGTTACTGTTGCTGCATGCAGCACCTACCCCCCCCCCCCCCCCCCCACCCCCAACACACACACACCCACCCACACACACTCTTTGGGGAATGAGGAAAAAATTTAAGTGACATCCAACAAAATCAATTGCTTTGCAATGGTTTCGCCCAGAAATTCTTCCTGTTGAAGTGACATACATGAGGGGGGGGGGGGGGGGGGTAACCACTGACTCTCGACCCCCCATTGGCCTGCAGCCCCCTCCCTCCCCAAACACACACACACACACACACACCCACACACTAAAAACACATTCTGTGGCCCCTGCATTGCTACAAGTAGAGTGGGCTTGCTAATCTACAACTATAGGGCCAATTCTAGATGCAAGCAACTACTGCATGCTGATAATTCTAAAAGAGCCTGGTGAGTTATCAGCTGCACTACCTGGGCACATGAAGGGCTAAAGTCTAAAGCCATTTGAAGATGATGTGTGGACAAATGTAATGTGTCAAGACCCCATCCCAAAATGATCAAATTCTCTTCCTTTTCGATCAGTACATGTGCAATCCATTATTTACCTGATGCTATGTAATTGGAAGCTGTATGAAATGTACTCCTCTCCTGTTGTGATGTGAGTCCTTGTGGAGTGAGCAATAAATATTTTCTGCTTCACTGCTAAATCTGTCGCATTTTGCGTGCATTTTGTCGTGCGTGTGAATGATGCATGTAACAGGGTGGTTAAAGGACAAGTTCACCTTCATAAACATAAGGATTGAGAGAATGCAGCAATATCATTAGAACACATCAGTGAAAGTTTGAGGAAAATTGGACAATCGATGCAAAAGTTACGAATTTTTAAAATTTTTGTGTTGGAACCATGCACTGGATGAGGAGACTACTAAGGCTCGTTATGTCATATGAGCACAACAATATAAAGAAAATGTAAAGAAAATTCAACGTTTTTTCACTTTTTTCACATAATAAAAGAGCACTTGACTTGCCTCTTTCCAAAGGCAATGGGAATAATATATTACCCATAACATATGTCAGTAACGAGCCAAGGGAATGTGTACTTTTTTCAAAAGAGGAAATTTGTGAAATTCTCTTTATATTTTCCTTATATTGTTGTACGCATGTGACATCATACACTGCAGTAGTCTTCTCATCCAGCGGTGACTGCACAAAAACTTCTAAAATTCATAACTTTTGAACGGATTGTCCGATTTTCCTCAAACTTTCAATGATGTGTTCTACTAATATTGCTACATTCTCTCAATCCTTATGTTAATGAAGGTGAACTTGTCCTTTAACCTCTTCCTGGGTTCATATAAAGTACAATGCACTGTTATATAACAAACACACTTCATAAAGAAATTCTGGCTACAATTTGAAGTAAAATTTCAGGCCATGACATTGTCCGCTCTGTTATTTTTTTGTTTTGTTTATTTGTTTGGTTATAATGAAATTTTGATAGAAAAAGGAAAGCTGCCTGTCCCGAGGACTTTGTTATTCCTGGAGTCCACTGTATGTGATGTCTGTAATGTGGGAATATTTAAATTCATACAAGGGAATGAGAGGAAGTCCCAGGCTTGCCTTTAAAACTCACTCTTTTGCATTACAGGGGCCATGTGGAACTGCCCCTAGGCCCTCGGCCCATCCACTTAAAATATAATAATGATAATGATAATAATGATGATGATGATAATGATAATAATAATAATGATAATGATAATGATAATGATAATGATAATAATGACAATAATAATAATAATAATGATAATAATAATAATAATAATAATAAAATGATAATACTGTAATAACATGTTCTGCAGCCCCTGCATTAGCTAGGCAATTCTTACAAGCTATAATGCATGGTAATTTTTGTCATGTTAGGGACTCCTGCACACATGCAAGTAAAAGGTACCTACATGAAATGAATCCGCTTTTCATTTTCAGATCTTATTACATGTACAGTGTATATAATTTCCATTGAAATCACATTCTTCTGAAATGGTATTCATCTTTTCAATTAAACTTGTCTTGAAATTGTTCACATCAAACTCCTCCAGTGCCTTTCACATTCCATCTAAATTGTGCCATCCCACTTTCGTTTTCTGCCCTCCCCCTGTGAAAATTAAAAAAAAAACAAGAACAAAAGGTGCCGAGTAATAAACTACATGCACAACTTTATCAACTGTTCGGTCATCTTAATGATTTCATTACAGACAAATTCTTCAAATGAAATGATGGTCATCTTCTAATCCGATGGGCAAACAGCAAGACATTCATTTCGTTTCTAAGCCATACCCTTGTGGAAAGATACCGTGTACGTTTTTCTTCAGCAGTATTTCGTTTTGTTTTGTTTTTTGTTCTGATAAAGAACAATGTTTTTTGTTTTGATAAAGACCATTTCATTTCCCCAAGATACAGATGATTGTTCGCAGTATAGTGGGGAGCGGGGAAAACCCGTGAGCAAGCATCTAGTCTGACTTCCAGGCCCATGAAAGGAGTCAGGTATGTGCTGCCCCCCCCCCCCCCCCCAAAAAAAAAAAAAAAAAAAAAAAAACGCTTATCAATAGCATGTAGCGATTGTGCATTTATTTATTTTTTTTATTTGAGCACAATGTTTCTGCTGGGAAAGACGACCAGCATGACAGTAGACCTAAAAAAGTAAACATCTGTCTCGGCCTCTTGACAAGACTATGAACTTCACACTTCGCCGCGCGGTTTACGACTTGCATTGATTATTCTGCACATTTGTGGCCAGTTGGACGTCAAAAAAACCGAGTTACACAGTCTACAGAGAGAGCTATCTTCAATATAGCATTCAAGAATCAAGTTTATAAGGTGAGAATGTTTAAAAAAAAAGATACTGTCCAGATAGATTTGTCTGTTGTGTGCAATCAACGCATCAGATTCTCAAAAGGCGATGATGTGTGCAGGCATTGACCATGGCCTTTGCGTAGTCCCAAACGTTCAATTTTATGCTGTGTAAGACGTTTATTTTGACTGTGTGAGTGGACATCTGCATCTGCACCTAGATTCTATACCTATGTCCAATCCGTTTTCGATCAATCGGTTTCTATACGCTGAGTGATTGAGTGTGTGTTCTAGTAGCAATTTTCATGCCTTCTCTTAGAGTGCGTTTATGCTACCATTTTGGGGGCCAAAATCAGGCTTTTGAAACGTGCTTAGTGCAAAACGCTGTTGCGTTCATGCTCATTTCGATAGACACGCTGATTCAAAACGCCGATCCAAAATGCACAAAAAGGTGCGTTTACGATCGGCGTTTCTGACTAATCACATTTGACGGTGAAGCATAAACGCAACTCACATCACAAACGCGTTTAAATGACGTCATCTCCATCGCCTTTCCGGTTCACTCGAAAATGAGCGCGCCAGGCCAGCCGACCTTTCGATAACTCTTCTCTACTGCTGTGCAACACAATTTGCAGGTGCTGATCCTTCGAGCTCCCTGTTGGTACATTACTGTACATGGTGACAGACATAATGCACTTGTCAATGTAATGACGCACCCCACTACCCTACCCCCGGACATGGGTGCGTCATGGTCATTTTTTGACTGACCACACGGGGTTTTTGACGGACACCACAGTCACTTTTTTGACGGACAAAACGCTGCAAGTGACGAACACCACAGTCACTTTTTTGACGGACAACACGTTGAAAGTGACGCACACCTCGGTCACTTTTTTGACGGACATCCTCGGTACATTTGACGCACCCCCGTAAATACTGAAACGATTTTTGCGTACGTTTTATTCAAGCAATTTCATTTTCTTTTGGTTCGTAAATTAATTTGTAAAAGTTTCGGCAAGTTTCCCTTACCATGGCCCTGTAAGCACCGTACCGTCATTCACCGTACATATGCTGCTGCTACGATATTCCGTACAGTAGTATGTATTCTGTGCCTGCAATCCATACATGACAATGTGTGCAGATGCGCTGTGTGTGCGCGGCCATTGCTAGTCCAGTGGATGCATACTGCTGCAGCGCAGGTACCACGCCACGGCATTCCCGCGAGTATCCAACTACATACAGCCCAGTCGCTGTACGTAGAGATTCGCACAGCTAACAGCGTCGCGCGTCTGCTGGTCGGGCTAACTACACGCAGCCGCTGTCGCTATAATCGCGACAGCGCTGCACCTCTATTCCTTCGCGGACGTTGTTATCGTTCACTGTTTCCTTCATGAATATCTTTATTAATTGTGGAAAACTAAAATATAAGGAATTATCGTAATCTATGACCCTCATTCAATAACCAGTATGCGATTTTTTGTTTAATTACGTCTAAAACTTACCAAAATCTATGGCTGAAATCAGGTCTGTAAACGTCCTTACTGCTTCACTCCTCATCTGCGTGTTATATGAATGGCATTCACTCTCGTATACTACAACGTAGGTAGTCGGGGCGAAAGTGATGAGGTAGTCGGATGACCCCGACTAAAAAAGGTCAAATCATTGCCAGTGCAGCACGCGCGGATCTACTACAAGTTTTACGTAACACATGAAACGCACGGGCGCACGGGCGTAGGTAAAAAGCAACCACTTCTGAATGCGCATGCGTGGTAGTTTGTTGATTTTTTGAAGCTCTTGAAGGATGCCACCGCACGATCTATACTCCGAAAAATTCAACAATAAGGTCTGGATACCAACAAAATGCCGAATTCAACTCAACAATCAGGAAAACATGCTGTAGGTAAGTGTTGCAATTATATTACTCTTAAAATCATACAAAATAAAAGGTATTTTATGTGATTTTGCCGTCAATAGTGACGGTCGTTTACAACGTTGAAACACTAACACATGTCAGACCCTGTGCGCAGCACAGTGTCTGGTCAGGCTACTGGTCGGGCTATCCCGCGAGCAGAAAATGGCATGCGGCAGGCAGTTTCTTCTGCTGCCGCTTCTTTCACTGTCAAAAATTCGCCTTTGTCACCACAGAACATCATTTAGACGCACATTGTATTGGAATGTAAACGAACTTTCTTCGATAGCAATGTGTGTTGGTGTTGCATCGCAATATGCAATAGGCACTAAGTGTTCGACAGTAAAGGTTGAACTAAGTTGTTACATCGCTGAACAGTCCCTGGTTTGAGATTGAGTATGCATGATTTCATGGGTTTGTTGGAGGGAAAATGTAAGGAGAAAGGGTGGCTTTTAGATTATTTGCTTACCAGATTCTGGCAAGCATTTTTCCCGCTTATTCCAAAACGCTTCCCGACTTTGATTTCACTTGCCGCGGGAAAGCGCTCACTGTAATTTCACTCGCGGTACGTGTATCCGGTACTGGTAGCGTGC
Source organism: Diadema setosum (assembly GCF_964275005.1). Taxonomy (NCBI): domain Eukaryota; kingdom Metazoa; phylum Echinodermata; class Echinoidea; order Diadematoida; family Diadematidae; genus Diadema; species Diadema setosum. Next base: position 12,940,009 of record NC_092694.1, read on the forward strand.
AAAAAAATGCGTGTTATTTTCCATAGCCAAGTGACGTAACATGACGCACCCCTTGGTCAAAATTTTGACCGACAATGATGGGATTTTGATGCACCCCTCGGTCAAAAATTTGACGGACAAAGCTGGTAAAATGACGAACACCTGGGTCACAAATTTGACGGACCAAACGAGGAAATGACGCACCTATGTCCGGGGGTAGTGGGGTGAGTCATTACATTGACAAGTGCATAACAATGAATTAATGCATGAAGAGCTCACTATTATCATACATTCCGACTTTGTCAACAATTTGTAAATGAAAAAGGAACTCATATTTCCCATCACTGTCTACAGTTTATGTTAGTAAATCAATCGAAATTATATTAGACATGTTACGGAACATGAACAATACACCCACTCAGGCCAGAACTTTCAAAAAAAATGCGCGCCCCAATTTGACCTGTCTCTGCTGAGGTCAGCGAAGCAATCGCAAACGCTCTTTTCAAGGCTCGAAGAAAGTGAGCATAAACAGTGCTCCAGTGAACCGCGTTTTTGAATCAGCGTTTTGAATCAGCATTTCAAAACGCTGATTCTGCCTTCGCAAATTGAGCATAAACACACCCCAACTCTACCACTGGCCACTGTAAGTATGTAACCCCAGCGCGGGGTGCTGTACGGGTACGGCCCACCCGGGTACGGGTTGGGGTTGCTGGTGCGGCGCAGTTAGTGACTGCACTGCTGTACCGTACTACATGTATTAAACGTTAGATGCTGTGTTTTATTTCTTTCAAGAGAATCCACTGAGCACTGGGTCGCAGCTTACAGTCACAGTGACAAAGAGCGCTGCAAAGTGGAACAAGCGAACCAAAGCCAACATGTTGCAGCAAGAGCACAAACTGCTGGTACAGACTCTCCTGGCACAGGGACTGCTTACGGAGGAAGAGATGGAAGGCATCTATACAGAAATCAAGGAGAGATGCAATGGTATCTATCGATCACACCAATCAAATTTTTTGCTCAGGCAATCTGTTCAAAAATTAATTACATCATGTGCTGCCCTTCTCAGATGGGAACTTCATAGCAGTCTGTAATGTCATAGTATTAGACCAGTACAAAGAAAATTAACGAGAATTTCAGAAATCTTCACTATTTATGACAAACACTCATTCCTTTTTCCTCTAGTGATCTTATACATCATGTACTGTAAATGCAAACAGTACATATTATGGATGAACTAGATCAAGTGAAGTTCACAGCAATGTTGCTTTGCACCAATTGTCTAATTTTCTTCAAACTTTCACAGAGTGTTTGGCCATCTTTCTAAATTCCCTGAATCCACAGACATATGTTTGGAAAAACTTTCTCTTTTATTAATAATGATGGATTCTGTTATCAGGTTTTTTTTTTACTGCTTACAATATATCTGATGTTTCAATGTCCAATTGTGTGGTGTCTAGCATATTACTCGAGACTGATGGAACTTGTGAATTTACTACATGCATAGAAATTGCTTTTTAAGGTGATAAAAGAAACTTAGCGTTTTACAGTAAAAAACAGATATTACAGTTTGTGTTATTTGTGCTCCCTTTTTCTCTCCCTCCTTATCTGTCTGTCTCATCCTCTCACTGTCTCTTTTTTTTTTTACCTTATGTCATTATGGTAACTATAGTAACCAATGCGGTGCCCTTAGCTCAGTTCAAGGATACCATCAACACCCAGCTGAATAAAGTTTCCATGGAGATTAAGCACACACGAGACGATGACACTGGGACTCCAATGTATGCTCTGGTAAGTCTGGCATTTCATAAACATACTAGGAGAACATGGACTCTTTTTGCTAAAACAGCATGCTTTCACTTTGGTTTGACCTGTAAGAATTGTATGCAAATTTGAGCAACATTAATGTTTCGGCACTTTGAGGAAAGTTTTAGTTGAAATACCAGTAGATAGTAGCAAAATGACATTGTAAATCAATTGTTCCTTGTTTCCCAATAAATATTTTTCTCATTGCATCTCAAATCTGTAATTTCAGGTTATGTTATGGACTGATCTGGCCACTGATTACAGTCATCACTACCAGCCCCAACAGATTGAGTACTTCAAAAAAGTGGTGAGTTCAGGTTCTTGAAATCTTTGGACCAACAAAGAATGAACAAGTGATTACTAGTATGTGGTGATTTCTCTCTCTAGGCAAATACTGTAAAACAAGAAATGTTTGCGTGCATTTTAATTTCACGAGAGCCAAGATGCAGGAAATTAAAATGAGCACAAAAGGTCTTGGCTCACGCTGGTGCCTTAACTAGTCTCTCATAATGTCACTCATCTTGCTCCTCTAACAATCACCACAGCAAGAAGGCCTCTGACAAAGGCTAAGTTTCTATTATAATGCTTACCCATGCAGCTATTTAGATAAATGCTCTGGCTATACTGTATTATACAACATATGAGAAGAATGTATCCGATTGGTATATAAGCCAGTTTGCAGTTCCACTACGTTGCGCATGAGCAGAAAATAAGGTCATTCGTACCAGCAGGCATGTTAGTTTTTAAATTCACTGGGATAAGCATCTGTGATGTATTGATTATTCATGTAACCCGTATTAATGGTGCCTGCCAGTACATCCACCAGACAGCAAAAGTGGTATTTGGCAATGTCAGTAGAAAGAGATTGTTAATACATTCAATGCAAAATGATGAAATGGACGCTTTCCCAAGTGTTAAAGGGATGGTACAGTATTGGTGGAGATGAGAATTGGCCTTTTAACTTTTTGCAAGATACCAAGAAAACGCTTATGATATAGTACAGATTATACCATTTGAAGAGGAATTCAACGTTTATTTGATGAAAATCGAGTTTGGAATTAGTGAAACATCCAAAAACAAAGTAAAACAAAGCGATTCCAATAAAGTGTGGGACCCACACTTTATTGGAATCGCTTTTTTTTTTTTTTATATCGCAGCCATTCCAAAACCAATTTTCATCAAACAAATGTTGAATTCCTCATAGAATTACATACTCTTTCATATTTCATAAGAGGTTTCTCGTTATCTTGCCAAAAAATGTTAGAAACATGAAATTAGGTGTCGACCAAAACTGTACGATCCCTTCAAGTAAATCATTCTGGTCATCTGGTCTACGTAATTTCATTCGTTGTTTGAACAGGATTGATGAATCCCATAAATTGTTTTGTAAAGCTTTTGCGTTATGTTGCTCTGAAAACGAGTGAAGTGCCCCAAACCGACTAAGACAAAGAAAGGTAATTTGAACAATGTGCCCATGAGCTAACTCCGAATTGGCTTATTGCTCATCATGTGACATGCAGTTAAAAGTTCCATTGTGCACTGTCGCTGTTAGCCGTGCAGTTTTGTTTGAGCAAAAATTGATGTCACATGACTGATGTCAATAATTTCTGTTGACTCCCATGTTAAAGGTCCAGTTTACCTTTGGGAGAAGTAATTTTAAAAATGTTCAAGATATCGCATTTGATGCATATGTGTAGGTCTAGGGATTGTATCACAAAACATCCTACCATATGAAGTTTTCGCAAGAAGACCTAAAATATATGGAGATATCAGTATTTTTCTCAATAAACCATAACTGTAGACGGTTTGATCTGGAAGAATTCTTATTATAACTATTGTTCACATTTTATGTATTTAACAATACTTAACATCAATTTTAGGGATTCAAATTTTTACAGTGATTGTTTCTATTCCTAACTCACATTTTAGAACTATTCTAAAGCACTACTGCTGGGTTTCTGTTTCATCTGCAAATGGTAAATTATGCCTTTAAACTCTTGATTAATTCAAAGTTTTTGTTCCGTTGCATGGCTCTGATGTCTCAATAAACGAACCTTTGCCGTGTGCGCACACTCAACAGTTACAAGCTCGCAATCTTTCACTCATTTTACTGTAAACTTCAACCAATTGGTTTCACATACAACTGACTGTGACTGTGTAACTCATTTGCCTTTCATGGAAAAACTGTTGCCATTTCTGTGCTAAATTCAAGAATCTGCGTGGACTACATCTGTTGATGTCCGAGATGTTGTATAAAACAAATATCGTATGGTCTTCACTTGTGCAGTGGAACAAGATGTTGCACTTGGTGAAAGGAGAGGTGCACCATTCAACTCGGCTTCATCTCAGTGAATATAGCGCCTCTTATCTTTCACCTTGTGCAAAATCTCGTACCATCGCTCTCAAGACCGTTCACTGTTTGCATAATATCCTTTGCTGAACTTGAGCCTCCAAACTGATTACAAAGGATTGAGAAAAATGCAGAAAGAGTGGGATGAAAACTGACACTTATCAAACTGTGTCAGCATAATGTTGCTGAATCTAGAATAACAAATAGAATAATTCTCTCTCTCTCTCCCCCTCTTTCTGCAGGTGAACGCCATTGTGACATCAGAGAGAGGTGTCGTGTCATCCACTGACCTCCTCAACCTCGTAGATGAGTGTGAGAGACCCATGAGTAAAACGGACACACAAGACACACTGCAGCGCTTGATGGAGGACAAGTGGTTGAATGAGGTAACATTGGCTGCTGGTCGACAGACCCACGGCTGAAGTGATCATGATAAAAGGGAAATTCCGTCCTGATTTTAATAATAATGATTCACAATACTTCTATAGTGCATTATCACATTTGTAGATGTCTCTCTAAGCGCTAGCAAAAAAAAAAGATAAATAAATAAATAATTTGCTGTGTATAAAAACAGAAAAGTAAGAGAAGTAGATCAATGAACATTTTTTTTTTTAATTAAAAATCAGACAAACTAAAAAAGTTACTAACTGGAAAAGTTGAGAGAGTAAGGCAAATTGGCAACTCTGTGTGACGTATGTACGTGTGGGTGTTGAACAGCTCTCTATTCTGTTCATCAAGAAAAAAGAAAAAAATAATAATTCTTCTCTTGAGAAAAATTTTCTTCTGACCTGGGCCATGTTTTATCAAAAGATAAAATCGATCTTAAATTTCCTTAACACACAGGCTGCCATAGGCTTATCATAGAAATCAACTTTTTAATCAATTTTAACTCGTCATAAAACAGGGCCCTGTTCTTGGTATTATTAAAGGTGTAACATTTATGTGTGTCCTCCCCAGCAGGTAAGTTCTTTCTGTGGCCACATACTAGTTTAAATCAACTACACAATCATTTTGATAAGACTTACAAAATTGACATGATGCTGAATGTTTCTTGAACTTGAGTATGACCTTCTTCAAAAATTGCTATCTATTTCCAACTGCAAGTAATTGGTGATATGTTGACTTGCGTACTAGCTTTGATACCCTAACAACAGTGTTGTACTTGGTTATCAATTTGTAGAATATCAGTGTAAGTCATTTTTTCCTGAATATCATTATGGCACATCGTAAACCAGTCAGAATTTCGATCTCAAAGGAATGTTCTTGTCAAATCTTTTTCCCGGTGTATGTTTTCACAAAATCTTGAATGTTATGAAAGCTTTTCAAAAAACTCTGGAGCATGTCAAACTAGTTTGGTGTCTCATTGATAACTTTCTTAGTTCCATGAAAATGCGAAGGAAATTTGGATGAACATGTATATAAATGGTAATATATTTCCATTTGTATACATTTTTGTAGTGAATTTGAACCAAATCATCAAATAAATTAATTTACTCAGCATTTAAATTTGAAGTAGAAAGTAGGATGTAATATACAATAATACACACTGATATAAATTATTATATGTGACCTTGCATCACAAAACGAAAAAAAAGTCACACGCAGTGAATTTATGTGAGGACTGAAAAAGGTGAAATGGGTCAACCTAGCCAGTCTTGAGTTTTTCATATTTTCTGAAAGAGCAAGTCTTCTTCTACATTATTTTAAAGTTTGGGATCATAAAACAAACAGGAAACTGTGTTGTTAGCAGTTTTTTTTTTTCTCAAACACTTAATTGTAGATCAGTGTGATTAGATGTTTCTAATAGAGTCCACTTTTCATTTCTTAAAAATCCTGTACACACTCTTCACTTTCAACTCTAATAACTTTTGAAAGGATAATGCTACTACTTTGAAAGTTGTTATTAATCATGGACAAAATGTGTTAATAAAGCATGCCTAATTTAAGCTTAATCTTATAATACCTTCTTTGTTAACACCATGGTTAACACCATGTTTTTTGTCCCCTTCATGGCACAGCTAGCTTGGCTTGGAAAAGATTAAGCGCTTGAATAGACTCTTTACCTCAGAGCCTCTTTTCTCAGTTCACACTTTTCCAGAGTGTGTGCTTTCTTTCCAACATTTAGATGGGTTAGGAGAGTCCATTTGAATCGAGTTATACATCATTTTAAAGCTTAGAGTCTGCTCTTTTAGAATCTGACCTTAACTAAAAATCCATGTCTGGTGACTTTTTGTTTGGTTTGAGGTGCAGGGTCACATATTATTGTTTATTGTTTGAATTCCTTGCAAATTTAGGTGCAGTGGCAATGTTTTATTTTTGTTCTTCTTTATTTGTTGTTTCAGAGAGACGGTGAAATCTGGCTTTCCAGCCGTACCATCATGGAGCAGGAAACGTACCTGAGAGAGACGTATGATTGTGTGGACGAATGTGAATTCTGCAAACAAATTGCTATCAAGGTATATCAGATAATAAGAATAGATTGTTTATATTACTGTATACGTAGATAGATAGAACAATTGTAGAAAAAATGTATAGATTTAATCATCGATAATGTAGATAGGTAGATAGATGCAATGAATATGAACATTTGAAGCTGCAGTTGTACAGTTTTAGGCCAGCATGTTTGAAATGTTAGTGCTACCAAGGAGGTATGAGAGAACATACCTCCTTGGTGCTACTTATTATGTAATACTTGTTGTGTAATACAGGACCACATATTTGTCAACAATTTTTCTCAGATGTGTTGCCAAATATATCCTGAAGTTGTTAGTTTGTGCTGAAATCATGCTCAATTCATTATGTTCATTACTCCATATGGTTTGTTATGCTCTAGACTTCTATCCCATGTTTCTATAAAACAAACAATAAAGCTGAGGAAGACTTAACCCTAAAAGGGCCGGGGGGGGGGGGGGGCGGAATCCGCCCCCCCTCGACGTTTCGCGCTATAATTCTGTAACGCGAGAAGGCCTCATCGCGAGGCTTCTTGACTTTCTTCGTTCAAGTCTCGCGCAACTTTTGAGACCAAATTTGCAACGTCCGCGCATACTTTCGTGAAGCCATGCCCATTTTTGTAACGGAATGTCGCTCCAAAACGGGCACAATTTTGTGATTTTGTGTACATTTCCTATGGAAAACAGTGCTCTGTCATGAAAGGCATAAAAACCTGATTATTTTTACAATTAATCACTTTCATTGATTAATTTTGTGCTAATTATGGTAGAAAAGTGGTCAGTGACAATTTCCAATGAAAAAACAAAGAAAAAACAAAAGTTGAAAAACAAAGAAATACATAAGAAATTCTGAAAACAATAAAATACATAAGAATTGAAATGGGTTTTGGAAGTTTTTGTAATGTACAATTGTTGAATATGCTAAAAGAGATTTACAGATCAAAAATTAGACTCTCAATGCTTTTAATTAAGCTAAAAGATCACCTTGAGCTTAATTTGCATAATTAATTAATTAAAATTAGAAATTGATCGTTTCAAAAAATCTTATAACACAATCTTGTAGATTATGACGCGGGTCTCACGCATGCAAAATTTCATCGCGATCGCACCACCGATGGCCGAGATCTCGGGGGGGCGGAATCCGCCCCCCCCCCCCGGTCTGAGCATAGCCAAAAAAGCCCGGCCCCTTTAGGGTTGGTCGAAAGCTCCTACTGCCAAAGGTGGCATTGTGCGACATCTATTGCCTTCATTGTCAAAATCATAAAGAAGAGATACACACACACATACTGTATATGCTGCTTTTTATTTTCGCGTACAAATATTTTCGCAAATAAGGAGGTCATAGAAATTTTCGCGTAAAGATATTTTCGCGAATAAGGATGTCATAGACATTTTCGCAAGATGCTTTCGCGAATTGACACCAACGCTAATGTAAATGCACTATCATCCAAGCACATCAAGACATTTTTGCATGTTGTTAAATTCTTGCTCCAACTGTGATCCATGAAATTTGTGAAAGTAACAGCTTATACAGTACATATATGATTGAACAGATTGATAAATTTGAAACCGATATCACTGAGGAAGATCACTTAATTCAACAAAACTTGTTCAATGTTTTAAATGTGCTTCATCTTCCAGCCTTGAAGCTTGAAGCTTGTCTAAATGTCCAAGTTTCTGACCACAGTGTAGTGACTGAATTGCTTTCAATCATGGAAATTGCATTTGTTGTTTGTTTGCTTGTTTGTGTCTTTGCACAGTGCCAGATATGCAGCCAGTGTGGGATCAAGCGCCACAGTTACTGCGCAGAGCGCTTCACCAGGCCGCAGGAGAGGGTGTGTCGAAGATGCAATCTTCCTTGGGAGTGATACAGCGAGCCCTGAGAGAGGTGGAGGGAGAGGAGGAGGGATCCTCTTGCCTTGTTCAAACTGTCAAATCCTGGGGAGGAGACTTTTGCTTCAGAAATCATCAACCTGTGCTTGCTAAATTGGCAACTCTGAATTTCGTCTGCCTAGCCTATGTTGGAAAAGGAATCAATGGAACTGAACGCATTAATTTAAACTACATTTTTTTACATATAAAGACAGTTTTGCTATTTCTTTTTGCCTATTTGAGAGAGATGCAATAACTTTCATCTTTCAAAATGTATTGCAGATTTAAGAATCCAGTGTAATATAAGCTGTGAAGAGGTGTGTGAAAAATTCGCAACTGGCACAATGTATGAACACCAAAAGGTTGAAATGAAATGAACAGTGAATGTAATAATAAGATAATACAACATCAAACTACAAACATGATGTATGTGGTCTCTTGAACTGGATGGGTGAATTTATTTGAGAAAGACCCTCCCCCCCCCCCCCCCTCAACCTTGAGGATATGGTCCCGATGGATAGTACATTAGCTCATTTGCACATCATTGCTTCTCAAACAATAAGAACAGCTAGAGGCAAGCTTTAGATGTACAATGTATTCATTAAAGTGCCTTGATGAGTGAATGTGTTTGTTGATAGAAGTTACTGAGACTTTTGAGGGTGGATGCAAATGAGAGGCTGTGCCATTTGAGACACTATGTGTCAATAAAAATATGGATTTTAGCCACTCTTTTCAAGAATCAGCCAGAAGTTAGCTTGCCAGTAGGAACTGATTCATGGTGTAGACGTTGAACCATTTGACTCTTTAGGAACTGTAGATTCTCTAGTACATGATGGCCTGTTGTTCCCTGAAGGTACAGAAATAATACTCTCATCTTGACAACTTTCTGAATTATGCAAAATAGCTCACTTCATGTTTATTTTTGTCTGATATTAGAAGTATTTAAAAAGCCCATTGATACTTCAAGAGAATGGTGTGTCACAGAAGTAATTCTGACATACTTTTGTTGACTTTTGGCCTCTTTCAAATTACATAAATATATATTCTATATGAAAACAATTTGAATGGTAGAGCATAAAACTATAAAAAAAAAGGGAAAAAACAGACAGGGGGTTTAGGGTGTGTTAGGGAGTAATAAGACAAGCGTTTCAGGCGGATCAGTTACTAATGGGTTAATCAGATTACTCTGAGGGGAATTCAAGGCCTCAGTGATGGTGGGGAACCCCCATCCCTTCAGTGATCTTGAGACTGGTGTGATAGAAGTAGAGAGGATATTTAAATACCCCTGCTGATGCATGCAGAAACCATACCATTAAGTGCGAAATATAGTGAAAACATTATGAAGGATTGCCTAGAACAACTTTGCCATTGACTTCCCTGTGTCTTACAGTATGTGGGAACCTCATTATAACGAGAACCTACAAACCATGGCAATTACTTTGTTGTAGCAAGTTTTGCACTGTATCAGGGGCTATGAAAGCGAATATTATTTTGTAAAGAGGTGGGACCTATGAAATCACCTTGTTATAAGGTTTCATTACATTTGACCTCATTAAAATGAGGTTCCACCATATTCAGTATGATTCTGGACCCTTGCTGCATGCAGATGTTGCTAATGTCAAGGGTAAAACTTGTGGTCAGCATACTATGCCAATTCATTACTCGACAATCTGACGGTAAACACCTTAGGGCGTTTGATTGTGTTGTAACTTTCCCCATTTGCTCACTGTTACAAAATGTTGTGCCTAAAGACCGAGTCATAGCAGTTTATTCATTTCGTATTATCTTTATTTCTATTCATATTTGTATAGGAAAATAGATAGACTGTATAGCTACAAGTCTATGTTGTGTAGCCAAAGTTTAGTCGTTATTCCCGCTGAGTACAAAGAACATAAAATGAGTGGTGATATGACAGTGTACATACATTTACATGCATTAACTTCTTATTTTGTGTAAGATTGAAGACATGAATGTATTATGTTTGTATGTATGTTTTTTGTAAATATGTATAATGTATGTATGTATGTATGTATATATATTTATATACATGTTATGATTGGATGGATGGATATGTACATACCAGTAGATGGTGGCATAGCAATTGAAAAATGATTAAAAAGTTTCGTACTGTATTTTATTTCTATGTCAGTTTGTTCTAATTTCATGCTGTACCATGAGTATTAAATAATAGTACCATCATAATGAATGTAAGTATTTGAATGTATGTGTATGAATGTATGTATATGGATATGTGCATACTGTAATAATCATGAAATGTATCGCAAGGGTATTACATACTCCATTGTAAGTTGCATTCTGTCCCATTTAAACATAATCACTGCAAGGTAACCAAATTAGTATGGTAGTGCACTCCCGTTTTAATGGACTCTTATACAGGTTCTTGGTTACAAAGATATCAAAATTCAGGTCCCAAACTTATCATTGACACCGTGTATATATCTTCATACACTATACTATTCAGTTATAACAAATTTTGATATAATAAAAGAGAACTGCCGCTCCCGAGGGCTTCTTTTCAACAGGAATACACTCTATTATGTAGAACACCAGACAAGCAAAATAGAAAAATAGGAATTCAAAGAATGCTTGAATTTCTCAGAGTCAGAAATGCAGCAAATCAGATTTGATTGGAAAGAAATGAATATACAGTATATACAGTAGGATTATATTCTCTTTTCTTTTCAAGTTTTCAAACACGACTATGGTATCGACCATGTAATGTGATTCTGATATAAGTATTCCAGGTGGACAAAGCTATTCATGTACATTGTATTTCCTTGGACAAAATTAATAAGAGAAACATAGCGTTACCATGGCATTTTTTTTTCATCAAAAAAAAAAAAAAATCAAAAGGGGAGATCCCATTCGTGGAAAAGAGTAGACAGATGTTTGTTTTGCTTGATGACGTGATGACAGAGTATGATTTTGAGTGCCTATGGTCCAGCTCCCACCACACGCACCCCCCCCCCCACACACACATACAAAGCAAATCATGACATAAATATTGAAGCGAAAGTAAAAATGAAATGAACAGAATTAATTAATAAGGGCTATTACACAATACAGAAACCGCATGTCGGGAGAGGCTAATCGAACGGGTATCCCCCCCCCCCCCGAACCTTCTCCGGAACAGGAACATAATCGTGCGGATCCGCACGTTTATACATTGTACACTAAAATACAGCAGCGTGATCATGTGAGTACGGTTACAAGAAGCCGAGTGCAGGTCATTAAGTGAGTGATAAGAATATGTGTTTGGGCATTTACTAGTACATTTGTACAGTATTCCCTAAAGGGGATGTTTTTCTATATTCCAGCGCACTAGTGTTGACCTTATAAATCATATGCGTGATATTACATGTATATAGAATGCATATAAACTCTGCACTTTCACCAAAATGTCTTCCGTGCGTTTATTTCTCCAAGCTGCTGCATGCAGAATGATATTCGAGTGTACAGCAAGTTGATACAATAAAGGCTGAAGGAGGGTGTAAGAGTCATTTTTCTTTTCTCCACCAATAGGTAAGTTTTAGCTCGTCATAAAGAACATGCAGGCAAGAATAATTTTTATATAATAATTGTATTTTTTCAATATTGACTGCGGTGTATTTCATTGACAATGCAAGGATAGTTTGTTGTACACTATACACACCTACAAAATTTACAAACTCACTAAGTCGGGTGCGCAGCCATGTCCATCTATCATTACTGTTAAAAACTCCCATACGTACACAATATTCCGTTTCTTCAAATGAATAATCTACCTCGGACCGAGAAGCCGGAGATTTGTGCCATCCTTGCATTCCCTCTACATCCTGTATCTCAATAATACGGAAACGTGAATTCCCTAATTCGCAAGTGCGTCCGTCACACCACTGTCTCCACTTTCAATCTGTGATATTTGAATTCGAGGCGATGAAAAACAAAAACAAAAACAACAACAACACTTTCACATAATACGTGATAAAAAATGTTGCCTCTATCGACATACATCTGCCTTAAATTTGCTGGTTGATAAACCTCTCCAATAAGCCTGTGCAGTGTTAAAACAAAAGAAATAAAAAGAAAAAAATGAAATGAAACCCAGAAGTGGCAACAGAAACATTTTATGCACCCCCCCCCCCCCTTATGGAATTCTTGGATCCGTCCCTGCTGGTACTATGAGTACCCTCTATATCACTGCGATAATGCATGTACCTGTATGATAATGCGCGTGATGGGACCTATACTACAATGCTGTTGTTACAGAATATTGCATACTTTATTACCATTGTAGTACAAACACATTTAATTCATCTTCGCGAGAATTTTCACATTTCACGCTGTCATGGAATACAAGAAATTATATAAAAAAAAAACAATTTTAACATGTCCCATCACAATATTGAACATTTGTTGAAGGGTGACAAAACTTAGAACTTATCACTTTAAAGGTTGAGCGGTTTAATGTTCCTATAAACGACGGTATCTAAAAATGCATAAATATTGATTATATTAACAAGTTGTTGTGCAAGTCGATGAGATAGTTGTTAAACAGCGTTACTAATATCATCACCTGTACAAATTTGCATAGTGCAGTGTGTCGATAGGTGCAGTGTCACTTTTTTTCTTGAAAACATTGAACACTTCCAACATCTGTAGCTCTGTTGTCATGTTTGTTTTGTTTCATGACGAGCAGGAGCAGTGTTTGACAACTTTTCCTCATTTTACATGTATTTTCATATCTATTCTTATCATAATATTATATTCCCCCATGCACAAAGGTATAATGGGATATGGATATGGCATATGGACTTTATTTTCAAACTTGCGCAGTAGGTATAAGGCCAAGATCTTTACCGTACCTGCATAATTTCTCTTGACCATTGTCTCAGCTGAAAATACTTGAGATGGACGACGATGTGGAGAAATGTGCCGTGGTCATCGACAACGGGTCAGGCGTGTTGAAGGCCGGGCTAGCTGGGAGCGACCACCCGAGTGCCGTATTTTCGTCCGTTGTCGGCAAGCTGAAGTTGCGGGTATATACAAATTGGCATTTCTGTATAACGTTGCTTGCATATAATATGCCTGTCACGAAATATCTAGTCCTGGAATTAAAGTTATTTAATGGTATATTACGCCTATACGCTTTCATAATTCTCTACATCACTTGTCCTTAAAATGGATATCTCAATATGTTTATCAAAAACTAAATTTTGTATTGTATCAATTTCCGATTTTATCTTTTAACTTTGAAAAATGAGTTTATAAATTGTTATAATATTATTCACTCTTTTGAGGCCTGTGTATACCAATATTTTCCGGGAAGCTTTTAATTATAATTATCCGTTTTCTATTCAATAACGCAAATGCTTCACGATCGCGAGGGTTCTGACAGTTTTTTTCGTGGTCGAATATCAATAGTCGAGTAAGCTACCAGTTCGGGAATATTATGTCGGACATGACGCCCAGAGAAGGAGAGATCTCTTGAATCTGTCCTATCCCATCAACCACGGCATCATCACTGATTGGGACGCCATGGAGACGATTTGGCGGCACACGTTGGACCACGAACTCCACGTGAACCTCGAAGAGCTTCCTATTCTACTCAGCGACGCTCCGCTCAACCCGTGGGATAGCAGAGCCAAAATGGCCCAGGTATATACCGGCTTACGTCAGTTTGTTTATGCTGTTTATGGGTAGACTCCTCTATATCATAATTTTTATGTCACATTGGGATGAGGATATTCTTTACAATTCCAAGTCATTTTGTGATCTTCCTCACGCAGTATGAGGGTGTATCCCAGTCACCTTCTGACTGTTGGGTATAGATATAATGACAGGATGATGTTCGTCAGGCCAAAGGTTCGTTAATCCTGATATGAAAAAGTTCGTAGATTCCAAAAGTTCGTTATCCCAAAACATACACATTTCGTATGCCTGGATGTTCGGTAATCCAAAGATAAAATATTGATTAATCCGAACATTAATTGTGACGTCATTCGAAAGGTTCGTTATAATCCAACGATGAAATAATTAGGTTCCGAACGTTCTTACATGCGATAATGAAATATAAAAGTTAGTTATTCCCGAGGTTTAGTAATCCGAAAATAAATCAAGGTCCGTTGATCCGAAAAAAAAAGAGAAATATAAGGAAAATATAAAATAATGCATTTTCATGAAAAGTGCACATCATTGATTTCAATCGACTTCTGGCATTATGTTAATGATAATATTATCCCCCTTCTTTTCTGAATGAGGCAGCTCAAAAGCTTTTTCATTATGCTAGAAGTGTCAATAATATTTGGGTCCAAATTGACGTCATAAACTGTAGTAGTCTCCTATATCCAGCAATGTATGACAACACGTGCAGAAGCTTCAAAGATTCACAACTTTTGAACGAATCGTCCGATTTTCCTGAAACGTTCATAAGTTAATGTGTTCTACTAATATTGTTGTTTTTACTAAAACAAAATCTACTTGTTTTATATTTGGGCTTTGGCTTCTTCTGTTGACTTGCTGACGTAATGACAGATCCTGTTTGAGAAGTTTGAAGCGTGTGGAGTACACATGGTTAACCAGGCCGTCTTGTCCCACTACGCGACCTGGGATCGCTGGGGGAGTTGTTCACTCGTGGTTGATATAGGCGACAGCGTCACGGACATCGTACCCGTCTACGAAGGCTTCATCATCCACCAAGCCGTTCAGCGTGTTCACTTCGGTGGACGAGATTTGACGAACCACCTGATGAATCTTCTCAACCAGGGAGAATATTCGTTCTCGACAACGGGTATGTAATCACTGTTATGTACTTCATACCATTACATTGTTCTTTGAAAACTTCACTTAAGCGGTATTAATGCTCCCCACTCATTACGTTACGATAATATATATTTTTGGTGAATGACTGTTATATTTATTCAATCTCTATATTCTTCCTTCAACTGCATTTTGCACCCACACCTGCAACTGCATTGCACCCACCTGATCACTTAATTTCCTCCAAGAGAGTTGTGTCGCCGGATAGTCTTTTTATGAGGCCCCATCCATTTCAAGCTTTAATCGCTCACGATGGCGGTCTTCTGCATTCAATTATCTCTGTCATTTACTGAAAAATCCTATATTATTTCATTTTATGTTTCTGTGTATGCCTCATAATATACGTACATTGCTCAATGCAATTGCTTGTGTGTATCTGTTTGTGTATGCTGTTATATTATCGTATATATCACCAGATCACTGCACTTGTTATTCTTTGTCTTTGTGTTTTTGAAATTTGTATTCAATTCATATTTGACTGAATGCAGAAATAAATCAAATCAAATCAAATCAAATCAAATCAAATCAAATACTGCCGCTATCTAAGGCTCTATAAAAAACCCCAGAAAAAGTATTGTTTAGGATCGTCGGGAATTTATCATTGTCTATGATTATCAATACAAAAATAATGTCCATCTATCTATCGATGAATTTCAGAATCCTTAGAGCAGTAATAAGATTTGATTCGTCCTTTTCAGTTACATTTTTTTTTTAAATCGCAGACGGTTATTGGGATCTTAAGGTTGCTTACAAACAAACGATCGAACGCAGTTACCTTCTTGGCCATGTTGGCAGATAGCAGAGAGAACTGTATACCACATATTATGTTTTGGCACTTGAGAGATCATTTCGCAAATGGTATAGAATCGGCGATCATAAAGCACACTGACGGAATGAGAAAGTATTCTTTTCAATTTTAAAGAGAAATATTAGTGATTTCCCACCTTGAATACAATAAACATCGCATTTATGTGAGAAAAGACATATTTCCTCGGGCTGTTGATTTTGCAAATGTCGGTCGATCGACTCGCAATTTTCGCGAAAATAGAGACACCGCAAAATACTGCGTGTATTCGGAACATGTCTTTTTCCACCCGAAATATAAATAAACTTCAAAAGAAAGAGAGAAAAAAATCCTACAGAACTATACAAAAATGACATAAGTCGGATAAGAAATAAGGAAGATAATATGACATTTTGAAATTTCACATTTCTTTTTTCGGAAAACATTTCTTGTCCAGTCCTTATGAATTTTCATATGAGCAAGTTGATGATGTCATGCTCTTACAAATTCTTGTTCGATTCTAGAACCGACAAAAATCTCATATTTCAGCTGTATATGTAAAACTTGTCTTAAATCCACCCAAAATAAAAGAGAACAAACATACGTTAGCTCTGATAATACCGTATAAAATGTGAAAATTCAAAATGTCATATTTTTTTTTGTCATTTTTGTCATTTTGTATCGTTATGTAGGGAATATTTTCGTTTTGTTTTGAAGTTCATTTATTTTTGGAGTGAATATCCTATCTAAATACCAACAGGAGAGTGGGAGATTGTCAGGGAAATCAAAGAAAAGTTTTGTGCCGTCCCTCTGTACTTTGGAGACGAGCAGCGTTCCGATTCGACTTCGATTGAGAGAAGACATGTTCTCCCAAACGGCGACATCATCGCTCTTGGCAAGGAGCGATTCCTCGCCACCGAGCCGCTCTTCCAACCGCGACTTGCCGGGTTCGACCACCCGGGCATCCACGAACTCGTAAAGCGCAGCATCAACAAGTGCGACGTCAGCCTCCGCGGGGATCTCTACTCCAACATTGTCCTCTCCGGAGGCACCTCCTTGACGGAGGGGTTGTCGCACCGACTCGAGCATCTAGTCTTCGACCCCAGGAGAAGAGTCCGTGTCGTGTCACGTCCAGAGAGAGGATTCCTTGCCTGGGCCGGAGGTTCTATCCTGGCCTCTCTCTCGTTCTTCAACAATAAATATATGTGGGTCTCGAAGAGAGACTACGAGGAATATGGACCGAATGCTATTCATAAAAAATGTGCTACTTAGTTCGTGCCAAAATTTGAGCAATATGTCATTCATTTGTTCGAAACGAAATTGCTAGCTGTTCAAGGAATGAAAGTATGATGTAGGCAGTCAAGTGGTGTTAACATTTCTTTGAATACTCATTATGCGTAATTATAGTTTCAGTTTGTTATTGATTTTCTCGTTGATATTGATTTTCTTGATATTGATTTTCTCGTTCACAAAATCAGTACTGAATTGAATAAAGTGACAAACTGGGTCAGAGCCTATAAGCTATCACTCAATGATCAAAAAACGAAATAGATGCTTTTTAGTAATACTGTTGATAGTTTAAGTACAAAATTAATATAGTATTAGATGATTCTCATCTACAAAGAGTATCACAGTCATATCAAATTCATGGGTGTCATTGTAGGTGACAAACTTTCCTGGAAATCACATGCTGATAATGTTTGCAACATAATTCGCGTAATATAGGCGTTACAAATAGATTGAAATTTCATATTCCACAAAAATCATTACTTATGTTATATTCGTCGTTAATATTGCCTCATCTTAATTATGGAGTTTTAGCTTGGGGCAACACGCATCGGAATTTATAAGAAAGAGTGTCCCTTTTGCAAAAGAAAGCTCTCCGCGTTACCTGTTATTCCCCCGTACGTTCTCATACAATGTTGTTTGCCTCTAACAAGTTCTTAAAGATTACCGATTTGTTTTTGTTTAGTTTAGGGCAATTTATGTACAAGTATAGCAATAATTTGCTTCCGTCTATTTTTGATTCTATGTTCCTAAAAAATCGATCATTTCATGAATATCCCACCAGGTGTTCCAATGAATTTCATTTACATCTGTTAAGATGGCGATAAGCATGGCGGACTATAGACGGACGCAGCTTATGAGCTCCCTGATTTTTTTTTTTTTCTGTAACTACCTTCTTTTCTACCATTTCACGTGGTGCTGTAAGTATATCAACGAACTGCATAGTGAAACCTGCTTATGACATCCTTCAGAAAAGGACCAGTTATCAACATGAATACCCGCGCAAAAACTGGAAATAAAACGGAGAAATCTGTAGGAAGAAATGCCCCCATGAGTGACACTTCAATTGACACAGCCAGTGACAGCGAAGCTGCTCCGAACTCTTGACCATGCGTCCCCAGTCTCGGCCACGCCCGCGGCGCCATCTAATTGCGACCTAGCTGTTCTGATAACCAGTATGAAGACGGCTACTGAGGCAAACAACGCGCAACTCAACTCGAAGCTGGACACCCTTCTACCTGACGTTTACGCTCTGAAAACTGAAATGTCAGATGTTAAAATAACTGCAAATGAGTTGGAAAACCTCGCTACGGACACCTCAAGTCGGATTGGAGATATTGAAAACAACAGAATCCCTGACGTGATAAAAAAAACTGGAGAAAATCAAATGTGAACTGGATGAGAAGCTCACATATTTTGAAATTCACGAACGCTAACTGAATCTTCTAATCTACGGGAAACCCAAATCCGCAGGGGAGGACGTCTACGGTGATAGTTTTGCTACGCTACTAAAAATTCATATGGAAGAAGCTACGCCCATCATACCCCTTATCAACGCCCACGTCCCCGCTGGGAACACCGGACGTGACAACCAGTCCGACCCCATTAGGCTGCGTTCACATAGAAGTATACTATTCGGGTATTCGGGCTCGTTTTTTGAGGGCACGCGAATAGCTTGAATCGAACGATAGGATTTCCTCACACCGGTTCACATAGGAGAGCACTATTCGAAAGCACCGAATAGCATAGAATAGTATAGCATAGTGGGAATCGAGCTTGTTCGATTTTCTTGCAGCGTATACCGTCTCTCGTTTATGAAATAATGACAAGTTTGGTCTGAATTTGCCCTTTAGCAAAAATAAGCATGTAGACTGACATTCTGATGCAGTTTAGAAATTGTTAATAAGATTTGCTGGGATGTAGGAGGAAGAAATCCTCACTGCATGGGATGGTGAGTTGACGGCGCGGGTGCTGGGTGTACTGGGTGCCCGAATAGCGAATAGCGAATAGCGAATAGCGAATACCCTATACTTCTATGTGAACGCAGCCTTATTGTTCGGCCGTATGCAGGATCGCGATAAGATTCTACGCGCTTTCCAACAACGTCCACGCCAAGCAGCTTCCGCAATAATCGCATGCTGCGGACTCCCAGCATCACTATCCGTATTGACCTCCCACCAGCCATGAAGCGGGAACGGCTTGCTACCATTGCCTACAACCTCAGAAAACAGCGCGGCATCTTGGCAACCAGGATAATTAGTGGCACGCGAGTTATTTTGCAGACCAGAACCATGGATCAGTAGTCCCAACCTCCCGCCGTCGGCGTGGAACGCCTGTCAGGAAACACCACAGTAAATTGATCCACAAGTAAGAAATCGAATTGGTGCAGTTACATCTTTAATACTTTCGAATACATCTTGAATTGAGCTGATTCGTGTTCTCTTATTAATCCAGATGAAAATGTGCTTTTTTATTTATTTATTTCTTTTCCTCCTGTTTTGTTTACTGACAACATACCGAATTGTAGTAAAATACATTGTAGTTAAGAATTGATTTTCATCAGTATGTGCAGTTATTAATTTGTAGGTGTAATTTTATGACTAGGTGTATCAGATTTAATATACTGCATCGCCACTTTCAATGTAGTACAAAATCACATAACCGCGACACATGCAATTGTAAGTGTGTGTGTGTCAACCATAATTATTCATCCTTATAATATATCATTAGGCGTTTTCACATCAGCCCGATAAAAATCCAAGCTCGAAATATTTTCCGCGATTGCGAATTAGAGCGCTATTTCATTTCTTATTCACATCAGCCCGAAGAGGGGGTAGCCCGAATAGTTAAAAACTTTTAAATAGCTAATTCGACAGCTGAGTATGTGCAAACAGCTTCAGTAATGTGTGTGCCCTCTCAAAAATTCCTCATGATTTGTGTGCAGTTTGCCTCGATCGATCGGATCACACATGCTAACTAGGCATGATGGGATTCATCGCGCTAATTTCTCGAGTCGTTTTTACATTATCAAAGACCCCGGTTACAGTGCGGGGCCGGGCTCGGCCGCAGCTCGGCCGCGGCCGAGCCCGGCCATAATTGCGCGGCCGAGCCTCGCAATTTTGTCCGTTTACACTGCTGGGCTCGGCCGCGCTTTTAATTCAAACCTTTCAGTATTTTGTCGTAGTGGCGCTCTGCTTGTAAACAAACGCAATTTGGTATAGCCTGGTTTTCAGACCCTTTGCCAACTGAATTCCATGGCGACGAAGTCGCCGTTCGGGCAAAGGCCTTTGCCGAAGGAAAAAATCGTTTGCAGGACAAAACCACCTTAAACTACACTATAGTTTTCGACGTTTAGGGGTTAATATCCTGAATAGCGAAATAGTACAGGCAGAGGGTTTGGACGCCAGACTAAAACTGGCCGCGCATTTGGCCCAGTTTGCGTTTACACTGAGAAAAGGCTGGGCTCGGCCGCGGCCGAGACCACCTCCAGAGCGAGGCCAAATGCGAGGCCAATTTTGGCCTCGCATTTGGCCTTTTGCGCGTTTTCACTGAAGCGGGGCTGGGCTCGGCCGCGGCTCGGCCGCGGCCGAGCCTCGCACTGTAAACGGGGTCAAATAGCGCGCTACTATCCCGCTATTTCAGAAATTTCCCGAGTTGGAGTCGAGAAATTTTCTCGATCAGAGCGATACAATTAGCGCGCTAATTTGTGTTCACATTATCAAATAGCGCGCTATCTCGCTATCGGGAAAATTTCCCAAGTCAGAAAATAGCGCGCTATTTCGAAACATCGGGCTGATGTGAAAACGCGTAATGAGTAAATGGATTTATATAAAATATATAGATTTAATTTCTTTTTTATACAAAATTACGTAGGCGTATTGAATGTATACGCGAGAATAGGCAAAGTATTACTTGTCAAACAAGAGATGAGAAAAGTATTTGTAATCCAAGCGAACAACTTGCAATCCTGCAGCCCCTTAAATTGCCGTCGTTGTTGGGTAATCTTTTTTCCACACGGCGTGTTATTCTGCGCCTGCTGTCGTTAAACCCATTTTCATAAATAATATAGGTTTCCCCGTCCATTTTCGCACTTTTGTCATTTAATTTCAAAGATTTATCATTTAATTTCGTCCCGAGAAGCATGTGTAACGAAAATCCTAACTTCAATTTCGTCAATTGTCATTGTAATTCATTTTCGTCAAACATTTTCGAAGACCTTATAGCATTCAAAATCGTCGATTGTCATTCAAATTCATCCCTCCCGCTGACGGATCGCAGAATGTGAAGATCAAATTCGTTTTTGTTCACATAATTTCATGAATAATTATTTTTCATTCAAATTAGCCAGGTGATGTTGTCGTATGCTAGACGGTACGTCGTGTTTGTATCAGTGTGTTACTCGGATTGCAAGTATGTGTGTCTGTATCTGCGGTTCTGTGTGTGTGTGTGGGGGGGGGGGACACTTGTGTGTATGTTAACTCCTGAATGTAAAATGTGAACTGTTACAGAAAAAAATACATGAATGACTGGGAAATCACACCGGATAGAGATATAAGATGAATATGAATGAACATTTAACGAAAATGATTGACAAAAGACGAAATCGATCCTGCTGTTTTGAGTGCTGCGAATGAGACTGACGAATCTGAACTGTAAATGACGAAAATGTATGCCAAATTACTAAACTGAATGGACTTTATTTGAAAATGAACGACGAAAGACGAATTTGAAAGTAAGATTGGCCTATTCCCGACATCCCGCGACGAAATTGAAGTAAAAATTTGTGAAATTGAATGAAAAAAGTTTGAAAATGAATAAGAAATCCTATAATGACACCTGTGTTCACACTGTACATGTATTTTGTAACCTGAAATGTTTGTTTAATAGATCTGGACGGCCAAAGATGATCCATTGAGTGTGGGTAATGATATCTTACGATGATATTCAGCCTATTTTCGAGCCCGTTTATTTCCTGACTGTTCACCGCTGGTAGCTTTATTCATGTTCAGAGAGCTACATTCTTTCGTTATAGCTATTAACTGCCAGCAATATTGAAGACCGGACCTCAGGATATGTTTTTTTTTTTGTTTTTTTTCGTTCTTCTTCTTCTTCTTCCTTTTCCTTTTTTCTTTTCTTTTGTTTTCTGTTCTTATACTTATTATCTATATATACCAAGTTCAGCATCATCCTTCTAGGATTTGTGTCGCTGAAGATAATCAACCACCTCTTCCAGGTTGATCACTTTGTCAGTGGCGTACCGTGGGTCAAGACATTGGGGGGGGGGGGGCACCTTGTGGAAAAGAAATTTTGAGGGTGTGTATGCTTGTGCGTGCGTGCGTGTTTGTGTGTGTGTGCTGTCAGTCCGCGAACTTAATGGGGACTGCAATACATAACGGAATGTGACATTCCAATGCGCAGTCATTGAGCAACAATATTGCCACGAATAGGACAGGGGAGGATCCACAGGGGAGGATCCAGGAATTCCGTAAAGGGGGGGGGGGGCGCAAAGCGAGGGAGCGTAGCGAGCTAGGGTGCTAGGGTGTGTGAGGGGGGTGGGAGGGGGTGTCCCCCTTCCACGGTAGGGAGATTTTTTTTACATTTATGTTGGTCATCGTGCGATTTCATGCATACTTTTGGTAGATTTTTGATGGTTTTGTAATGGAATGGAAATATTGCTTTACTCGAGGAATGTGAAATATGACCCCGTTTACAGTGCGAGGCTCGGCCGCGGCTCGGCCGCGGCTCGGCCCAGCCCCGCTTCAAACGCGCAAAAGGCCAAATGCGGGGCCAAACTTGGCCTCGCATTTGGCCTCGCTCTGGAGGTGGTCTCGGCCGCGGCCGAGCCGCGGCCGAGCCCCGCTTTTTCTCAGTGTAAACCAAAGAGGTTCTATATGTAATAGAGCGCGTGCTCGCATGTAGAAGCGGGGCCAATGAACGACCCGCAGCCATTTTCAAAGAGGTCGACTACCAGAAGTGACATATTTTATGTGAAATCAGTACTCCCAAACCAAAGAGTATACACTGTACCTTTCTGCAATCTTTATAATGTAGTACGAATGCATGAATGCCTGTTTGGCAATTTTGGCTTCATGTTAAGGCACATATTTGACACATTAGAGCAAGTCCTTTTTTCATCAAAACACGTATACTGTGTTGAGAATGTATCTCTCTTATAAAATCCGGAGGCATACGGACACATATTGATTTTCCATAAAATTAGAATGATTTTTCCAACCCAACCCCATCTTCGAAGCTGTACTTTACGTGTATTACTATAGGCACTTCCGGGTTCATTTACCTCTTTTAAGATAGCGATAAGCATGGCGGACTAGACGGACGCAGCTAAGTGAGCTCCCGGAATTTTTTTTTTTTTCTCTAACTACTTTCTTTTCTATACACGTGGTGCTGCATCAACGAACTGCACAGTGAAATCTGCTAATGTCATCCTTCAGAAAAGGACCGGATATATCAACATGAATACCCGCGCAAAAACTGGAAATAAAACGGGGAAATCTGTAGGAAGAAATGGGGCATTTCTTTCTACAGATTTCCCCGTTTTATTTCCAGTTTTTGCGCGGGTGACACTTCAATTGACACAGCCAGTGACAGCGAAGCTGCTCCGAACCTGGAACTTGACCATGCTTTTCCAGTCTCGGTCACGCCCGCGGCGCCATCTAATAGCGACCTATAGCTGTTCTGATAACCAGTATGAACTTCTATGAAGACGGCTACTGAGGCAAACAACGCGCAACTCAACTCGAAGCAGGACACCCTTCTATCTGACGTTTACGCTCTGAAAACTGAAATGTCAGGTATCAAAAAAACTGTAAATGAGTTGTTAAAAAACCTCGCGACGGACGCCTCAAGTCGGATTGGAGATATTGAAAACAACAGAATCCCTGACGTGATAAAAAAACTGGAGAAAATCAAATGTGAACTGGATGAGAAGCTCACGCTTTTTGAAATTCACGAACGCTAACTGAATCTTCTAATCTACGGGAAACCCAAATCCGCAGGGGAGGACGTCTACGGTGAGTGCTTCTCTATTTGCTACGCTACTAAAAATTCCGGTGGAAGAAGCTACGCGCACCATACCCCTCATCAACGCCCACAGGCTTCCCAGGAGGGTCCCCGCTGGGAACACCGGAGCTGACAACCAAGTTCGACCCCATTATTGTTCGTTTTGGCCGTATATGCAGGACGCGATAGGATTCTACGCGCTTTCCAACAACGTGACTCCACGCCAAGCAGCTTCCACAATAATCGCATGCTGCGGACTCCAGCATCACTATCCGTCAGTGAGTGGCGTAACTACGGGGGGAGGGGGGGGGGGGGCATGAGGGGCAAGTGCCCCCCCCCCCCCATCCGCTGGTTTAAAAAAAAAAAAAAAACTACCAAAATGGTAATTCAAAGATTAGTAAACTGCTTTTGAAATCGACATGAAAGTGTGATCAAGAAATAAGATATTTTTCTAAGATTTCTTTTAACCATAATTAAAGAGGTATATAGTGTTAAACATTGTTTAAAAAGCCCGGAGCCGACAAAATATTGTAATTCATCGTGATTCCTGGTTGGCATTCTGAATACAAGCAGGATTTAAGCAGTGTACTCAGAACATCCGAACGGCAAAAAGAGTCGCTGCAATGTTGCGCAATGTGATGTAGAATGTACACCTTTGTACCTCACGCTTCGTTATACAAATACAACACGTATATCAAAGCTGGATCACTGATTTTGCAGTGTTGCTTTACATAGGACATACTATATATAGTCTATATTAAAATGCCTTGCATTGCCAATAATATTTAAGACTTGACCTGGGCTATTTCCTAACTCTTCCATGTACATTAAAAAAAATCACATACAAACACAAACAATGTATAGGGGATGCTCTGAGTGCAGATTTTGGACATCCTTCCCCCGCTTGATCACTTCGACGCCCCCCTCGCTGGTCATACCTCCCCCCAATCATGAACATAAACCGACACCCTTGACTAGTAGTGGCGGATCCGGGGGGCAGTTTTTGGACTGTAAAATGCCGAAATTTTCAAGCTCGCTCGCATTAAATCGCTTAGCCATTCCCCTGATGTTGCTACCAGCAATATTGCCAGCAATTGAGCCCGATGCGCCCCTTTTGATTTCCAAAGCGAAAAAGTATAGCTACAAACGGCAGTTTTGGGACTTTAAAATGTCAAAATTTTCAAGCTCGCTCGCAATAAATCGTTATGCCATTCTCCTGATGTTGCTGCCAGTAATTTTGCCAGCAGTTGCGCCCGGTGCGCCCCCTTAATTTCCAAAGCGAAAAAATATAGCTACAAACTGCAGTTTTGGGACTGTAAATGTCAAAATTTTCAAGCTCGCTCGCTTCGCTCGCTCGCATTTAATCTTTATGCCATTCTCCTGATGTTACTGCCAGTAATTGCCAGCAGTTGCGCCCGGTGCGCCCCCCTTAATTTCCAAAGCGAAAAAATATAGCTACGAACGACAATTTTTTGACTGTAAAATGCCAAGAGTTTCAAGCTCGCTCGCTTCGCTCGCTCGCATTTAATCGTTATGCCATTCTCTAAATGTCGCGGCTGCTAGTAACTGACAGCAGTTGCGCCCGGTGCGTCCCCCCCCCCCCCCCTTAAAGGGTGTGTAACCAGTTCTGGTCGAGGTGAGGATTTAGCTTTTAACGTTTTGCGAGATATTCAGAAATCACTCTATGAGATGTCAAAGAGCATGCAGTTCTAAGGGGTATCAAAAGTTTATTCGATGAAAATCGGTTTTGAAATGGCTGAGATATCCAAAAACAAGGTAAAACAAAGAGATCCTAATAAAGTTGTGGCATGTCGCCTTTTATTATTAGCACTTTTTTGGATATCTCAGCCATTTGAAAACTAATTTTCATCAAATAAACGTTGAATCCTTCTTAAAATTACATGCTCTTTCATATTTCATAAGAGGCTTTTCATTATCTCACTTAGGAATGTTCAAAACATGAATCCCCACCTCAACCAGTACTGTACAGTCCCTTTAATTTCCAAAGCGAAAAATACAGCTTCAAACGGCAGTTTTGGGACTGTAAAATGTCAAACAAGCTCGCTCGCATTCAATTGTTATGCAATATTCTTCTGATGTTGCTGCCAGTAATTTGTCGTTACACACCGTCATTTCATAATCCATATTTATAAGGAAAACTTACAATGTTGCTCAATGACTGCGCTTTGGAATGTATCACATTCCGTTATGTAATGTAGTCCTCATTAAGTTTGCAGACTGACAGCGCGGGCACACTCACATACACACGTACGCACGCACAAGCACACACACCCTCAAAATTACTTTTCCACGAGGTGCCCCCCCCCCCCCCCCCAATGTCTGGACCCACGGTACGCCACTGCTATCCGTACTGACCTAGTACCTCCCACCAGCCACGAAGCGGGAACGTGGCAGGCTTGCTACATTGCCTACAACCTCAGAAAAGAGCGCGGCAACTTGGCATAGTTAGTGGCACGCGAGTTATTTTGCAGACCAGAAACATCAGGAGCTCCAACGGCCCGCCGTCGGCATGGAACGCGTGGCAGGAAACACCGCAGTAAATTGATTTAGGCCCTACAAGTAAGAAGTCGAATTGGTACAGTTACATCTTACTTTCGAATACGTCGATCTTGAATTGAGCTGATTCGTGTCCTTGTTTTTTTTTTTTGTCTTTTTTTCGTTCTTTCTTTCCTTTCCTCCTGTTTTGTTTAATGACAACATATACCGAATTGTAGTAAAATACATGTAGTTAAAAATTGATTTTCATCAGTATGCAGTTACTACAATATGTAGGTGTAATTTTATAACTAGACCTAGGTGTATCAGATTTGATATACTGCATCGCCACTTTCAATGTACTATGTAGTATGAAATCACATAACCGCGACACATGCAATTATAAGTGTGTGTGTACGGTATGTGTGTGCGTATGTGTGTCAACCATATTCATCCTTATAATGTATCAATGAGTGTGTGCTTTTTGTGCTACTGTTGACAACAGCACTATTGAGTAATGCGGATAGTTTAGACAGGGAGGTGGTATACAGGGTTGCCAAAAAGAACGGAACACCTATGATCTTTAATTTCAGCAATATTGTTGCAAATATGTCATCATTTTGCGTACTGTAAAGGAGGCCGTTCTTTTTTCAACAGAATGACACCAAGTTCTTTAATTTTGGTTAATGTGTTATGATTTTAGGATCATTTTTGTCAACCCTTGCAATTTTCAAAATATGATCATTAAATAATGTACTCTCAGAGATACCGAAACCAGCGAGAATTCGGCTTGCCATAGAACCAGTAGCGTTCACAATGTGTGGAATGTGGGGCGGATGGTGTGATTGTCATTGTCCGTTATCATTATTAATAATGTGAATGTCATTGTGAATATCATTGTGAATGTTACTGGTTCTATGGCGAGCTGAATTCTCGCTGGTTTCGGTATCTCTGAGAGTGCAAAATGATCATAATATTTCTATTTTGAAAATTGCAAGGGTTGACAAAAATGATCCTAAAATCATTTAACACATATAATAACCGAAATTAAAGAACTTGGTGTCATCCTGTTGGAAAAAGAACAGCCTTTCCAACAGTATGCAAATTGATGACATATTAATTGCAACAATATTGCTGAAATTAAAGATCATTCTTTTTGGGCCCCCCTGTATAGAGAAGGAGAGATAACTACTGCTCTCCTTTGAAGTCATGCGCGGCACCGCCGAGAAGTTATGCGTTCAACTACAGGTGTTACCCATGTGCTTTGACAAAAGAAAGCATCAATAATCGGGACTAGCGCTCTCACATCTAGAAATACTTGCCCTTACTGCAATTTGCTCTCTCTTTCAATGTGATATGGCAACAATGAATTTGTGTACCTTGAATTGGAGCAGCGAATCAAAATGCTGTGTAAAACTGACAATTTTAACAGCAAATAGTTTAAAGGACAAGTTCACCTTCATAGACATGTGGGTTGAGTGAATGCAGCAATATTAGTAGAACACATCAGTGAGAGTTTGAGCAAAATCGGACAATCCGTTCAAAAGTTATGAATTTTTGATGTTTCTGCTCAGTCACGGCTAGATAAAAAGACTACTATAGCTTGTGATGTCACATGAGTACAACGATATAAAGAAAGAATAAAGAAAATTCAACATATTTTCATATTTCTCGCATAACAAAAGAATACTCGACTTCTCTCTTTCAGAAGGCAGGGGGAATAATATTACCCTTAACATACGTCAGTAGCAAGTCGAATGTGCACTTTATTCAAAAAGTAAAGTTTTGTGAAATTCTCTTTTTATTTTCCTTATGTAGTTGTACGCAAGTGACATCATACATTGTAGTAGTCTTCTCTTCCAGCAGTGACTGCGCAGATACTTAAAATATTTGTAACATTTGAACAGATTGTCCAATTTCCCTCAAACTTTCACTGATGTGTTCTACTAATATTGCTGCATTCTCTCAATCCTTATGTATATGAAGGTGGACTTGTCTTTTAAAAGCACGCTGGAACACGCTTTAGTGGAGTACTTCATTTGAAAGATCAAAATATCCCAGATTAAAAGATAGAAAACTAACATGCGGAAGTGTGCGCATTATAGAAAAATATCAGTCCTCCTTTTCATTTCATTTCGATTTGCGCATTATGGAGAAACTAGAAATACATGTTTATAATATTGAATTCTTTCCTAAACTATTCTAAGTCAATTGGAGTATCTCATTTAAAATTTTACGGTGAAATAAAGCTTGTAATTCAACGAAAGGTGAAATGCGTTCTTCGTCTCCGAACTTCGTCTTGTAGTCTGGGTGCCAGAGGCTGAACCTTGTTTTACCGTCCACCCAATGTTTTTTGATGGTTTTACCCTATTTCGGGGGTGCCGAATCCGAATCCGGATGATGCAACTCTTGCATCCTTGAGGGTTTTGAGATATTCAAGATGGCCGCCAAGATGGCCGCCAAAACCGGAAATTCCCACGTATTTCTTTCTAAATGGTGTGAAATTGAAAAGAATTGATGATTATCCCTATTTGGAAGGTGTTGAATCCGAATCTGGATGATGCAACTCTTGCATCCATGAAGTTTTTGAGATATTCAAGATGGCCGCCAAAATGGCCGCCAATTAAAACCGGAAATTCCCATGTATTTCCTTCTAAATGTTGAGAAATTAAAAACAATTGATGGTTTTACCCTATTTCGAGGGTGCTGAATCCGAATCTGGATGATGCAACTCTTGCATCCATGAAGTTTTAGAGATATTCAAGATGGCCGCCAAAATGGCCGCCAATTAAAACCAGAAATTCCTTCGTATTTCCTTTTAAATGTTGAGAAATTAAAAATAATTGATGGTTTTACCCTATTTCGAGGGTGCTGAATCCGAATCTGGATGATGCAACTCTTGCATCCATGAAGTTTTAGAGATATTCAAGATGGCCGCAAAAATGGCCGCCAATTAAAACCGGAAATTCCCACGTATTTCCTTCTAAAAGGTGAGATTTTGAAAACAATTGATGGTTTTACCCTATTTCGAGGGTGCTGAATCCGAATCTGGATGATGCAACTCTTGCATCCATGAAGTTTTAGAGATATTCAAGATGGCCGCCAAAATGGCCACCAAAACCGAAAATTCCCACGTATTTCCTTCTAAATGGTGAGAAATTGAAAACAATTGATTTTTTTACCCTATTTCGAGGGTGCTGAATCAGAATCTAGATGGTGCAACTCCTGCATTGTTGAAGATTTTGAGATAGTCGATATGGCCGTTAATGGCCGCCCAAAACGGAAGTTCCCATGTATTTCCTTCTAAATGGTGACAATTTGAAAGCAATTGGTGGTTTTTATCTTATTTTGAGTGTGCTGATAAAGATGGTCGCCAAAAATGACCGCGAAAAAAGGAAATTCATATGTAGACCCCCTATTTCCTTCTAAATTGTGTAAAATATAAAACAGTTGGTGGTTTTACACTATTTTGAGTTTGCTGAATTTGAAGTTCCAGTATACAGCTCTTACTTCCTTGAGGGTTTTGAGATAATAAAGATGGCCGCCAGAATGGCCCCTAAATGGCCGTCAAAAACGAAAATTTCCATGTGAGCCCTATATTACCTTCTAAATGGTGTGAAATTTAAAACAAGTAGCGGTTTCACTCTATTTCGAGGGAGCTGAATCCGAACCTGGTTGATGCAACTTTCGTGTTCTTTTTTTGAGATGTCCAAGATGACCGCCAAAATAACTCAAAAATTGGTACATTTTAGGCCCTATTCAGCACCCTCGAAACTTAGTTGTTGAAATTCGTCCATTCTTTAGGGTTTTTAGACGTCCAAGATGACAGCCAAAATAAGTGGCAGAAATTCCAATGTCAATATATTTTTTCTTAATGGTAAATTTTTTTAAATAAATTGATGGTCTTACCCTATTTCGAGGGTGCTGAAGGTCTTTGAAGGTTTTTGGACATCTATAAATGTCCTGTATGAACAAAAACTCCTTAAAATGTTCTTATACTGAAATGGTGAAGTACATGTATTGTGCTCCAACGCGAAGCGGGAGATTAAACCCATGCAGGGTGAAAAGCAATAATTCGTATTCTTGAATTCAACTCAGTTGAGCGTTGAGTCAAATCAGCCAAAATTTATTGAAAGTCAAAATGACAGTCACAATGGTATTGTAATATACTGAGATATTCCGATATGTCTCAAACGGAACTTTAACACGTACTGGAAAAAAGAAGAAGTGATATTGACATCATACTGAAACGTACAAACGCAAAGAAAGATACGATTGAAAATGTCTTTATGCATAATTGTTATGAAATATTGCTTGTGGTGTCCAATAATATGGCTCCATAGATGTAAAGTTAATCCTTTTCGGCTATCAATAGAGTAAAATTAAATTATGGCATGTTGGTATTTGGTGTTGAAACTTGTCTTGTATTCTGACGAGTCTCGCCTCGTATTCTTGTGAAACTTGTCGCATATTCTGATTAGGTCATTGGAAATGGTTGCATCCATGACCACTATAGTAGATATCAAAAAGGGTAATTTCAAAAGCACTCTGCGCGATTAGATATTCGTAAGTACTGGATTATCAACTATTACCTTCCATGTTGTCGTTTGATTTTTATTTAGTTTTTTTTTCCAAGGCGCGTTACCTGTGATTTGTCCGTCCCCTCGTGTGTGTTTGTAATAGATTATATAAACATATATACATACATAATGTTACATCATATTGAAGAAAAAATTGAAGCATAACAATAAAAATGTCCCACTCATGTCTTCAACAATGTCATCAAGACCACCAATATAAATCAAATAACCAATTTGAGTGTTCATGGATAAAGAGATTAAAACTGCTCATGGATTAAGGCAGGTAATGTTGGGTAATTTCAGTACACTTCTCTACATCACTATCACAATATGATTTAGATGAACATGTCTTGTCCATTAATTGTTAGTGTTCAAAACTTATCCATTATATCTAGAGGAAACATAATCTTGCAATCATTCAACCGCATCTGTAGTCTTGAAGGGTTAATTATTGCTGGCACACTTAATTGTATCGTACCAACTCAAAGATATCCAGTAGAGCTGGTTTCACTGTATATACAGCAAGTTCAAACTGTGCCATTGACGAAAACCAATTGTTATCAATTTCTCACCATTTATAAGAAGGAAATACATTGGAGTTTCCGTTTCGGCGGCCATTTTGGCGGCCATTTTGACTATCTCGAGGTGCATCATCCAGATTCGGATTCAGCACCCTCGAAATAGAGTAAAACCATCAACTGTTTTTCTATTTCTCACCATTTAAAAGCTAATACATAGATATTTCCGGTTTTGATTGGCGGCCATTTTGGCGGCCATTTTGGCGGCCATCTTGAATATCTCAACACCCTCAAGGATGCAAGGTTTGCATCATCCAGACTCGGATTTAACACCATAGAAATAGGGTAGATCCATCAATTGTTTTCAATTTCTCACCATTCAGACGGAAATACATGGGAATTTCCGGTTTTAATTGGCGGCCATTTTGACAGCCATTTTGGCGGCCGTCTTGAATATCTCAAAAACTTCTTGGATGCATGACTTGCATCATCCAGATTCGGATTCAGCACCTTCCAAATAGGGAGAATCATCAATTATTTCCAATTTCACACCATTTAGAAGGAAATACGTGGGAATTTTCGGTTTTGGCGGCCATTTTGGCGGCCATCTTGAATATCTCAAAATCCTCAAGGATGCATGAGTTGCGTCATCCAGATTCGGATTCAGCACCCTCGAAATAGGTTAAAACCATCAATTGTTTTCAATATCCCACCTTTTAGAAGGAAATACGTGGGAATTTCCGGTTTTGGCGGCCATTTTGGCGGCCATCTTGAATATCTCAAAATCCTCAAGGATGCAAGAGTTGCATCATCCAGATTCGGATTCAGCACCCTCGAAATAAGTTAAATCCATCAATTCCTTTCAATATCTCACCATTTAGAAGGAAATACGTGGGAATTCCCGGTTTTGGCGGCCATTTTGGCGGCCATCTTGAATATCTCAAAACCCTCAAGTATGCAAGAGTTGCATCATCCAGATTCGGATTCAGCACCCCCGAAATAGGGCAAAACCATCAAAAAACATTGGGTGGACGGTAAAACAAGGTTAGGCCCAAAAAGTGGCTTTGGCACCCAGACTATTGCAACCAGAGCGGTGGCGAGCATCCTCAAGGATGCAAGAGTTGCATCATCCAGATTCGTATTCAGCACCCTCGAAATAGGTTAAATCCATCAATTCCTTTCAATATCTCACCATTTAGAAGGAAATACGTGGGAATTTCCGGTTTTGGCGGCCATTTTGGCGGCCATCTTGAATATCTCAAAACCCTCAAGGATGCGTAGTGGAATGCCTAGACATCCCATTTCATTTTCATTTTCATTTTCATTTTCATTTTACACATGCATGTTCACATGCATGTTTTTTTATTTTCATTTCCAATCAAACACAGGTAATACACTTTGACATGATTACATATATTGGAACATAAACATTGTAACGCCTTGAACCCAAACATGTGTTTGCACGAATTACGAAGAGTTGCCACTCCATCTCTGTAACACCTCCCTGGTTTAGAAACAACTATCTGTATTCATTTTTCACTTTTTTTTTTTGTTCTCGTACAGTGTAAACGAGTTTCCTTCATGTTGAATCTTCATGCACTTCTGATACTTGCCGAAGGTGTATCATACAGCAAGGTGTAGGCTGTATTACTGTTGTTTTTCAATGATTCTTTTGATTCGTATGAATTTGTATACACGAATATTGAGCCTTAACAAACATCCGATATTAACACTGGACGTATCAAAAGGGGTATCAAACCGAATGAATATCATTTTCCTTTATTCAATACTCATTTTGATTTGTATATGGATTTGTATAGAATGCAAAGATTTAATTTCTTTTTTTAATATAAAATTACGTAGGCGTATTGAGTGTATACGCCGGAATAGGTAGATATCAGGTAGTTATAGGTTGTATAGGGGTTAGGTAGTTATATCAAACAAGAGTTGAGAAAAGTATTCGTAATCCAAGCGAACAGCTTGCAATCCTGCAGCCCCTTAAATTGCCGTCGTTGTTGGGCATTAGGGAGTTTTCGCTACACGACGGGAAGACCGAGAATACGCGGAAGCAATCGGCTGTGACAGTCCCCGTACTCAGACTCCCGTCCCCACATCTAAGCAGTTTCGCTTTCCTGTACAGGACGGAGACGTGGGGACAGATCGCTGATTGGCTGGCTGGTTGGCTGGCTCACTCGCTGCCCAGTATCGGGACCGAACGCTATTTTGGCTGAACACCGTACTCGATTTCCCCAGGACGGGACCTTTCTCGGATTTGATCATGCGCAGAAGCAAATTTTGCGCACGACACGCTAAAATCCCGGCCGCGTCGTGCTTGCGAAAACTCCCTATTCTGTTTTCCACACGACGTGTTACTCTGCGCCTGCTGTCGTTAAACCCATTTTGATAAATAATAATGACACCTGTGTTCACACTGTATTATGTAACCTGAAATGTGTGTTTAATAGATCTGGACGGCCAAGGATGATCCATGAAAGGGACATTCCAGACGATTTTCATAATTTCACATCATGTAGTACATAAATCGACAACTCCGTGTACAGATTTGTGGAATTTATTGTGGTTCTTGAGTAGAGAAGCAATACTTTGAAAAATCTTTAAAAAATTACACTGAGCAAGGATGATGACATAGGAGGTTCACATATTATTTCAGAAATGTAGCAGTGTAAGTTATTCCATTACGATCATGCGACTTCACCTGTGTATAATCTATGCATGCCTTCTTCTTTTGGGGTGCTGTTAGTTATTTCGAAGGTTCGCTATTCCGAAGGTTCGTTAATCCGAAACACACAAATTCCCTATACCTAGAGGTTCGTTAATGCGAAAATGAAAAAGGGTTCGTTAATCCGAACAGTTGTGGCGTTATTCCGAAGGTTCGTTATTCCGAAGTTTCGTTAATCCGAAAACGAAATAGGGTTCGCTATTTCGAAGGTTCGTTGATCCGAAATGAAATACGGTCCGTACCAAACCTTCGGAATAACGAGCTTTGTGTCACTTTCGGATTAACGAACCTTCGGAATAACAAACCTTATTTCATTTTCGGATTAATGAATCTTAGGAATAACAAACCTTATCACATTTTCGGATTAACGAACCTTCGGAATAACGAATCTTCGGAATAACGAACCTTCAGAATAACGAACCTTCGGACGAAAGAACTTGTACCTTCGGAATAACGAACCTTCGGAATAACGAATCTTCGTAATAACGAACTGTAACCCTTCTTTTGTTTTGCTTCCTTGAGCCCCAACTCATATGCATTCTTACGGTGACTCTGCCATGTTATCATCCTTGTTCATTGCAATTTATTCTAAATTTTGAAAATATTCTTATTCTTCATCCCAATAAGGACCTATCAAAAATTCTGAAACTCTGACCCCGTTTACAGTGAGGGGCTGGGCCGAGCCGCGGCCGAGCCCAGCCTCAATTGCAGGGCCGAGCCCCGCAATTTTGTCCGTTTACACTAGCGTGCTCGGCTCTCGGGCGCGCTTTTAATTCAAACCTTTCAATATTTTGTCGTAGTGCCGCTCTGCTTGTAAACAAACGCAATCAAAGAGATTTTCTCCTCCCCACCACTGCAATCAGTCACCACTGCAGTCACTGGGGAAAATCTCTTTGAACGCAATTTGGTATAGTCTGGTTTTCAAACCCTTTGCCAACTGGATTCCGTGGCGACGAAGTCGCCGTTCGGGCAAAGGCCTTTGCCGAAGGAAAAATCCTTTGCAGGACAAAACCACCTTACACTATACTAGTTTTCGACGTTGAGGGGGTTAATATCCTGAATAAAGAAAAAGTACGGGCAGAGGGATTGAAAGCCAGACTAAAATTGGCCGCGCATTTGGCCCAGTTTGCGTTTACACTGAGAAAAGGCCGAGACCACCTCCAGAGCGTGGCCAAATGCGCGGCCAATTTTGGCCCCGCATTTGGCCTTTTGCGCGTTTACACTGAAATGAAGGCGGCCGAGCCTCGCACTGTAAACGGGGTGTGATACCTCCCTGCCCACACTTAAAGGAGACCTCCGGATGATTTTCAGATTTTTACATTTGATCAACTATAAATTAGTTATACTGAGGACAGAGACCCCATTTGCAGTGCTAGGCTCGGCCGCGGCTCGGCCGCTGCCGAGACCGCCTTCATTTTAGTGTAAACGCGCAAGAGGTCAAATGCGGGGCCAAAATTGGCCGCGCATTTGGCCACGCTCTGGAGGTGGTCTCGGCGCTCTGCCCGGCCTTTTCTCAGTGTAAGCGCAAACTGGGCCAAATGCGCGGCCAATTTTAGTCTGGCTTCCAAACCCTCTGACCGTACTATTTCGCTATTCAGGATATTAATCCCCTCAACGTCGAAAACTAGTTTACTTTAAGGTCGTTTTGTCCAGCAAAGGATTTTTCATTCGGCAAAGGCCTTTGCCCGAAAAATCCTTTGCAGGACAAAACCACCTTAAACTATACTAGTTTTCGACGTTGAGGGGGTTAATATCCTGAATAAAGAAAAAGTACGGGCAGAGGGTTTGAAAGCCAGACTAAAATTGGCCGCGCATTTGGCCCAGTTTGCGTTTACACTGAGAAAAGGCCTAGACCACCTCCAGAGCGTGGCCAAATGCGCGGCCAATTTTGGCCCCGCATTTGGCCTTTTGCGCGTTTACACTGAAATGAAGGCGGCCGAGCCTCTCACTGTAAACGGGGTGTGATACCTCCCTGCCCACACCTAAAGGAGACCTCCGGATGATTTTCAGATTTTTACATTTGATCAACTATAAATTAGTTATACTGAGGACAGAGACCCCGTTTGCAGTGCTAGGCTCGGCCGCGGCTCGGCCGCTGCCGAGACCGCCTTCATTTTAGTGTAAACGCGCAAGAGGTCAAATGCGGGGCCAAAATTGGCCGCGCATTTGGCCACGCTCTGGAGGTGGTCTCGGCGCTCCGCCCGGCCTTTTCTCAGTGTAAGCGCAGACTGGGCCAAATGCGCGGCCAATTTTAGTCTGGCTTCCAAACCCTCTGACCGTACTATTTCGCTATTCAGGATATTAATCCCCTCAACGTCGAAAACTAGTTTTGTTTAAGGTCGTTTTGTCCTGCAAAGGATTTTTCATTCGGCAAAGGCCTTTGCCCGAAAAATCCTTTGCAGGATTTGATGAAAGCCAGACTAAAATTGGCCGCGCATTTGGCCCAGTTTGCGTTTACACTGAGAAAAGGCCGAGACCACCTCCAGAGCGTGGCCAAATGCGCGGCCAATTTTGGCCCCGCATTTGGCCTTTTGCGCGTTTACACTGAAATGAAGGCGGCCGAGCCTCTCACTGTAAACGGGGTGTGATACCTCCCTGCCCACACTTAAAGGAGACCTCCGGATGATTTTCAGATTTTTACATTTGATCAACTATAAATTAGTTATACTGAGGACAGAGACCCCGTTTGCAGTGCTAGGCTCGGCCGCGGCTCGGCCGCTGCCGAGACCGCCTTCATTTTAGTGTAAACGCGCAAGAGGTCAAATGCGGGGCCAAAATTGGCCGCGCATTTGGCCACGCTCTGGAGGTGGTCTCGGCGCTCCGCCCGGCCTTTTCTCAGTGTAAGCGCAGACTGGGCCAAATGCGCGGCCAATTTTAGTCTGGCTTCCAAACCCTCTGACCGTACTATTTCGCTATTCAGGATATTAATCCCCTCAACGTCGAAAACTAGTTTTGTTTAAGGTCGTTTTGTCCTGCAAAGGATTTTTCATTCGGCAAAGGCCTTTGCCCGAAAAATCCTTTGCAGGATTTGATGAAAGCCAGACTAAAATTGGCCGCGCATTTGGCCCAGTTTGCGTTTACACTGAGAAAAGGCCGAGACCACCTCCAGAGCGTGGCCAAATGCGCGGCCAATTTTGGCCCCGCATTTGGCCTTTTGCGCGTTTACACTGAAATGAAGGCGGCCGAGCCTCTCACTGTAAACGGGGTGTGATACCTCCCTGCCCACACTTAAAGGAGACCTCCGGATGATTTTCAGATTTTTACATTTGATCAACTATAAATTAGTTATACTGAGGACAGAGACCCCGTTTGCAGTGCTAGGCTCGGCCGCGGCTCGGCCGCTGCCGAGACCGCCTTCATTTTAGTGTAAACGCGCAAGAGGTCAAATGCGGGGCCAAAATTGGCCGCGCATTTGGCCACGCTCTGGAGGTGGTCTCGGCGCTCCGCCCGGCCTTTTCTCAGTGTAAGCGCAGACTGGGCCAAATGCGCGGCCAATTTTAGTCTGGCTTCCAAACCCTCTGACCGTACTATTTCGCTATTCAGGATATTAATCCCCTCAACGTCGAAAACTAGTTTTGTTTAAGGTCGTTTTGTCCTGCAAAGGATTTTTCATTCGGCAAAGGCCTTTGCCCGAAAAATCCTTTGCAGGATTTGATGAAAGCCAGACTAAAATTGGCCGCGCATTTGGCCCAGTTTGCGTTTACACTGAGAAAAGGCCGAGACCACCTCCAGAGCGTGGCCAAATGCGCGGCCAATTTTGGCCCCGCATTTGGCCTTTTGCGCGTTTACACTGAAATGAAGGCGGCCGAGCCTCTCACTGTAAACGGGGTGTGATACCTCCCTGCCCACACTTAAAGGAGACCTCCGGATGATTTTCAGATTTTTACATTTGATCAACTATAAATTAGTTATACTGAGGACAGAGACCCCGTTTGCAGTGCTAGGCTCGGCCGCGGCTCGGCCGCTGCCGAGACCGCCTTCATTTTAGTGTAAACGCGCAAAAGGTCAAATGCGGGGCCAAAATTGGCCGCGCATTTGGCCACGCTCTGGAGGTGGTCTCGGCGCTCTGCCCGGCCTTTTCTCAGTGTAAGCGCAAACTGGGCCAAATGCGCGGCCAATTTTAGTCTGGCTTCCAAACCCTCTGACCGTACTATTTCGCTATTCAGGATATTAACCCCCTCAACATCGAAAACTAGTATAGTTTAAGGTGGTTTTGTCCTGCAAAGGATTTTTCCTTCGGCAAAGGCCTTTGCCCGAAAAATCTTCTTTTTTTTTTCTTCGTAATTCATGCAAACACATGTTTGACTTCAAGGCGTTACAATGGGATGTCTAGCATTCCACTACGCTTGTAAGTCATGCTCGGCACCGCTCTAGTTGCAAGACGAAGTTTGGAGACGAAGAACGCATTTCACCTTTCATTGAATTACGAGCTTTATTTTACAGTAAGATTTTAATGCTCGAATTGATTTAGAACAGTTTAGGAAAGAATTCATTATTATAAACATGTATTTCTAGTTTTTTCGTAAGGTGCAAACTGAAATGACATGAAAATTATATTTTCAATATTTTGTCGTAGTGGCGCTCTGCTTGTAAACAAACGCAATTTGGTATTGTCTGGTTCTCAGACCCTTTGCCAACTGAATTCCATGGCGACAGAGACCCCGTTTACAGTGCGAGGCTCGAGTAAAAAGGTTTGAGTTAAAAGCGCGGCCGAGCCCAGCTGTGTAAACGGACAAAATTGCGAGGCTCGGCCGCGCAATTGAGGCAGGGCTCGCACTGCAAACGGGGTCTTACTTGCTGGACGCGTTCTACTTAAATTCTACTTGCGTGTATACTGTGTGACCTTTGTACCAGTCGCGTGGGGGCTGACAACTCAGTGAAGGAATTTCTCTGAAGGAATGGCAGAAGTCCCACGGAATGTCATTATCTTGGCTGCATACGGGGACTGCGAAGTACCTGCGTGGGAGTTGCCTGCGAGGTGCTGCCGGTAAGGGTCTCCTAATGGTGTTCTGCGTGTACCTCTGCGAGCGAACCCCCACGACTCGCAGGCAACTCCAACGCAGGTACTTCTCAGTACCCGTATAAGTCGCTCGTAACAGAAAACGGATCGGTTTCAAAGCTCTCACGCAGGTCACACGGAATGCACTCAAGTAGAAGCGAATTAGTAGCACGCGTCTAGTAGGTAGGAAATGAGTGCGAAAATTGCAAACATTCTTGTTCGCCCGC
Organism: Diadema setosum; assembly: GCF_964275005.1. Lineage (NCBI taxonomy): Eukaryota > Metazoa > Echinodermata > Echinoidea > Diadematoida > Diadematidae > Diadema > Diadema setosum. The sequence goes on from NC_092694.1 coordinate 12,979,933, forward strand.
GAAAAAATCTTCTACGTGCTGTCCTCGCCACAAGCCCGCGTAGCTAGTGCCCGGAAAGGTGTGACACGGCCTTAACACCTCCCTGGTGTAAGCATACGTCCCCTCTAGAAAGAGGCAAAACACTCTGTCCCTCAGATAGGACATAAAATGGAGGTCCCGTGTATGAGAGAGTGACAACTCATGCACGTAAAAGATCCCGCTTCATTCATTCATTGCAAAGAGCAGGGTATTTAACCCGGTGAAGTGGTCCCACCTCACATCCAACTGGACCCCGTGGAAGACCAGCTTAACGTAGCTGAATATGGGCTATCCAGCCATCTTCTATAATAGGATGGAAAATGAACAAACGAACGAACGAACAAACAAACAAACAAACAAACAAACAAACAAACAAACAAACAAAGGAGAGCAACAGTTTTCTCTCCTTCTGTAGCACCTCCCTGGTGTGGTTTAATGACATCTTACGATAATATTCAGCCTATTTTCGAGCCTGTTTATTTCCTGACTGTTCAACGCTGGTAGCCTTATTTATGTACAGAGTGCTACATTCTTTCGTTATAGATATCTGCCAGCAATTGAAGACCGGACCTCAGGATATATGCATGCTTTTTTCCTTTTTTTCTTCTTCTTCCTTTTCCTTTTTTTTTCGTTTGTTTTCTGGGGAGACGGGTCATCGGACTTCATATTTATGATGGTCGTCTTAATACGATTCGGATCTATAGTCATGATATACCTCTATCTCCAACGTTTGTCACCGTCTTTATCACTGAATGGTGATCTGAAATAGAATTATTGTGTCTGCACGTTCATGTAATATTCGAACTTTATACACTTCTTTTTTTATGAAATTTAATCCAATTAAAGATGTACAGTTCGATGGTTTGTACGATGCACAACGCTGCTGCATTTCTGGAGATCAACTTGAGACATTGCGAAGTTTTTATGTTACATTTTTCTTCCTTTGTGTGGCAATCCTTCTTTTCTTTCTTCTGTATAGTCGCACGAGTTGAATTTTGATTCATTCTTAATTTTGACAAGGTATGCACCAAAATGTTAACTCAATCAAAAAAATCTGTGAGGAAAAATCTGTGTATAATGCTTTTTTTTTTAAAGTCTGTTCTTTCTTTTCCTTACCCCGTCAGACTTATGAGAATGGGCCTACATTATGTACGTCTAAGGGGTGCACAAGTTCTTGCTTCTTCTTCTTTTTTTGCGTGTGTGTATGTGTGAAGACAACAAGTTCGTATCAAAAGTGTGTCACACATGACACATGTGTTCGGTATACTGAACAAGAGATTTAAGCTGATTCAGTAATTCTTAAGTCTTGTTTCTTTGCCGTTTCACTGCTTTTTTCCTCCTCCCCCCCCCCCCCCAGCATGTTATTTCGGTAATGTCTACTACAGTACAATATATCACAAGTAAACAATCACACCTGTGTTCACATTGCATTAAAATACATTTAAATGGAAATAGCTCGACTGCCTTGGGTGATTCATAGTGTAGGTAGTGGCGTCACAGAGACATTTCGTGTATTTCTCGACCAGTTTTTTTTTCTTTTTGTTCATTATGATCTGATGGTAACTTCATGCTGAAGTTCTGTCTAATTGGTCACAACATCCTTTTTATGCCTCCGCCACGAAGTGGTGCCGGAGGCATTATATTTTCGGGTTGTCCGTCCGTCCGTACGTCCGTCCGTATTCGTTCACGAGATAACTTAAGTAATATTGACTGAAATTTTACCAAATTTGGTCCAAGTATAAAGTATGATGGGGGAAATTACTTGATTAGATTTTGGGTGAAATCGGGTAAAGGCCAAAGGTCAAAGGTCAAGGTCAAATCATAAAATTGTATCCGTTTACGCGATAACTCAAGACTGGATCAAGCATACAATTAGTTCACCAAACCTTGTCCACGGATGATGTAATAATTATTTGATTAGTTTTGAAGGTCATATCCTCAAAATCTCACTATTTCTGTCATATATGCAATGCTTGCTGGATTATTTTTAAAACTTACATGTATTACCTATTGGAGATTCTGTTGGGAATTTCCTGCCAGCAGGTCAAAAGTCAAAGGTTAAGGGTCAAAGGCCAGGCTTCAATGCAAAATGAAAAAAAAAAATCTATTTTATACTGTAATTACGCTTTTTCTTCATACATTGAAAATTACTCATTAGATAAACTTATAAAAGGGTCAGTCAACAGTCAAGTAAAAAATCCTCAATTCTCCAAATTGATACCTGCACTCTTAGATAATAATAGCAAACCTAGTTCAAGGGAAGTGTACATTCAAGACATTTCTGACAAACATGTTATTTCAATATTTTGCCAGTTATGTGAAACTGTCATCACACGTTGTGAAGACATTGTGCTATACACCTACAATAATTGTATTGGGAGAACCATGTATTATGGCGGAGGCATACCAGTCGCCATAGCGATATTTCTAGTTGTTGTTTTTTTTTCTTCTATTGATGACAGCCGCACCCTTTTTTCTTTCTTCTTTTTAATTCATCGGCCGTCAGGTTCCCTGACAACGGGTCATCGTACTGAATTATGTAATAGCATCCTAACTTCGCATAAAAAAAAAAATTGCATTTTGTGTGTTGTAATGGAACGTGATGTCTAATGGACGCATATTGAGAGCAGTTCTCAGCTATTTATCTCTATTATTTGCATTGGGTCGAATTAATATGCTGTTAGTTCTGCATTGTGCATGTTGTTATTGACGTAAGCACTTATATACCCCTTCATGTGTATTTTTCTCTGTTTCCTAATTTCATAATTACACTCAAAATCGTATAATAATTTGTCTATCTGCACTAACTTTGAAAAATGATGTTCAAGTATGAAAACAAAAACGGCTATTTGATTCTATTCCCGAGAAAGGCATGTTTTAAAATGTCTTTGCTAGGATTCTCAGTTTCGCTTTTGAATTATACTTTTGATTTTCTGTGCTCTTGCTGGACTTCACGTGTACTTGTTACCTTAAAGGAGACCTCCGGATGATTTTCAGATTTTTACATTTGAACAACTATAAATTAGTTATACTGAGGACAGAGTTTCAGAATTTGTGATATGGGATGAAGAATAAGAATATTTTCAACATTTAGAGCAAATTGTAATGAACAAGGATGATGACATGGCAGAGTCACCATAAGAATGCATGAGTTGGAGCTCAAGAAAGCAGAACAAAAGAAGAAGGCATTCATAGATTATACACAGTCGAACTCGCAAGCAAGCGGTATTATTATGGAATTACACTGCTACATTTCTGAAATATGTGAACCTCCTATGTCATCATTCTTGTTCAGTGTAATTTGTTTAAGGTTTTTCAAAGTATTGTTTCTCTGCTTAAGAACCACAATAAATTCCACAAATTTATACATGGAGTTGTTGATTTATGTAATACATGATGTGAAATCATGAAAATCGTCTGGAATGTCCCTTTAATGTTCTCCAATTTCCCCCACCTTTGTTTCTCTAGTATGACAACCATGCATTACTTCATTAGTATCTTTACAACCTATAGCACGCCGGGAGCTCCGCCATGCCACGTGCATGACGTTAAGTCACGACCTGGGTTTTGCGTGCGCCCCTGTCTTGTTTATGTGTATTACAGCTTATGCTTTCATGTTTATGTTGTCGCTAGTCATGCATTTAATTAAGTTTCAATTCAGTCTTTATCCTATCTCTTCTCCTTTAACAGGTCCCGCTCTGCATATGCAAATGCATGTCAAATTCTATGTAGGATATTTCATCCTCTGTTCTGTTTGTTATTATGACACAGATTAATAATTTCTCTTTTCAATCTCTTAATGATGATGATTTCAGTAATCTTTTTAGAATTATCCCTCAAGATCAGAGAACCAGTAATCTTTCAGTGAGTTATGATAACCGTGCGGCCAATACCATAAACTCTTTTTTTAATCGTTTGAATATCAATGAAGACAATATATCTTATCAAAGTTCTGATCACAATTAATTAATTTCAGTCATTAGAGAGTTTGGACAATACTTTTGCATTGATGCATTTGAATATCAGAAGTTTGAATAGTAATTTTGATGATTTACAACTTTTATTAGATAATAGTCTTCATTTTCTGTTATCGGGCTTACTGAGACGTGGCTTACTCAAAGTTCCTCAAATTCTTTTGCGCTTCCTGGTTATGATTTTATCACAAATGATAGAATCAATAAGGTATAGGAGGAGCGGTCGCTTTTTATATAAAGCATGGCCGGGATTATTTTGTTCATACCGAACTGAACTCTATGAATGATATTGAATCTCTTATCATTGAAATAATGCTCCCAAATTCCAGGAATATTTTGATTGCGATTATGTACAGACCTCCTAATTCCAACAGTAATTTGTTTTTAGAGTATTTGCAGGATTTAACTCATAATCCAATTTTCATTAATAGAGATTGTTTTATAATTTGGGACTTTAACATATACATCTCTATATGTCAAGCGTTAAATGCCCCACAGAAATTTCTTGATATCATGCTCTCTGCCTCTTTTTTGCCACTTATAACTATAAACCAACCCGGAGTATAGATAACACAGCTTCTTGATAGTATGTTTTGTAATATTATGCCTACTCCTAAATCAAGTATTATTTTGTCTGATACATCAAATAATTTCCCAATTTTCACTGTTGTGCCGGTTATCCCCAAACCCATTATTAGTTCCATTAAATAAACATTTAGGAAAACAACACCTGAAAATTTACAAAGTTTGAAGAATAGTTTACAAGAAGAAAATTGGACTGAAGTATATGATTTTCAAGATACTGATTTATCGTTTGATGCATTTATGGCAAGTTTGAAATCTCATTTAAATAAGCATGTTCCATTTGTGAAAGTTAAACAGTCTGGTTATAAAAAGCATCCCAGACTTCCATGGATAACAAAATCTCTTTTACGATCCATAAATCGAAAAAAAAAAAAAAACTTATATTACGCGGACAGAATTAAACGCACTGAAATCTAAACAAAAATCTCATCGTAAATACACTATGTATAGAAATATTCTCACAAGATTATTACGTAATGGAAAAAAGGAAGTATTATATGGATCAGGGCCCTGTTGCTAGAAACTTTGCGTTTAAACGCAACTTGCAACTGATTGTCACTGGCCAATCAAAATCATTGTTGCATGCATGTCTTCTTAATAGGGCAGACCCTGAGCCAATCAGAATGGTTGTTTCAAAATTAGCAATTATTTGCAATTGATTGCAACTTTCTTGCAACGGGGCCCAGATATTCCTTTTCAAACATGATGTGAATAAGACCTGAAAATTCATAAACAGCGCCATTTATAAAAAAAAAAAAAGATAAACCCCGAGTAACAAGAATTAAATCGGATGATGTTGAAACAAGAGACCATGCGTTGATAGCGGATACATTTAGTCATTATTTTTCCCAGGTTGGATATGACCTCGCTAAAAATATCCCCACATCTCAAACGAATTTCCATGAATTTCTTGCATTACCCAATTTTAACTCACTTTTTTTATCCTGTCACAAATTTAGAAATAAAAGATATCATGAATTTGGAAAATAAAAGAAAAGCTCTGGACCTGATGATATCGATAATATCATCTGAAAGAATATTAGTGAGAACCATTAACTCATATTTTTAATTCATCCTTAAGTAATGGTGTTGTTCTATTGGAAATGAAAATCGCTAAAGTAATTTCAATTTATAAGAAAGGTAATAAAAAGATATTTGTAATTACTATAGACCAATTTCTCTGTTGTCCTCGATTTCTAAATTGTTCGACAAAATTATATATTGTACACTCCTTATTTTTTTTTTTGATTTGCATAATATCATATCTAACTCTCAATTTGGATTTCGTAAGGCTGCGTTCACTTACTATTCGGGTATACAGTGCTCGTTTTCGAGGGCACGCGAATAGCTTGAATCGAACGATAGGATTTCCTAACACCGGGTCACATAAGAGGGCACTTCGAAAATGCCGAATAGCATAGAATAGTATAGCATAGTGGGAATCGCGCTTGTTCGATTTTCGAGCAGCGTATTGTACCATCTTTCGTTTATGAATGATGAAAATTTTGGTCTGGATTTGCCCTTTAGCAGATATAAGCATGTAGACTGACATTCTGATGCAGTTTAGAAATTGTTAATAAGATTGCTGGGATGATTGTGTAGGAGGAAGAAATCCTCACTGCATGGGATAGGGAGTTGATGGTGCGGGTGATGGTGTACTGGGTCGACTTGACGGCGCATAGCGAATAGCGAATAACGAATAGCGAATAACGAATAGCGAATACCGTATACTTCTATGTGAACGCAGCCTCAAGAGCACAACACATCTCATGCTATTCTCTCCTTAGTCTAGCGGGAGACGTAGCCTGAATCAGTCCTTGATCGCCAGTCCATATAGAGGGCGCGACGGTGTGGAAGTCAAGTCGACTAAAAATACGTCTAGTAAGAAACCTCCGAATAGAGGCGTGGAACCGGGCGTGGCAAGACAGTTGCCATCAGTCTTCAATATCGAAGTTTCATTGGTTAAGCACTAATGTCAATCAAAACACATTGCAGAGCCCACAGAAATTTTGGTCTACTATCCTAGGTATTATACAGATTGTTTTTCAGTGAAAATAGAATTTCCCTGTCTCTTTCACATAGTATTTTGTCATTCTTTCCCATTCATTTGAGGTATATAACATCTTATCTCACTTCAAATAAAGAATGATAGCACTTAATGCGACTACATGCATTTGAAAATTCATGAGGGTTCTGCACGTGGAAACTACTCCAAAATTACTGCCGAATGCAAACCTCTCACTGTTGTAAAGTCTACGAGATATTCACTGTGATTGTCTGTTCTGAAAGTGTAATCTATTAATTTTTCCCATTGGTAATTTTTTCACTTTGAAATACTCTTATTTTCATAGTAAATCTATTAAGATATTTGCTCAACATCAATAAAATCTGCCGTCAAGATAACAATCTCTATTGCCAAGCACCATCTACATTAGAGAGGTATTTCGTGGTATATGATCACACTATCATAGGAAAACCCGTCCATGGTACATTAATTTCCTGTGACAGGGGAAAGAGAGGACCTGCAACACAAAAGGATTCCTACAAAGCCAAAGTGCAAGGGGAATATGGTGCATTCTTTACAATCATGAAATTACGAGACGCCAGTCTCACAGAAGGCTCAATTATATAGGTTTTGATTAACATTTTAATCTCAAATGTAGATAAGGACATCTCTTCTAGATATTCAAAATGCATGCCTATGTAGAAAGTGAACTCTGAATTAAATAACATTAACGAGCTAATCTATGTGGATGGCGCGCACACACACACACACACACACACACACACAATGACTCCCCCCCCCCCCCAAAAAAAAAAAAAAAAAATACATGTTACGAAACTAGAGCACAACGCACAAAATCTATGACCACGTCAAAAGCGCCAGAAAAGATCCATGTGGCTCAAATGAAGCGTCTGGTACCACTTTCACGAGAAACATCTCGTTTAGAGGAGAGCCATGAATTGTTGATTACGAATATACAAATTTGTTTAGATCTGTCAGAGATAGACACTCTCTGCCTTTTATGACAAAATTTCATAGGAATTGTGTTCTTTCATACATGCCCTTTCCGAAGTTGTTCAAAGGACTGTTAATTCCGAAGACGAAGGTTTCATAATTACGAAGATGAAAAAAAAACTAAACTGTCTTTAGCGAGAAAATATGATGATGTAACAAAGAAGTAATATTACGCAGTGAAAATTGAACGAGAACACTCACAAGTACCCCCCTCTACCGATACACACACTCACTGGCGAACCGGAATACGATCGTAGTTTGTAAATACATTGTATTATAAATTTAAAAAGAAAGTATTTGTTTACCCTCTCCTCTGTATACCCCCATACTCTTCTGCAACATCATCAGGATGAGCCATATGACGTAGGAACAATATTATTATTGCACTAAGAGGCCAGAGGCATTGCTTGAAAAGATGACCGGCCCGAGGAAAAGGTAGGGACGTATTAAAGGGACGCAGTCCTCACGAAATTTGAAAAAATATGTTGTTGTTGGTACCTCCAATGAACTACTTTCATCAAAAACAAACTTTCAAATCACCAAATAAGCTCGTACATTTCGGTTAAAAAAGTGTGACTCTGCAATTAATGAGCAAGTCTTGGCGGAGAGTCATACGTCATCGATGCACAACTCTTTCCAGCGGTGTTCTGCTCGTCATCCCTAGTTATTTATAAATACATGTTTACTATTTATTTTTATATCAATTGTATATATAAATAAGCTTGAAATATTTTGTTTGAAATTATAAAAACATATTGTCACATTTTATGAAAAAATCAGATATGATCATTTTGAACACTTAAATTGGTTTTCTGAGGCACGGCTGTCAACTTGAGAGTAGGGCATCAATGACGTTGCACCTTTTGGCAGGCTCTTACACGATCGCTTGCAGGAATTATTTTTTAAAAATCGCGTGCGGAGACAATTTTTGATGTCTACGCGTATAAATTGGTGAAAGGTTATATTTTTTACTCTTCTTAATTATCATTACAGTGAAAATCTCAGGACTGCTTCCCTTTAAATTCGTAACAATACAAATTGTTACGAATTAATTATGATTGGCTAACTATTCTTATTCTACTTAATATTAACGAGGCTTGCCTTGGTGCCGTGTGTATTTTCTGCGTCAAATTTGTACGCAAATTTGTCAAAGAATATAAAGCAACAACAACGACAAAAGTACACATCCCTGAACGAGTGGATAAAGGCGGCTCGCTCCGCTCGCCGGCCAACAGGTTTGTGGGGTAAACGCGCTATACGGGGGCACGCAGAGCGAGTCGCCTTGTTTAAAGGCTAATTTTGGCCCCGCATTTTGGCCCCGCATCGAAAAAACTTTGAATGGGTACCCGGCCACTGTGGCATCACGGGCAATGAGACAGTAGATAAAGCGGCAAAAACAGCCCTACAAGAGAAACATATCGGAATCAATAATGGACTCAATAAGATGGAAGTTAAATGTGTTTTGAGTAGTCATTTTAATAAGAAGTGGCAAAAAAGATGGGAAGAAACACAGTCCCCTTTAAAAGAAGTACAGAAGTATGTAAGTGGAAAATATGAGTGCAGTTTAAACAACAGGAAAGAACAAATCCTTATTCATCAAGTCCGTATGGGTAATATTGGACTGAATTATGATAAGTGGAAAGTAAATTTGCATGAAACTGGCAACTGCCCACATTGCCCGGAAAAGGAAAATTTAAGTCATTTTTTATATGATTGTCCGAAATATTTGATAGAGAGAGCCATGTTGATCGCAGACATTGGAGGCATAGATCAACGGGATATCAGAAAAGTATTATCCACAAAAAATGTTGATCATTTGAGGGCACTAATCACATATGTGAAGAGAACAAGAAGGTTTTCCAAAAGAATTATATAAGTCTAATAAAGTTATACAGATAATTATCTTTCGAGTTTTATTTAATCTAGATTTGCACACTGCACAACCGGATGTTTGCTTATTACATAAGGAAAAAAAATGAATTATTTGTAAATTATATGTTTATTTAATGGAAAGTATATATGAAATAATATCATAATTTTGATGTTTATATATCGCATTCGGGAGTCTGCTTGTGCACAATATATGCGTTGGGCAGAGGGTCCTGAGTGCGGCAAATGAGGGATCTAGGTCTGTGTGCGCGACCGAGAAGCCTGCTCAATGCAACGAGCCGGGCTGATCAGAGTTTGCCATCAGCATGCACCAGAACTTATTTGCCCCAACCGTATAACAGCAGACACATAGCTCGCATAAAAATGATTGCAAAAAGTTATTTTTTATTTTTTTATTTATTATATGTAAAATAATCATATTATAAAGATAAAGGCGTAAATATTCATATTTGAATGACGCGCCTCAAATACAAAAACAACAAACAACAACATTTTGCCTTTTGCGCGTTTACACTGAAATGAAGGCTGGCTCGGCCGCGGCCGAGCCGCGGCCGAGCCTCGCACTGTAAACGGGATCATAGATGACTACATGTATATGGGAGCATATACAGCGGAGAGGGAGGAATTGTTCATGTTTTCATTAACAATGCAATTTGCAAATTGTACGATTGTATTCAAGTCGCCAGTGAGCGTATCGGGTTGTTTGTGTATTTTTCACATCTCTCCCCCCCCCCCCCCTCTCTCTGTGGTGTAAATGTCTGTTTTCGTTCAATTTTCACTGCGTAATATCATACCTTTTCTTATATTCAATTCAATTCAAATTTTATTTCATTTCTCGGAAAGAGCATATTACATTTCACTTTCTTTGGTAACAGAGAATAAGGTTGCATAATCAAAATAAAGTAAATTGAGAAAAATATAATTGTGGAACCCTGGAGTAGCAATAACAAAATATTACAGTTTAGAAGTTCATTTCATTTTCGGAGTTCATTTCATTTTCGGAATTTGAACTTTATTTCGTTTTCGGATTAACGATCCTTCGAATACCTTCGACAAAGAAAATGAAAGAACACCGTTTTAATAAAATCCTGTCAAGAAAGATGGGAAAGTATATTTCTGACAGATCTAAACAAATAAGTATCTACGTAATCAACAATAACTTTCCTCTAACCGAGATATTTCTGGTGAAAACGGTGCCAGACGCTTCAATAATAACTGAGCCACACGGATATTGACTGGCGCTTTGGACTCGTCACAGATTTTGCGTGTTGCGCCCCACTTTCCTAACAGGTCGTTTTTTGTGCATCATCCACATACAGCTGGTGTTTTCAATTCAGCTTCACACACACTTTTCGACATAGGCATACATTCCGAATAGACAGAAGAGATGTCCTTATCTACATAATTATTTGTGTAGAAAATATTAATCAGCATCGACTTCCCTTTACTAGTATACCTGTACCGCCATCATTAAACCTTCTGAAAGACTGAATGACGTCTCGTAATTTCGTGATTGCAAAGAGTGCACCATATTATTTCCCCTGGGCCTTTGGCTTCGCAGGAATCCTTTTTGTGTCGCAGATCCTCTCTTTTCCCAAGTTTCCCTTTCACAGGAAATGTATTACGGACGAGTTTTCCTATGACAGTGTGAACACCAAAGAAAACGTCAGGAAATGCCTGTTTAATGTCAATGGTGCTTGGCAGTAGAGATTGTTATATTGACGGCAGATTTTATTGATGTTTAGCAAATATCTTAAAAGATTTAATATGAAAATATAGAGTATTTCAAAGTGAAAAAAATTGCCAATGGGAAAATTCATAAATTACATTTTCAAAACCGACAATCACAGAGAATTAGACAATAACAGTGAAAGGTTTGCATTCGGCAGTAATTTTGGAGTAGTTTCCACGTGAAGAACCCTCATGAATTTTCAAATGCTTGTAGTTGCATTGACTGCTATCATTCTCTTATTTGAAGTAAGGTAAGATGTTATACACCTGAAAATGAATGGGAAAGAATGACAAAATACTATGATAATGTGAAAGAGACAGGGAAATTCTATTTTCACTGAAAGACAATCTGTATTATACCTAGGAGAGTAGACTAGAATGTCTGTGGGATCTGCAATGTGTTTTGATTGACATTGGTGCTCAGCCAATGAAACTTCGATATTAAAGACTGGCAACTGTCTTGCCACGCCCGGTTCCACGCCTCTATTCAGAGGTTTCTTACTAGACGTATTTTTAGTCGACTTGACTTCCACACCGTCGCGCCCTCTATGGACTGGCGATCAAGGACTGATTCAGGCTAAAAATACGTCGCCCGCAAAGACTATTCTCTCCTTTGTTGAAAAAGTGGCCAAAGCCGTAGACCAACATTACCATATATCGGGAGTTTTCCTGGACTTCTCCAAGGCCTTCGATACCATCGATCATAAAATACTTCTTTATAAATATTATTGTGTCACTATGGTATCCGTGGGAAGGCCTTGGAGTGGTTGAGGAGCTACCTTACAGATCGCAAACAATTTGTATCTTTATCCGGTCACAGTTCCACAAATCGACATTGTTTTTTTCTTTCTATTTTCCAACCATGTTATCAGTTCTTCTTCATCTTTCTGTCTGACGTTTTATGTTCTATTTTCTGCATGACAGCGACTTAGTTTGTGGATTGGATTTGTCTGAGTGTTTGTCTAGGGCTAGTTAGGTTTTTATCTGTAGTTTGTGTAATTCTTTTTGTAAATTTAGTCTCATGTGCTAAGTAGAAGATCGAAAGATGGTAATATAAATATGTTTGGGGGGAATGCACCCTACAAGCTTTGCTTCTCCAGCATTCCTCCCCATCTCATGCATTTTCGTAACTTCAGAATGTTTTTTTTCTTTTTGTGTGCGTTTTTTCTTTTTCACCTCATCATTTGTATATTTGTATCCCCCGAACAGAGTTCGGAGGATACTATGGATTTGGCCTCGTCGCGCCGCGTCCGCCGCCGCCGCCGCCGCCGCCGCAGAGATCTCCTTGTGAGCGCTCTACCGGCTGCAGTTCTTCTTCGGTCATATTCAAACTTGGCATGAAGGTGTATTATGGCTAGACGAAGATGCCTATGGTTTTTTGGTGATGGCGCCCTCGCTTGTTCCGTCTTTATACATGAAAAGGTAAATCCAATAGGGTCTGCTTGTGAGCGCTCTACTGGCTGCAGTTCTTCTTCGATCATCTTCAAACTTGGCATGGAGGTGTATTATGAATAGACGAAGACGCTTATTGTTTTTGGTGATGGCGCCCTCGCTTGTTCCGTCTTTATACATAAAAAGGTAAATCCAATAGCGTCTGGTTGTGAGCGCTCTACTGGCTGCAGTTCTTCTTCGATCATCTTCATACTTGGCATGAAGGTGTATTATAGTTAGACGAAGACGCATATTGTTTTTGGTGATGGCGCCCTCGCTGGTTCCGTCTTTATACATGAAAAGGTAAATCCAATAGGGTCTGCTTGTGAGCGCTCTACTGGCTGCAGTTCTTCTTCGATCATCTTCATGCTTGGCATGAAGGTGTATTATGATAGGACAAAGATGCCTATGGTTTTTGGTGATGGCGCCCTCGCTTGTTCCGTCTTTATATATACATGAAAAGGTAAATCCAATAGGGTCTGCTTGTGAGCGCTCTACTGGCTGCAGTTCTTCTTCGATCATCTTCAAACTTGGCATGAAGGTGTATTATGAATAGACGAAGATGCTTATTGTTTTTGGTGATGGCGCCCTCGCTTGTTCCGTCTTTATACATAAAAAAGTAAATCCAATAGCGTCTGGTTGTGAGCGCTCTACTGGCTGCAGTTCTTCGATCATCTTCATACTTGGCATGAAGGTGTATTATGATAGGACAAAGATGCCTATGGTTTTTGGTGATGGCGCCCTCGCTTGTTCCGTCTTTATATATACATGAAAAGGTAAATCCAATAGGGTCTGCTTGTGAGCGCTCTACTGGCTGCAGTTCTTCTTCGATCATCTTCAAACTTGGCATGAAGGTGTATTATGAATAGACGAAGACGCTTATTGTTTTTGGTGATGGCGCCCTCGCTTGTTCCGTCTTTATACATAAAAAGGTAAATCCAATAGCGTCTGGTTGTGAGCGCTCTACTGGCTGCAGTTCTTCTTCGATCATCTTCATACTTGGCATGAAGGTGTATTATGAAAGGACAAAGATGCCTATGGTTTTTGGTGATGGCGCCCTCGCTTGTTCCGTCTTTATACATGAAAAGGTATATAAATCCAAAAGGGTATGCTTCTTGATGCTGTGGGTTCGGGGGATACAATGTGCTCGGCTGCGCGACCCGCCGAGCACGAAATTTCTAGTTATAACTTTCATTTATCATATTTTGTAATATTCACATAACTACATAAATGTATCTATATTTTATGTGGAAGGAAAAATGTATTTACAAGTTCTGTTGGAGATGGAAAAAATGAATGAAGTGAAAAAAAAAAATAACGATTTTTGCTAAAACACACTTATTTATGTAGGCCCAAATCATTGGAATTCTTTAAATCATGACATATAAAACGCTTCATCCATATATTCTTTCAAGAGGAGAATGAAGTCGTTTTTATTGCAATCGAATGACTCTACAGCACTGAACTATAGCCATTTGGCCTTCTTTCTTACATACTGACCTGCTCACTTTGTCCCCTCTTCGAAGAATAATATTAATGGTATTTTTTTTTTCTTGGATGTTTGTTGTCATCTATTCCATTTTGCCAAAAGCGTCTATATAGGAGTTATTATTTATGTATGTTACTCCTGTTCTACACGTCCCTCTATTTCGTTGTCTTTTTTTTCAGACGTTAAAATAAAATATTACTCCCCCCCCCCCACAACTATCATCTGTTTCTCTTGGCATGCTACTGCCGAAGATCGCTGTCTTCGTTGTGCGTTTTTGTCTGCTACTTTGTCTTCTGTTTGTCAGTCTTGTCCATCCCATTTTGTCCCGTACAGCATTTTCTTTAGTAGTTGTTTTGTTGTCTATTATAGTCCTGTTTCATGTTTTTTTTTTTCGCGTCTATGAAAGTGTATTATTTCTGTTAATCTAATTTTCAGTGGGCTTCCAGACTTCTTCCTTTTCATTTTTTTTTTTGTATTTACGATGCTTCAATTTATCTTTCCATCGATGTTCTTTTCCAGAGGGGCCCACATTCTACAAGCTCTGTCTTTTTAGTGGGTCCCTCCATTTTTTGCACTTTAAACAATGACATACATGCACTTCACTTCGATCACTTCAGTTTCTTTTTTAAAATACAAAGTATAATTACTGGTCCTCAATTGTTGTACAGTCTTTTCATTTCACAATGTTCTGTTTACCTTATTCTCTGTTATCAAAGGAAGTGAGACATACATTTGTCGAAAAATGAAATAAACTATGAAATTTAAATTGAAAAATTTTTGTTCAGAAGGTTAATTTTTTTCCAAAGTTTCGTCAATCCGATATTGAAAAAGGGTACATTATTCCGAAGATTACTCCAGTTATACAAATATAAACTTGGGGTTCTTAATTTGAAGGGTTTGTATACGCACCTTCTTGTAATTTTCGGATTAACGAACCTTCGAAATTGACTAACCAAATTTTCCTATTACAGGGAATTTGTATATTTCAGAATTGGCGGACCTTAGTTCATTTCGGATTATGAGCAATAACGAACACCACCACCGCATTTTTAGGGCCTACACGTTATGATAATAGCATGAATAATCATGTTAAAAAATTCTGTGTACTGTGTACATGCCAAAATACTGTGTACTGCGTACATGACATATGAGCATTAACGAAAAAAATTGTGTTGAGCATGTTGAAAGTACTCTTTGGTAAAATACTTTAGTAGACTTGTATATCGTAAATTTTGGTTCGAACGTGAGGGATGATAATAATGAAGTAATTCTATCACGTAATACTTCGTACAAGCTTCAGAGGGTTGCATATTCCTCGTGCTTTAGGCAGGAGCTTCACACAGGTGGAAGATTCAAAGTCTATTGTCATGATAATGAGTTTGAGTCTTCGAGTGTATATAAAGGAGGTGGATATTCCACGCCTCTCATCTTTTTCTTGTGTGAACGGCAGGAGGTTACGTCTTCGTTCTTATCATACGCAGTTTCTCAACTATGGATATGTCGGAAGTCGGGGGACAGTCGACAGGCCCAGTCCCGTCCACAGCTGCTGTGCCGTCGATGGCGGATTTCGAACTGTTAAAAACGCAATTGGCAGCTTTAATGGAGAACCAACCATCTGACGCTCAACATCCCGCCGGGCAGCATGCGAAGCATGTGCCCCAAACTGCCGGCGGGCATCCTCGGCGTAGCCGGGATGATGAAGATGACTTGTTAAGCATCTTTGCGGAGTCGTCTGTTGTATCAGGCGTGTCGTCCCCCAGCCGTCAGGTCAGCTATGACCCAGAAACGGACCTTGAGATTTTCTCCGCTGCACAAGTGAACAAAAACACTGGCTTTGACTCTGACGACGAATTATATGGTCATGGCCCCGAGGTGCTTGGAAAGCCCGTTTTCGACGCACTTTCTACCCGGCTAACAAAAGCCGTGACCATGCCACCAAAGACTGAGTGTCTTGAAAAACTGGATAAGCAATATCTGACGCCTGCAAACGTCCCGGCGCTGTGTGCCCCCCGTGTCGATGAACAGCTATGGGCGTCCATTCCTACCAGAGCTAGAGCGGCCGACTCTCGAGCCCAAAAACTTCAAAAAGCCGTAGTGCGAGGAATGATCCCTTACGCCCATATCCTGGCAGAACTTCATGATGCTGCCGACGACAAGAGGGCAGTTGATGCGAGCCGCGTCAAACGATTGGCGCTGGATGGGATAACGCTGGCGGGACACGCCACGTATGAAATCTCGATGAAGCGTCGAGAAGATTTAAAGCCATCTTTCAACCCAAAGTATCGGGGAATTTGCAGCCGAACCGTGCCAGTGGGTCAGACACTTTTCGGTGGTGACCTTTCGGCGACCTTGAAATCAGTGGGAGATACCTATTTGGTGGGGCAGAAGATCGCCCCGTCAGTAGGAAGATACCGCCGCCGTTTTGGCAACCTCACGAGTGGCAGACGTCCGGCGTTTCGCCCGTATGACAACTACCGCGATACGCGGTCAGGCAACCGTCACGGACCTCCACAGAGATCGTTCCGGCCTGCCACGATCTCTCGTCCTCCCCCTCCGAGATTTCGGGAGACTGCTGGCCAGCAGCGAAATGCCCGTGACGACTCCTCAAAAAACTAGTAAGTTCAAAACATCAACAATTCCAGGCAGGAAGACTCAGGTTCTTCAGACACGCTTGGTCGGCTATAACATCCAATCAGTGGGTAATTGATGCTATCACTGGCTACAAAATCAATTTTGATTCTACTCCCAAACAATCACGAAACTCCCTTTCTTTTCCTTTCTCCCACGAGGAGAAAGCTGCCATCGAAAAAGAAGTCAATTTGCTTTGCCAGAAAGGTGCAATTAGCGAAATTGCTAAGGGAGATGTTGCCTTCTTATCCACTATATTCACAGTTCCTAAAAAATCGGGAGATCTCCGACCAATTATCAATCTGAAGAACCTGAACGCCTTTGTAAAACATGAACATTTTAAAATGGAAACGTTCAGAGATGTTAAGGAACTGTTATCGCCATACGATTATTTAACGACAATTGATTTGAAAGACGCTTATTTCACAATTCCAATGGCCGATGAGCATCGAAAGTTTCTATGTTTTTCGTGGAATGGAAAATTCTACTGTTTCAATTGTTTACCTTTCGGCCTATGCTCGGCCCCACGAGTATTCACTAAAGTCATGAAACCTGTCATTTCGTCCCTTCGATGTAAGGGAATTCGTGCAGTTATTTATTTGGATGACATTCTCATTTTTGCACGTTCTCAAGAAGAGAGCGCACAAAATACTACATGTGCCGTCGAATTGTTGACAAACTTAGGGTTCCTAGTCAACTTTGAGAAATCAAGTACTACACCTAAGACGGCTTTGATTTATTTGGGTCTTCAGCTAAATTCGGTTGAAATGACAGTTAGTCTACCTCTCGAAAAAGTGGTGAAATTAAAGAGTTGCGGTCGAATTCTGTTATCGTCAAACCGAGTTACTATCAGGGACCTGGCAAAGTTTATTGGTTTGATTATTTCCACTTTTGATGCGATCCCTACGGGGCGGCTGCATTTTCGCACATTAGAATGGTTCAAGACAAAGGAGCTTAAGAAATCAAACGGAAATTTCAACACTCATGTCCAGCTGGGGAAAAAGGAGCTCCGGGAGATAGCCTGGTGGGTTTCTCAGCCTATTGAAAGTTTTCAGACATGCTTAGTTTTGCCCGACATATCCATGACAGTGAGCACTGATGCAAGTAATTCAGGCTGGGGAGCCTTTTGTGAGAATGACGGCTCCTTTGTTCAAGCTAGGTGGTGGCAAGACGAATCACTTTTGCATATTAATGAGCTTGAACTCCTCGCAGTATATCGAGGAATCCAAGCGCTCTGTGATGTAATTACCAATACACACATTCACGTGAAATCAGATAGTAACACAACAGTGGTTTACGTGAACAAGATGGGAGGAAATACCCCAAATCTAGACTGCATCGCAAGGGAAATTTGGTCGTGGTGCCTTAGTAGGAATGTTTGGCTCTCGGCCTCTTACATACCAGGCATTCATAACATTGAGGCCGACACTCTGTCTCGAAAGGACATGAACAAAGAACTTAGCCTTCGACCACATATTTTTGCGATGGTTCTGTCTAGGTCATTTACACCTGATGTTGATTTGTTCGCTAGTAGACACAATGCCAAATTGCAGATGTTCGTGTCATGGAAACGCGATCCACTTTCATGCGCTGTTAACGCATTTTCTTTATCATGGAGTTCGCTAACCCCATATCTATTTCCACCTATTTGCATTCTTTCTAGAGTCCTGCACAAGTTACATCAGGACAGCTGCCAGATGGCGCTGCTCATCGCTCCATTGTGGAGAGCCCAGCCCTGGTACCCCATCCTCCTCGAGTCATTAATAGCCCCGCCCATTCTCCTCCCACGGGGTTGTCTAGAGCCCCTCCCCACAACGTTGCCAGACATCAGGCTAGTCGCCTGGACCATCTCGGCGAACAGTGGGAAGCAGAAGGCTTTTCGGAGGACGCTAGACGTCTTCTCTCCCGTTCATGGAGGGAAAATACCAACAAACAGTACGAGTCTGCTTGGTCCCAGTGGCTACACTGGTGTAATAGACGATCGTTTGATCCGTTTAACCCAACTATAGTTCATGTTGTTAATTTTTTGTCTTCCCAAAGTTTGGGGAAGAGCTATTCTACAGTGAACTGTTATCGATCAGCGCTATCATCTGCGCTACCACCTATTAATGGTTATTCTGTTGGAAAGCATCCGCTTATCATACGATTGATGAAGGGAATATTCAATGAGAAACCCCCGAAACCGAGGTACACGAGCACTTGGGAAGTTTCCAAGGTTTTGGACTATTTAAGTTCCTTAGATGTTAATGAAAATCTCGATTTACTCCAGTTGAGTGAAAAGCTTATTTCTCTTACTGCACTTGTTTCAGCTCAAAGAGTTCAGACGTTAGGTCTTCTTGATACATCGTACATGACTGTAAATGATGAATGTGCAAGTTTTCAAATTATGGGTTTGTTAAAGACAACGTCACCCAAGGCGAATATCGCTTCCCAGTCGGTTGAATTACCAGCTTACACTCCAAATGAAAAAATTTGCGTTTTGTCTACTCTAAAGGAATATCTCAAACGAACGGAAGTGGCTCGTCAGGCTAATAAGGAGACAAAGCTTTTTCTTTCGACGAGGAAGCCACACAACAAGGCGTCGAACGCCACAATAGCAAGATGGTTAAAGAATGTTCTAGTCAAAGCAAAGATAGATGCATCAATTTTCTCGGCCCACAGCTATCGTAGTGCGGCCAGTTCAGCTGCCTTTTGCCACGGTGTTTCGATCCATGAAATAATGGCTAGAGCAAACTGGTCAAACTCCAGAACCTTTAGGGAGTTCTACTTTAAGCCTTCTACAGAACAAAATTTTGCGTCCACTATCCTAAATCTTGGGACCTAGACGATCGTAAATGATGTTTGTGTATAAACTTGAATGTGGCGATATGTGTTTTGTTTAACATTGTATACAACAGTGCCTTCATGTATAACCTCTGACATATACAGCGACTTAATGTTATTACCAAGATTATTGTAACAGCCTTGTATTGCCGCTTTGCTATCCAACTTGTCAACTGATGTTATTATTTTTGGTCGTGGTTCTCACTGAACGAAGTATGAGTATTAAAACTGCTCAGAAATACACATGAATGCTATTTTGCCATCTGTGTTTTCTTTCATAGTTGCCATTTGTACTGTATGACATACAAAACAGTTCCCGTGATGCTCTTTGAATTGTTATGCAACCCTCTGAAGCTTGTACGAAGTATTACGTGATAGAATTCCTAAATTATGCGAATAAATGAAGTATAATTGGAATTCTATCAGTAATAATGAAGTACAAGATGAGGAGGGTCCCGCCCACACGCTGCATACATACAGCATTGATAACAACAGGTCTTATTCCCTCCCCTTGTTCCGCACGGAAACTGTTTTATCATTCTGATGAGATTGTGATTGATGAGTGATAATGGCATATAAACGCAAGGCCCCTTTAGGGCGAACATAATACACAGTGCATGTGCCTGTTGAATTGAATGACTGTGGTGTCTTTGTTTTCACGTAGTCGTGATATTGGAAAGGTACTTTGTTCACACTTCGAAAGATGAGAGGCGTGGAATATCCACCTCCTTTATATACACTCGAAGACTCAAACTCATTATCATGACAATAGACTTTGAATCTTCCACCTGTGTGAAGCTCCTGCCTAAAGCACGAGGAATATGCAACCCTCCTCATCTTGTACTTCATTATTACTGATAGAATTCCAATTATACTTCATTTATTCGCATAATTTAGGAATTATCGCCCATTGTGATGGATATTTCTGATTTTCTGCGGCGAAATGCATGTTTTCCAGTGCTAAGAAAGTTTAAATGTCATTAAATTTTTACCACACACAGACAATGATTTCTGTATGAAATAATAGTACAGTGTATAATTATCAATAAGCAACGTTATCAGAGGGGAGTATACTAGTATTGTAGAAACTTGTATTTGTTTCTTTTCAATTTTTTTTTTTCATTAGTATAATTCACGTCAACTTGTATGTTCTGGAGTGAAAGAGACAGCATCCATTCGCCGGTGGACTCGCGGGGGTGATGGGGGAAATTTTACTGGAAAAGCTTGGAACTACGTTGATCCACGGTAAGAGGTACGCACACGTCATTATACAAGCTTAGTCTTTTCAGCGGGTACCTCCACATTTCTTTTTTATTTCGCAGAGTGTATGAGTACGAGTGTATAGTCTCTTTTTTGTTGTTACTAAATTTAATGATCAAGTAGACATGAACATACGTTATTATCTCATGCCATGCGGGTTATGTATATTTCTAACGACACGCATGTCAAATTTCACATATTTCTTATAAGGCCTTGTTAAAAAGTGAAAATAAAGTTTGAAAAGACGTAGACAGTGTTCTTCAAGTGATATCTTTGATACTGTGCATGAAATTTGCTGATAACACTTCACTATCACACACAATAGGCCCAGTAGACATCATAATGTGCACATAATTAATATTATTCAGGAAAGGATATAAGAGAACGACGAAAAAAAAAGACACGCGTCACAATTCTCCGAGACAAAGACGAGGGAGGAAAATCAAAAGTTTTGTTTTGTGACATGCTGTATACGCTCCAGCTATAGCATTGCGTATTATCCCTTCCCGCTTTATTTGATGAATTGAACTTTGCCTTTGTTCACAAGCAATTAAAAACAGCCTGAGGAACACTGTCACGTATATGCCTGTATACATGACCATGAAAGCGAGTGATCATTTAAAGACGTTGAAGGAGTAAAACTTTCCTGGTTTGTTTCTGTATTTGCTTTCCAATTTAATTTGTTATCTATAAGCCTTTTAATCATTTCTGTGCCAATGAGTCTAATGCGCACAAATTTCACAAACACATGGAGAGGAAATGAAGGTGGCACGTACACAAAGAGTTAATGTTCTGTATCTTAGGCCTATAGTCATCACAGAAACAAAATACAGAGAGGAAGACAAGTGTCGTACTAATTAAAAATGACAAGGAATGTGAAAGTTAGTTATTTTAGGACAATAAGAGATATTACTTTATTGGCAGGAGACCGATCTCGATGGACAGGCCCTGTCCTTTACATAATCTCACCATCGTTCAGGATCCCGAAAATTAAGGAATACGATTTTACTTTAAAGTATTAAAAATGAAAGAGTGCCAATCGACTTCTCGTCTCAGTGCGATACTAGTATCTTGTAACTTATAAGAAACAAGCAGCCCCCCCCCCCCAAAAAAAAAAAGAAACAAACCAACAGCCTGTACGTGACCCCCCCCCCCCCCCCTTCCTAGAGCTGTGACCCTGCTTGAACCCTGCTTGGTCAAAGGTGATCATTGCGCAAAGTGGGTCGAGGTTATAACCACGGATAAACTGTCACAGTCGTGTGCTATGTGATGCCCCCATGACCCACTGGACTTTACACATGAGTTCAGTGGCCCACCCACCAAGCCACTACCAATCTAAGCGCGCGAGACGTCGACGTGCATCTGCATCCCTCTTGTGCAGTGCATCATTTATGACGCAATTTGGGATCTAGAGCATACAAGTATCCATAACGAGACAAGAGCTCAGAGACGTACGTCAAGGCCAGATGTGAAAGTGAGAACTTGGTGAAGAGAAAGGCGACTTTTTCAACTTGCATCATTCTATAGATGGGAAAACGAGCAGCCAAGTTCGTCGTCATCGATCTCCTATCGTTACATAAAGGGACTACGTCACGATGTCAAAGTTATTGAACTTCGTCAGAGATGCGAAGTTTTTGATCGAGCCCTGCTCTCCATATCCAGCAAGTGCCAGTTCAACGCACGGATGATCATTGACACGTACGTGTACGTGACAGTACCACAGTGCTGATACTACAGCTTACAGGCAGGCCCAGGCCAGCTGCTATTGTTGGGGGTTTCCCCGATTCAGGTACCGTATATGGCTTGCTGTGCTGTGCCCCTGTGGTATAGATTGGTCAAAATTAGAGTAGATCTACTTGTTATGATAGGTAGTTACAAAATATTTTTGTAGTTATTTAGCTCTATCAGCTGATCAGTAGTAGTAGTGCACCCCTCTTTTGTCTGAACCATGTTGTTTTGTTCTGCACTACTACTGCTGAAGAGTAGCCAGAAAATATAACTGTTGTGATACATCACTGAGCTGTGAGCAGTGTGTGACTCGACTGTGAGTACCCAGCCATGTGTGGCCATTTGTTGGGCCTCAAAAGGTTTGGCTATAAGCTAGCTGTGGTCCTTGGACTTAATTACTTGTGTGAATTTTTATTGTAATAATCATTTCTTCCAAAGCTTTTTGACTAAAACGAGTTTGGAAAATGCAATTTTAAGCTATTTTTTGTGTAACTGTTAGTCAGTTAATGTGATTGCAAGATGTGCACAACAATCAAATTTTGAGTTTATGTGTAAAAAACGTAAAAATATGGAACGCTTCACGATTTTGCGTGTCATCCTTGCGCAGGGGCCATGCTAATCTTCTCTGTATCGTTCCAATTTTAATAGATGTGCTGCCGAAGCGAGCACGACTGAGCAATGAAATCGTACCATTATATACCCTAGAGCAGACGTTAACACTCTAGGTCAGGTTGCTGCGCACAGAAGACCAGGGAAGTCTCGTTTGCCATGAATAGTCCGTAAATCATTGTTGAAGTGCGCACGAGTGGATCGGATAAAAAGAACTCGTGTAAATTATGCCCCTGTCCCGTGCCTGGTGCTGTGTGTGTGTGTCCCTGTGTGTGTGTGGTATTCAAATGAGAACTTCCTTTGTCCGTGTGCGTTGAGAGCTATGCTGTTGTACTGCAGCAGGAAAACCAGCATGTGTTCACGTTGCCGGAGGCTTTGTATGTGTGAGACGGTCAAAATGGGAAGTAATTCTGTAGTCTGCATATTCAGCCTGTCCACTGCTTTCATTCACATGGCAAGAGCAAAGAGTGCTGTAACTAACATCGTCTGTGTTACGAAAACCTTTGCAATCAGTATTTAGACAAGATGCAACGCTGAAAACAAAGTGTGAGTGCAGCTTTCATTATCTATGTGCTGCAAGAAATTTCATGAGGTCTAGACCACCTACATGTAAGGTTACATGCACTTTGTAGTCTGGTAGAGGGATCACTTTTATGCTATAATTTTTGTCCCCAAGTGTAGCTTTTACATGTACCAGAGAACTCATCTTAGTTGAACAGGAAATGGAATACATTGTACACTATTTGGAATAACCTATATGAGTTGCGAGGAGAGTGTTAAAGTAAGTCAATGAATTGTACCATGCTTATTATTGCATGCCAGTCAGAAGCCCTATACCAGTGAGGTGCACATTTGTTTACCCTAGAAGGTTTGCGAGGCGTTGAATAGAGTAAAGGGATAGATGTTCAACAGGTGAAACCTTCGTGGACAGGGGCGTGTGAGCTATGCAGTAGTATTCAATGTAATAGGTTGTTTTTTTAATGGTGCTATCTTATTATGTTTTGTAGCTCAAAAGCAACCAGTGGTGCTTTGTGTCTGTTATGGTAAGCTGATATCAGTTTGAAGTGCCTAGCTGTTGGTGAGTTAAGTTCTCGTGTATTACTATCATTATCATGTAACTGTGTGTTAAATGACTACATTCATCAGTCAGTTAAGTGGCAGTGCATTATAGAACACTGATATCACTGATATGGGCAAGCAGTTTAATGTAAGGTGCTCGGGTGGTATCTTCCAAAGGAAAATTCCAACAAATTTGATGGTGTTTTCTGTATTATATGTTTTGTAATTTGTCCAGTATGTACTGAACTGATGTGAACCCACAATGTATGTGATTGGTAGTTTGAAGTCATGCTGAATACAAGCTATCTTGTCAATCTCATTCATTTTACTTTGTGTTGCTCCTCGCCATAGTAATTATATATAGGCCTATATATGTATTTAATGAAAAGGGTTGTATGTTGGTACACAGTGACAGAGTCTCCAGATGGGGACCATTTGCTTTTGTCAGAGGGAATTGTTATTTCGTATTGTAAGGAGCTGTAAGCAGTCGGAGCTTCGATATTTCCCTTCTTGAAAAAGAGAGTATATCATTTGAAGTTGAAGTGTATCACCTACTTTGTCTAAATGCAAACTGCAGTTTGATGTATTTCAGCTTCTTACTCTTATTGTATGTAACACATATTCATAGTTGTATTCTCTTCTCGACTTTGCGTTTTAAATGTACCACATGATGCTATTCAGGTTCAACTTACTCTCTGTGAGTGACAATGAACCCAGACTAGAATCAGATGTTTATTCCCACCAACCTACTTTGGATTTGTATTCACAGCCCCAACAAAATTAATAGCAAGTAGACTGCGTGTCAAATTTAGGGGCAAATTTTCAACTTCCTCTGAAAGGCACTCAGATTCAGATTCAGATTCAGATCGTTTATTGTCATGCACTACGGCATAAAAATCTTCACTCAATACATTTTCAGGAATAATTTCCCTTCTCCAAATTGAATTGCAATTTTAGTCGGTGGACAAACATTTGAACAAAATGGTGTACAATGAAATTGCTACACAAATGACATTTTGTATAGCAGTCATATCAAAAATACATGATGAATTGCTGTTTGATACCAGGAAAATTATTCCCTGATTTTCTGTTCCATGGCAAAGATGAAGATACATATGGCAGTGTATTGTAAAAGCTGTTCTTATGTGTGGGATTTATTGCATGCTATGAGTTCAGTGTATACCATTTAATGCTATCATACTTTCTCTTACAGCCTGTGCGTGTTGTAATGAGTTCGACCACGCCTCCACCTTTCTTCACCTGGGTGTCTGACTTTCTCGCTGCCCATGGCATGCCCTCCGAAGTGGGCCACCTGCAGTTTCTGCGGGAGAACAACATCCGGTATCTGGTCTCCCTGACGACGGAGAGTCGCCCGCCCGTTGAAGCCATGCAAGACATCACCTGGGTGCCCATCGGCATCGACGACTTCCATCCGCCCACTCTGGAGCAGGTGGCAGAGTTCGTTCGGGTCGTCGAAGAGGCGGAGAGCAAGAAAGAGGTAGGGTAATAATGGATTTAAGATGAATGCTGTCAAGGAAGATGTGTACAAGTGCATTTGAATTGTAAGTCAGAGAATATTTGAAGTGGTGCAGTGAAAATTTACTTGTAGTTTGAAAAAGATCTCCGAGACAATGAAGACAGATGAAGGAGTGACCAGAAAAATATCAAATATCTCGGACTTTGATGTTCCCAGGTTTAAGAAGTGGAAAGTAGATTTTTATGCCTCCGCCACGAAGTGGTGCCGGAGGCATTATGTTTTCGGGTTGTCCGTGTGTCCGTACGTACGTACGTCCGCAATTAGTTGAGTAGATTTTAGTGACATTGGCAAGAGGTCAAAGGTCAAAAGGTCATGGTCAAATGCTAAAAATGTTGCTATTTCCCCCATATCTATGCAATGCCCAAAGGTACATCTTGAAACTAAGTGTAGACATGTACTACTGCGTAAAGATTCTCCAGAGAGAGTTTCATGTCATAAGGTCAAAGATCAAAAGGTCAAAGGTTAGGTGAAAATGTTGCAATATCACTTTTCTCGCAAATGGTTCAATGTATCTTCATGGAACTTGGTACATATGCATGTAGTGACTGGCAGGGATTATCTATTATTTTTGATTCCATGTTCCTAAAAAACCAATCATTTCATGAATATCCCACTAGGCGTTCCAATGAATTTCATTTACCCCTCTTACGCATGATCCTTGCTAAAAATACACTTATTTATATCGGCCCAAATTATTGGAACTCTCTGAATCATGATATAAACTAGAAATGTTGCTTTGGCGACTGGTATGCCTCCGCCATAATGCATGATTTTCCCAATAGGTCTAGATAGTACATGTGGACACTGTGTGATTACATTTTCACAAAATTGGCAAAATATTTGACAAGTTTGTCACAAATGTGTTGAATGTTCACCTTCCTTGACGTAGGTTTAATTGGATGAATAGGAGAGCATGTATCTAGGGATTTAAGGACTTTAACTTGACTTTGACCCATTCATACATTTAGGCATTGAGTAATTTTCAAGGTACAGGTGTGGAGAAAAAGTGCAATTTCTGAATTGAATAGTAAATTGTTACCATTTTCATCTGACCCTAAAATTCATAAGATAATTACTTTCAGGTAGAACATGCATAATATGTACTAAGTTTCAAGGTAACTCGAGCCACTTCCGAGATATGGAGGAAAAAGTTAGTTCAGCACTTTCACTTGATCTTCGACCTTTTGACCTTTGAGGCAAAAAGAGAAAAAAAAAACTTTCCAGAGAATTTTTATTAGGTTACACACACATACACCAAGTGTAAAAAAATAACCCTGCTGGCATTGCATAAATATGAGGGTAATAGTAAAATTTTGAAGTCTTGCACTTGACCTTTGACCCCTGACCTTTGACCCCATGAACCCTACATTCTCTAGATAATCACTTCCAGTCAGTACATTATATGCATGTTCCATGAACATACCTTGAACAATTTTCCAAGGTACAGAGAAAAAAAAGAAGTTTTAATATTTTTATTTGACCTTTGACCTTTGACCTCATGACCCAAACTTTCACCAGAGAATCTTAATCGGGTAATACATGTATACACTAAGTTTCAAGAAAATATCTTCAGGCATTCAATAGATATGGTGGAAATAGTGAAATTTTATGTATTTGACCCTGACCTTTTGACTTTTGACCTTTGACCTCATGACCCAAACTTTCACCAGAGAATCTTAATTGGGTAATACATGTATACACGAAGGTTCAACAAAATCTCTTCAGGCATTCAATAGATATGGTGGAAATAGTGAAATGTTATGTATTTGACCCTGACCTTTTGACCTTTGACCTCATGACCCAAACTTTCACCAGAGAATCTTAATTGGGTAATACATGTATACACTAAGTTTCAAGAAAATATCTTCAGGCATTCAATAGATATGGTGGAAATAGTGAAATTTTATGTATTTGACCTTGACCTTTTGACCTTTGACCTTGAGCATGTGCACCCAAAAGTTGATAGGCACAACTTCACCCCCTAATACACATACATGCCAAGTTTCATTAGGATACCTCAACAGGTTTCAATAGTTACCTTGTCCACAAAATTCATTACGGACGGACGGAAGGACGGACGGACAACCTGAAGTCATAATGCCTCCGGCACCACTTCGTGGCGGAGGCATAAAAACGCCCCATCTATACATTCTTTCAAGAGGAGACTAAAGTCCTTTCTATTGCAGTCGTATGACTATGCAGGACACAACTAGCCATTTGGCCTTCTTTCTTACATACAGACTTACTCACTTTTTCCTCTTTGAAGAATAAATTGTAATCTTTTGGATGTCTGCTGCCATCTACGCTTTCGCCAAAGGAGTCAAAGACATGAATGTCTGTCTTATTCCTGTTCTCATGTCCCTTCATTTCCTTGCTTTTCTCCTTTCAGACGCTACAATATCACTTTTTTTCCTCCACAACTATCATCTGTTTCTCTTGACACGCTTCTGTTGAAGATCGCTGTCTCTGTTGTGCATTTTCGTTTGCTATTTTGTCTTCTATTTGTTAATCGTTTCCATTCCGTTTTGTCCCGTACAGCCTTTTCTTCAGTAGTTGTTCTGTTGTCTAGTCTTGTTTCATGTTTGTTCGCGTCTGTTAGTCTTGTCCATCCCGTTTTGTCCCGTACAACCTTTTCTCCAGCAGTTGTTTTGTTGTCTAGTCTTGTTCCATGTTGTTCACGTCTATGATAGTAAGTGTATTTATCTGTGAATCTAATTCTCAGTGGGCTTCCAGACTTCTTCCTCTCTTTTTTTTTCTCCTTTTGTATTTATGATGCTTCAATTAATCTTTCCATTGATGTTATTATTCCAGAGGGGCCCACATTCTACAAGCTCTGTCTTTTTAGTGGGTCTCTCCATTTTTCGCACTTAAAGCAAAGTTATACATGTACTTTATTTCGGTCACTTCTGTTTTTTGTTTTTTTAAACTACAATTTATAATTACTATAAGGTCCTCCTCAATTGTTTTACATTCTCTTCGATACATAATGTTCTGTTTACCTTATTCTCTGTTGTCAAAAGAAGTGTAATATATATATGTTTTGTCGAAAAATGAAATAAACTTTGAATTGAATTGAATTGAAATGAATCTAGGGAATTTAGGGGTTATGGGTCAATAGTCGGGTCAGAGGTCAACGTCAACGTCAACTACTCAGAATTTTACTATTTCCCTCATATACTAGTATAGGCAATGCTTGCATTATTAGTTTTAAAACTTGATATATACATGCATTACCTAATGGAGAGTCTCTGGGAAATTTCCAGCCAGAAGGTCAAAGGTCAGAGGTTAAGGGTCAAAGGCCAGGTTTCAATGCCCCCCCCCCCCCAAAAAAAAAAAAATATATATATATATATATTTTGTACTGTAATTGAATACTCTTCATACCTTGGAAATTACTCAATGCATACACTCATAAAAGGGTCGGTCAGAAGTCAAGTAGAAATTCTCAATTCCCCAAATATGTGTACCTGCACTCTTAGACAGTTATAACAAACCCAGTTCAAGGAAAGTGAACATTCAAGATATTTCTGACAAACCTGTCATTTCGATATTTTGCCAGTTATGTGAAACTGTCATCACACATTGTGAAGACATTGTACTATACACCTATTGGGAGAATCATGCATTATGGCGGAGGCATCAGTCGCCATAGCGACATTTCTAGGTTTTTTTTTTTTTTTGCTTGTGAGAAAAATAGACTCTCTTTTTAATCTTGTAATTTTAGTTTCAGGTTGTAGTCATTGATAATGAAAATAACGTATGAGCTCTTGTCTCATGGTTCAAAAGGCTGTCTCGGTGCACTGTATGCGAGGACGAGGGAGAACGGGAACCATGGTGGCATGCTATCTCGTCAAGCACCTCAAGATGTCGGCAGCCGAGGCCATTGCGGAGGTGCGGCACAAACGGCCGGGCTCTGTCGAGACAGCGGAGCAGGAAAGTCTGGTGCACGACTACTTCGCCCTCCTCCAGATGCAGTCCACATGAGTTGTGAGATTTGATTCTTACCATAGATTTTTCTCTCTTTTTTTTTTCAAACTTTTGGAGGTATGATGTAAGTAGCCATCCTTCATAAAGTCATCTTGAAATCTTCCTTATGCTACTCTTTAATCTCTGGTAATTGGTGTTCTACAGTTGTTGAATTTCAGATTGTTTCAGGCAATGTTGCAGATTTGAGTACCTTTCATGTGTACAGATTTGGCTTTGGTAGTTTGACTGCCATTCGAAATTTGTCTCTTTATTGTAACATTGGCTGTGAGATGACTTCAGTGTTTTTAGAATAGAAATCTTAATTCTCTCCTTTTTTATTTTGTACAGAAAGCTATCTGAGAAACTTGCTATAACTTTATCATTTTCTTTAAATGTATGTTTGTAGAACTAGCAGCTGTCATTTTCTTTCCTCTTGTTAACAGAAATAAAACTCTTCTGTCAGTGGTTATATGGTTAAGATCAATGTCACTCATATTATTGGGTGATAGTATCATATGTGTTGATAGCCTGATTTCTGACGAAAAAGTGTAGCAACTTTCCTATGTTTACATTGGAAAATAGTGTGTGATTTATTACCTGAGAAAGATGAAGTATATCTTATTGCTTGACACATCACATCTATCATTATCACTATGCTTTCAGCATGTGCCGTTATCTGTTAACAACCCTGTAAAAGAATATCCTGTTAAAAGGAGATCATCAGGTCTGGCTAATTCACTTTATTTAACCCTATTCTAACTGGGCTATTTGAGACCAAGTTTTTACTGGGGGGGGGGGTCAATTTGACCCCCCCTTCAGATCTCGGCCGCCGATCGCGCGATCGCCGCAAAATTTTGCCTGAACATAGAGCCAGATGTCAACTACAAGATTACATGGTCATACAATAGAAAAATTTTGATTTCATATTTTTTAATAAATTAATTATGCAAATTAACGCATGAAATCATATTTTCACCTATAACTTCATCAAAAAGACTGAAGGATTATTAAATTTTTGTGTCAGAGTTCCTTAAGACACATCAAACAATTTTCTAGTAAAAAATAGCGCAATCAAAATCATTTTCTTTTGTTTTTTATTGTTTTGTTAATTTCTTATGTATTTTATTGTTTTTTCAATCTTTTGTTTTCTATTGTTTTTTTTGCCAAAATTTGTTGGAGGCACTTTTTCAAGCTTATCTACATTAGAATTGATTTATTTCAATGGTTAAAAGTTGAAATAATCTAATTTATATCAATTAAACAAAAAAACACAGTTTGCATTGGATTTGCATACGAAATCATGAATTCGAGCGTTTTTCGGGTTGACATGCATATGCAAAACATTGCATAACTTCAGAACGGTGTACCCGGACGTCGCAAATTTGATCTCAAAATATGCGGGAGACTCGAATGAAAAAAGTCACGAAACGACGCGGCAAAATCTTTGCGCGTTGCGGAATCATGGCGCGAAACGTCGAGGGGGGGGGGGTCAATTTGACCCCCCCCCCCCCCAGTTAGAATAGGGTTAATACTGTATTACCGGATTCTCGTATCCAAACATGTGGAACATACCCACAAATGTACACTGTATGGACATGTCCTGCTATGATTTGTAGAAGTACATTCATGACACAATAGGTGCGATGGGCGAATGCAAAGAGTATTCTCACGAAAAGTCGTATTTTTGTTAGATGTCTTAGATTTGACAACTATGGCGCAGACAGGACCTGCCTTTCATCACATTCTTGTCCACTAAGCCAGTCAGAGCTCAGTTGATACGGATATACATTTACAATATTGTAAGTGGTGCTGGTCACAGGGGTAGTCACCGTTAGCATGCAACAATAATGAAGACCAGTGTTCCTTGTTACTGTATTCACACAAAGTTGCCTTTGTTTTTGCTTGTTTGTTTGTTTTGTTTTGCCCGAATTTTATTTCACAAGAAAAAGAAACTTTGAATTTCCAAAGGTCAAAATGTAAATGTTCTAAAATTTGGGAACCAATGATTTACCTCAGTAAAAGTGGATTTGGATTGTATGTGACGTCACTATAATGGTACTCTGCTGTACCTTGCATTACGGACTGAATAATCTTCCCTGAAGCCACTTTCTACATTCTGCAGTCAAAACTTGGATGTATACACAGTTGTGATACTAACAAGGCAGCAGTTTGGTTTGAAGTGCAAGTCAACCAGGAACCTTGGAATATACAGTATATACTGTGTGTTTTGACAAATGGAATGTAAACAGGTACATACAAACTGCACTATCGCTGTGATTGCAGAAAGACATGACAATAAATATGTGTACACAGAGTGGAATCCTTGTGATTTCATGGGTGAACGTACTCTACAAAGCTGTCGTAATGAAGCACAAAAAAAGAAAGATGCAATGAACTCATTCCATCATTTGTCTAGTATGAAACATTTCTTCTGTTGTGAGCACAACTCAGTGTTTATAAATACCTCTCTATTCTCATAAAATGTGTGTGCTATAATATCACTTTATCATTTTGAGTTGTATGTAAATAGTGTACTGGTATTTTTTGGATGGCTGAAAGTCTCCTTTCAAAATGTCTTGGGTTGATTTTGAAAACTTTATTACTACATGAGTTGAATACATGTAGTTGACACCTGGCTTGTTGTTGGGATGATAGTGTACCAAAAGGAGTTGTGTATGATATTGGAGAAATTTGAGAACAGAAGATAAAAAAGTCACATATTCATGGTTTCAAATGTGTATTTTCTCATGAAATTGGGTCAAAATGTTAATTCTTTAACTGTGCTATAGGACATTATACAGTAAAAACAGCCTATTTTTGGACACCAAAAGTGTGACATGCATTTTATGTATAAAGCAAGAAGGAAACTTGTGAACCTTCTTCGAATGCAAGTGTACATAATGAATAATTTCAGATTTGATTTCCTGCAAAATGAGTGCAACTTGCAATCTTGGAGTGAATATCAAAAAATCCCACAGAAAATGTTCGTATGAGTACCTCATCTGCATGTGGCTAGTGTAGTTTCCCATGAGTGTGATGCGCATTACTCTTGGCATCCAAAACGTTCTGCATTTTGAACCTTACAGATGAGATATGAGGATTGAAACTTCTGGTTTGAATCTTGAGCTGAATGCAGAATAACAACACACCAAAATGTAACCCAAACAGCAGGTAAAATTGAAATGCTGTGCATGTGTTTGGTGACCAAAATAATGCACTTTTCAGCTGAATTGACTTATTGCCTTTGCCAAGGAAGGAGGTTATGTTTTCATTAGCGTTTGTTTGTCTGTGTGCAAAACGGCACACAAAAAGTCAAGAATAGATTTGGATGAAACTTACATGAAAGGTTGAGAATTACACAAAGAACAGATGATTAAATTTTTGAAGTGATCAGGGAATTTTTATGAATTTTGTGAAGGATTTTCGATATTTTGGGAGGTAGGGTCAATGAACTTTGGAGTTCAAGCTGCGCATTTTTGAGGTTTGCATACATGCAATATTAACCCATTCTGTACAAAGGGATGTTTTATTGCATAAATGTATCATCTCTAGGAGAACTTTGTATTTCAGAACTATGGCACACTTCGCTCACCAGTAGGCCTACTGTAAAAGTACTCATATATTTTGAATGAACATGGAGAAGTGGAATGAACAAATATGTTAAAACCTGGGCAAAGCTCACAAATGATAGGCAGTTATTAAAAAGGCTATTACAGCCGATGCCATTCATCAATTACCATACCTCAAAGTTGCCACTTTAGCCATGTCACTGCAATAGTGCTTATATTATGCTTATTAAGATAGTGATCCTGTTTGTTTGTTTGTTTGTTTTTTTTTTGTATCTGTAACTCTCATGATTTCATAGTCCAGAAAGTTTTTAGATTTTTCTTGTGATTTGACTGAAATGATATATTCAAAACTATGCTATGTTCCCTTTACAAATTCACATTCTCCCTGAATGACTCATAAAAGGGATATCTCACTTCCTTTCACCATATTTACATCCACAACTCCTGTTTAAAGTGCAATGAGAAATACACTTTCAAGGGAGAGATCAAGAAGGTTGCATTTGTATTTCCTTTAGTTTCACTTCTTGCTAGTACTTGGCAGAAGATTCAAGAATCAAGACCGTTCACATCACCAATCCATGATGTCATATTTGTATGATATTGTGTCTTGAGAGTTGTATGGGTATAATCTTTTTACCTTGTCATGACTCAGCATTGACTGACTGAGTAATGTTATTTACAGCATGTGCTTTGCCAAAAGAAACCATCAAGTTTTAGGCGTTCTTTTTTGTTTTTGTTTTTGTTTATGTTTTTGTTTTTGCTGCAGAAATTAATCATCTCATCATTAATTTGGCAACTCTAAATTTTGCTGTATTATACTATCAGAGAATGTTTTGGTTGAACTGGTCAAAGTCTGTGTGAGTGCATAAATTCTGAAATTTCTGAAAAATAGCCAACAATACTGTATAAACTGCTTTTTTTCACAAGGGTTTAATTTTCTTGAATTAGTGCACTTATTTGTGATAGCTTGCATTGTCAAAATCCTGAAAATGTCCGTAATCTCATTTGTGAAAATACCTGTACACAAAGATATAAACAACTTGTTAAGTTCTGAAGGGATGAATGCTTTCTCTTATTAAATCGAAGCTTGAAACTCTAGGGTCATTGTCGTTGGATTTGAAAACTGGCAAAGTTTGGATGAAAATTGCCCAGGAACTGTTCCAAATTCCCTCAGAGTGTAGAATTTCTAACATTACACAAAACTTTGCAAGTTATTTTGTAATGGCAATGCACACAGAGCAAACGGAGAAATCATTAATTTGCTAAAAATGTGACTTTTGCATCCGCTCTCCCTTCAATGCGTGTGTGTTAAAGTGAGTAAACTGGGCATGTGCAGATCTTCCAGAAACTAGGCACATTTTTCATCAGAGCTATGCTGAGTTTTCGGTGGAGTAATGAGGACACACAGTGTAAAATATGGCAAGTTTTTTTTTTTTTTTTTATGTCACTTTTGTTTTGTAATGAGAATGGCCCTTCTGTATAACTTTTTGTTGATTTTTAACATCTTATTGTTTGATGGTAAGCTGGTACCATATATGAAAAGCATACAGGTTGACTCTATTTGTTTTGTCACCTCTTTTACCCAGGTATGAGTTAGAGAGTGTACAGCAATACTAATCGCACAAAGTACGTACATGTAACTTGTAGTCACACTGCCCTATGAGGAGGTAGTACACGTAAAGATAATATGTTATTAATTTTCAATACTCATATGATTTTATACCAGTCATAATGTATAGTGTGTGATGATGTTGAAAAATTGAATGGAACATGGTTTACGTTACATTCCCATTGTCTTTCAAGAAAGGTACATCTTCCTAGACATACATTGTATAGACAACTTTAGCAATTTGTACTTTTCAGTACAGTTGTACATCATTTCAGGGACCAGGGCAAGAAATTTTGCAGACCGTTCGAACTCACTAGAACTTGGTCCTCATTTTGATCAAGTCTTTTGGTGTTGAGTGACGATATCATGGGTTTCTACATAGGAAATCAGTTGTTCTATAACCTTGCCTTGTAACCAACTCTGCTTTCATCTGATGTCTTCTTGCCCTCACAGCGCACAAAACTTCTTTGCATGTAAGAAAATGGTACTTCTCTAAAGAATTTATATATTCCAATAAAATTGTATATTATCCTAACAAAATGATGTCTCAAGTCAGAATGTATTGTGTGGAAATGAGCTGATGGTGCTGACTGTATATGAGGAAATTACCTGTTTGTGTGTTCCTTTTGCTACACTGAAAATTAGATTCCTTCTCTAAGCTGATACAGTTCTATTCGCATTATAACAAACACTTTCAATGAAATTCTCGTTACAATGAAGTAAAAATTCAGATCCTCAAATTATCATCCGTATGCTCTACTGCTCAGGCATGAAAAAATTTTGAAAAAAAAGTTCCCTCCTTCAGTCTCTGCTTACACATTATTTTGTATTACACACATACCACATACACTCACAGACAGAATTAGGATGACTATGTTTCTGTCAAGATTTCCCCGCTTATCTTTTCAACACACACATACACTTTTCACCTGTGTATAGTGAAGAAAATTACAGTGTACAACCCCACAAATTATTCAACCACAAACTTACAAATTGAGTGTCAACTTTTTTCTTTCTTTTTAATTCTGAATTCAAGATTCCATCATCTGATATAAAACAAGTACAGTGTATCTGAATTTGTGTCTTCACAATCATTCACACAATTATACATATCATATCAATTATGAACATGCCCAAAAGGTTGGGGGCACTCTTCTTAATATTAATTGAACTCTATATACATATTAAGTATACCATCAAAACATGTAGTACATAGACCTGAATATATTACTCTCGATAGGTTTTAAAAATACACCTGCCACAGGAATGAGACGTATAAGTGCTTCCAGTCGACGAGGAAGCTTGCAAGAATCCCAATAGAACACGATACTTGGTACTGAGCTATCATGGGTGATAGGAGGAGTAGGTCCCTCACAGAAGACACACAACAAACGATATATACCGAGGGGGATACATTTTTGGGTTTAGAACATGTCTCCTTACCCCACATTGCCTCTTCTTCGTCAACACCAATTACCAGTAAACTGAATTTCTTGCACAATAATATTTCCATTCCTCCCCCCCCCCCCAAATGTGTGTCTTATGGATGAGTGTTTACGGTAGTAATATCCCACAAATCCCATCATAACAAAAACGGGTAATACACAAATTTCCCTAATTTACTCTGTCTGTTCCAGCAAGATTTTTCTTTTCAAAGGAAAATTCTTGCGGTTCTTTCACGCTATGATAGGATTTGCCAGTATTCACACCCAAAAGAAAACGAAAACTACCCCTCCCCCCCCCCCCCCACAAAAAAAAAAAAGGAGAAAAAAAAGTTGATCTGGGACACTGACGAACAGAGTTTATTACTTCAGGTATTCTGTTGCTTTGCCATCCCTTCATACCTAATCTACAGCATTAACAGAATTTGGACTGATTTATGCAAAACAATCCCAACATGATGTCCTTGAATTCTAAAAAAGTGTACCGACATCACAGAAGTGAATACTGTATAAGCTGTTAATTTCGCGAGGGTTTAATTTTCGCGAATTTCGCGAATTGCAGTTGGATCGCGAATTTAACAACACGCGAAATTGTCTCCATGCGCTTTGTTAACAGAGCATTAACGTAAGCGTCGGTGTCGATTCGCGAAAACATCTCGCGAAAATGTCTATGACTTCATCATTCGCGAAAATAAAGGCGTTTACAGTACTCTCCCTTTCTCGCCGTCAAGACATGCACCTTGAATTGAGATTGATCATACATGTACTTCTACAAGATGCTACATCACAGATGGTATTCCGCTCTCATTCAAAAAGAGTTTTATGAAGATTATTCTCAAATAGAGGAGTATTTATATGCACTTAATATGACATACACCACTGCATAGTTGTAATTCAATGTTGCACCAGTGACAAAAGTGCATACTATGGTAGTGCCTTTATTTGATTTGCAGTACCGTAATATCATCCAAAGAAACTCTTGTGTACCACAAAACCCAAAATCAAAACTATTGTTCATACAAGTCAGCCTGATTTCTGGAAATCAATGCAATGTTCTGGTCAGCATCCATCTGCTATTGAAAATGAAATACATGTATATAGCTCTTGGGGCAGTGCTCCAGCAGACATCTTAATGAGTCGTGACAGATGGGCAGCGAAAATGAAGAAGGATCAAGCTTCTAATAAATGTTGCTCTTTAACTCTTTGGTGATGTCACATTTGAAATCAATTTTCCCCCCAATATTACAAATCCTTTCAAATACAAAAATTACTACAATCGATGTAATACAAACTATATACACATACATTTGATAAGTTGGTACAGTGATTATTTTTCCACTTTTTTTAACTTTCAAATTCTATGTGTGTATGATTAGTTATAACTAATGTAGAGGGAGACAAAGTGAAGAAACTCGCACCTAAATCTTCACCCCTCTGAATAATATTTTTCTTTCGATTAGTTATAACTGTTGTATTTGGAAGAATTTGTGATATTGGAAATAAAATCTAATTTGATTTGATTTACTTCTATAGAAGCTGATTGTCATGCTATCTTACAGATGAATGACTTTTGGCTTAGCAGAAGTTTTTTTAGCTTATACTGTGTCAGTTAATTTTATTCTGCATAATTATGATACAAGTCCTGTACCATATCTCACACGGTGAATAAACTAAACTGTATCACCTACCAACCTCTGGACACTAAAAAAAAAAATAAAAAAAAATAATAAAAAAATAAAAAAAATAAAACACCAAAATATACTTCTGTTAAAAATGGGAAAATATCACATTAACTACATACTCTAATTCAAATTTTTGGATTTTCTTCATTTCATAGCTGCACAGTCATATTTGAAATGACGAAAAAAAAAACAAACAAATGTATATATATTTCTGCCTACACAGGTTGACTCTGGCACATTGCTGCATATAGAGAATAACTCGTATAGGATGAAGGAAATGACATAATAAACTGAATACATAATGAATGAATGAATATTATACTAAGCCTCTGTTTTCACCTGGTGCAACAATATTCTCAATAAACATGTGCACACATCCTTTTAACTGGCAGTTGGCAGGTTACTGAAGAATACAGGGAAATGTTCCCAAGGCTAAGAAGAACGCATTACGCAAATACAATGAAAGGAAATGAAATAGCCAGTTCACAGTTCTAATCTGAGCATGTGCAGTTAAAGGTCATTGCAGACCTTCTCTCAAAATGGATTTGCAACTGAGGTATTCAAAACCTACATAGGGCTTCATGACAACTGTGTTATAAATGAACCACGTGCAGATTGGTATTTACAGGTGAATGTGCATTTTTTTCAGCAACATTAACGAAAGCCATTCATGCAGCATTGACATGTAAATGACCACTCCCTGCATGGCTGTTTTCAACTGCTCTTCTCTTGAAGACTATTCCATGTATTGCAAAGTCTGTGGTTGGAGAGGTCATTGCAGACTAGTGCTAACTGTGAACTGGCTTATTGAGCACAGAATTACCGGTAAAGGAAATATTGGAAAAGAAGTCACCATGGTGAAATATTAAAACCCATGTCCCCTGACGATCACAGCAAAGATGCCCACTAAAACGACTGTATTATTGCTTCTTTAACCCCTACTCTGTCTTGTTTGCCAATTGGCAAGCATGCTGGAGAACTTTCTTCACCAATTGGCACCAATGCCCATAAACAAATTGTCAATGAATACTGTATACACCATATATTAGGGAGTCTGGTGTCATTCGCAAATTTAACAACGCGGGAAAATATCAACTCCGATTCCAACCGTAATGCGATGTGCATGCAAACATTTTCCTGTTCATTACAGTATTCCCCGTCCGCCAAATTTGACCACTCGTGAAATTGTCGGGAAGTCCCGATTCATGAAAAATTAGACTCATTATTGATAATATATGGCATACTATACAGTAGGTACATGTATTACCTAATTCCCATAATCCCTATTGTCTCAATGCGGCCATTCTGCTGGACTGAAGCACACTGCTACACCTTAGTGGGCTCACTAATCTGCAAATAGGTCCGTTTAGCCAAGGCCTATTTCATAAAGACTGAGTGTAAGTTGCAATCAAGCACAAACTACGTTTCATATGTAACAACTTTGCGATTGATCACAAGTAACACTCAATCTACTGAGAATTATGCTTGATTTTTCTTGAAATCAAGCATAAGTGTTTTCATGAAACAGACTTATGCTCGGATCAAAGAGTTACGCTCAATAAACTGAGTGCAAGATCAATGGAACTCTTTTATGAAACAGGCCCTAGGATGGATTACTGAGAAAACTGATCAAAAAGCTTGGCAAGTTGAGCTACAAATGTAAGTGTCTGGGCACACAAAGGGTTGAAAGGAGCCTCTTATGTCATGTTCATTTATTGTGACCACGTCCACACTTTCTTGATACAAAGTAAGCTTCTTCTGCACTATGAAATCCTACCCACAGCCTGTGGAAGATAATCATATTCTTACACATCAATCGAAATATGGGACATCGAGCTCTCTGTGACAGATGGAGAGAAATCACATTCTAATGTCATTGTTTACCGAGAAAACATACTGTATAGTACTATGCACACAGTTTCACAGTCAGCAAACCAAGACAGCAATTTTTTTATGTGGTCATACAAAGGTAGTGTCTGATCGGTCACTTTGGTGTCACGACCCGTTCACAAAATTACAATCTCCCTTGAGGTAATTTTTCTAGCCACTCTAATGTTCTCCTTCAAAAACTTTTACACTATTTTCCACAAATTCCACATCTGTTTCTAATTGCACCAATTACTTTTTGTACAGTTGGCAGCAGAGACAAAAGAATGCCCACCAAGTTTCCCATAGATGCATGCTATATGAATGTATCTTCTGTAGGCAGCATGGCTCTTGGCAGGTGCTGATGTTGAATAGCCAGTATGTCCACTGTCCCCCCTCCCCACCCCCCAATCAACATAATTATGTCTACTTGTTTTCCAATCATTTCAAACTCTTGAATGTCAATGCGATCCACTGCTTCACATGTGCTTTTTCCTTATCAAACATCGTTCACCCTTCCACTCTATTTTCAGTATCTAAACTTCGTAACTAAGACCAACTTTGACAAATGCTTTTACTCAGTCCCACACAGTCAATCTGATGTTTGCTTTGTTCAAAGATGATGCACAGGCTACTGTGCTGGCAGTGCATGTTCCTCATCAGTTACTTTTTTGGCAATGCTCTCGTCTCCTGGTTAAGGTCTCAACTTCACACACTGGACAAATGAAAAGGCCTTATCAACACTAAAATTATGAATTTGCTCTAATCTTTGCATGTCTGCACCATTTCTGTTTGTTCTTCTACAAACAAACCTACAATGTAGCACACATTATGAATGAAGCTATAAAGGGCACAAGACGATGCAATGCTGTACAGATAAAAACATGGTGATAGTCTCACTGTGGCGATGACAGATGTTTAGTGCTGTTACGGATGTGTCTTGCCATAAATATATCAGCCATTAGTAATTCATAGTACATAACATCTTTGCAATTGCCTTAAAGTGAAAAAAAAAAAAAATGGAAAAATAAATAAATAAACCAGTCTCCCAACATTCTGTCAGCACCATAGGTATCCATGCTCAACATGCTATCAATGGTACTTCCTAGCACTTAGTCTGGGAGGGTTGCAGAGTGGGGCAAATAAATACCCATGACACATTCGACTGCGAGCACAGATAGTCAAGAGCTACAAGTGATGAGAACACAACTACTATGGCAGTGGTGCAGAGACGACGATAAATACGCAAGTTGTGGGGCGAAACAGGTGAGAGAACATTAAAACAAAAAATAATGATCACAACGATGCTCAAGACTGCAACACCAGACTGACAAAGGCACAATAAACCAACAGGGTGGATTCTCATCCACATTGGACCTTCTACGTAACACGTAAGCCCAGTGAAAGTATCGTAATACTGTAATAGTAAGCAGACGAGTGCTGACACAAATCCCTACACACAATAATTACATTTCGTGATCAGACTATAATTATATAAACAATAAATAAATAAAAGCGAGAGTTGCGCCAGTGGTCTCCATGCAAGTGCCTGAATAAGGTATGTACCTCTTGCAGTGAATTACCCATAAATCTTAGGAGTGGCCAGAAACTCAGAAAAGAAACCATTTCCCTGGTATGTTTTGAAGTGTTTATTTCTTTCCATCATTTCATTTTCCCCTCTTTTCTTGCTCGTCTTTTTTATAGTTGCACAGGAAAAACTGCATGCACAGGATGGTGGGAGTTCTCATTATAAAGGCAAATTTCACCCACTGTCAAATTTGCAGACCTCCCACTCTTTCTGACTGAAAAATAGTGATGTTTTGATGCAAAAGCTGGAAAGAAAGAGCATTTCACATAGGAGTGTGGAGTAAAATTATCCAGAAAAAAATAGGAAACTCCAGTTGAAACAAGAGCTGGAAATGGTCAAAATTCAGATTCTTTCCTTCAAATTCATAATGGTTTGGAGGTCTGACTTTGTCTTACTCGTCCACATTAGTGAAACATTAGAGCACTTGTGAAATATATGCCGCATGAAGCAGTGGGGGAAAAGATATCTTACAAGCATGTTCCATCTGACCTGAAGCTTTTCATTGAAATAATTCATACTCCTTCACCCATGCAAAATATTGCACCAGGCGCTTGCATGACCTGGGGTCTGTTTCATGAAAGTCTTACGGGAGACTTTTTCGCTCATAAGACACACTATTATGAGAGACTTAATAAAATGGATTTCATTTCTCTTTGAAAGTCTCTCACAGCTACATATGAGCAACTTTGGCCACAATCAGATTTATGTAAAGACTGTTTGATGACTTCATGAAACGGACCCCTGGGTCGTTACATTTCCATCCATGCATATTATGCATAATTCTGCATAAGATTCTGTCTCTGTCATGGCACCATTAGGCTTTAGTTGGGTGGCCAAGAAGTTTTAATGCTAGGTGTACACTTTTTCATAATCAGAAGTGAATACTTCCGATGCATCAAACCGATAGTGGATGTAATATTGAATGTCTTCAATGTGGAATGTTCATCCATGTCTTGACCCTTTCTGTGTAAGAGACTTAAAGGTAGGGAATCCCATTAGCATGCCTTAAATGAAGAGTTGTATAAATACAGTGGTATGTTGAAGAGAGTATCATTTTAGAAACTCCCATAAAGTATTGGAAGTGGAAGGTAACATTTGAATTGAATTTTTTTCGGGGCTCATCGTAAATTCCAGTACATTACTAGGCTACCTTTGCAGACCCATGCACTGCATGTGTGTCCATCATGTATATTTTGTGAAGAAAGTTCATCAAAACTTACAAACATTTCTATATACATTCTTGCCACACACTTTATATGTTATTACATCAGCTCTTATACTTTTAGATTTGTGTTTATAGATAAAAGATGCAGAAGACTGCAACGAAAAGGCTGAAGTGTGGCTGACACACAAAACTACTGAGTAGTTGAGTTTTGTGCATTATTCAAATTGTAGATAACTGTTGACTTCCAAATTTCTCAGCAGTGGCCTAAACAAGTCCCCTGAGGTTCATATTTAATGTTTTGCTGCATTTTGGGAGGTCTGTAAAAGGTATCCCCTACCTTTAAGACAGTGTTCATGATGATTTCAGGGTTTTCCATGCCAACTGACACTCAAGGCAGATGAAAGGGTAAATGAAGCAGAGCATGATTTCAGCAAAAATAAGTTAGTGTCTCGCAATAAATAAACACAAGAGAGAAACAATGTTGAAATGCAGGTCGGTAAGGTAAAGTAATCGTTACTATGTAGTATAAGAATGATGAGTAAAGAGGGCGTCCCATTACAACAAACACTGCTGTAACAAAATTTCATTTCAACAAAGTAAAAATTCAGGTCCCAAAATTATCATTATTAAAGTCTTCCCTTTGGTTATGGCGAAGTTTTGATATAATGAAAGAAAACGGCAGGTTCCCAGTTCTTTGTTATATGATCAAGCCTGTCTATAGAGGCCACCCAAGGGAGATAAAAAAAGCGGCTGTTGTAGACAAGTGGCTGCTATAGACGGGTCTTTAACATGACTTTTCTCTTGGG
Source organism: Diadema setosum (assembly GCF_964275005.1). NCBI lineage: Eukaryota > Metazoa > Echinodermata > Echinoidea > Diadematoida > Diadematidae > Diadema > Diadema setosum. The sequence goes on from NC_092694.1 coordinate 13,023,407, forward strand.
GGGAATTATGTTTAGTAGCGGTATGCGGCAGGTGGCCGCTATGTACAGGTGGTCGCTATGGCAGGTTTGACTGTAACAGGAGTCACCTTTACTTAGTGTGATATTCCTTGTGACATCTTGGGAAGGTTTATAGCAGTAAAAAAACAAAAACAAACACACATTCCCCCTTCACATACAGACTGGTCCCAACACCAAAATATAGTCACCAAAATATAGTCCCATTTTAGTTAGTAAGATCTCCACCTCAGAGTCAAGAATATAAATATCCTAAAGAGTATTTCAAAAATCATTTATTCATCTATCAAGATACTTCCACAGTAACTTTGGGAGTACCATTTCAGAAAGTGATGTGGAAAGTGTCTATTTATTTGAAGAAGGTCAGTCCCGCAACCATCATGAACTTCTCAATGAAGAGCTCCGAGTCGAGCACGGCTATGTGGGCGGCGCGACCGATGATGGAGTTCGCCGACGTCTGGAGGGTGTGGTGGACGTCGTAGCGCACGACGGAAACGTCCGGGTTGATGACCAGGGGATGTAGGATGTTGTGCAGCATCTCTGTGTAAACGGAACCTGCCACAGGAGAATAGCGGGGAAGAGAAGAGTAATAACCTCCCTCCTTAAAATGATAGGTACCTAAATGTTACAGTTATTACTGCAACAGATTTCAAGTCACTGCAGTAGGAAAAGGTGAGATACATGTATCTGCTATTATAAAATGGTGATATGGATCCTAATGAAATGATTCGCTGATAGCAATCATGTGACCAGTCTTTGAGTTGGCCTAACATGCCCAGCGGGCATAGGTTTTTACCACTGATTGCGTACTAGTGACTGCTCAGAGATAAGCGTGTAACTGTGGCTTACCAGAATCACGTTCAATGACATCACAATGGCATACTTCAGAAATGCGCACTCAGTCAGTTACAAGTGTGTGCTCAATCACCTATTTACTGCAAACAAGATTGTGTTCAGTACCAGTGTGTTTGGAACATTTCTTCAGACATCTTGGCCTTTTCAAAATGAGTTCAACATGTAGCTGATTGGAATCTACCTGTAAAGGTAAATGAAAAATAGTTCTTAAAACTGTTTGTGACCCCGCATCACAAAACCAACAAAAAGTCGCCAGACAAGGGTTTTTAGTTAAGGGAATATCATAAAAGAGCAGACTCTAAGCTTTAAAATGATGTGTAACTCAATTCAAATGGACCCCCCTAACCTATCTAAACACTAGAAAGAAAGCACACACTCTAGAAAAGAGTGAACTGAGAGAAGAGGCTCTAAAGTACAGGGTCTATTCAAGCTCTTAATCTTTACCAAGCCATGCTAGCCATGCAATGAAAGGGACAATACACAGGATGTAAAACATCTGAGCAACAACAATAAAGGGATTATCAGATTAGGCTGAAATTGAGGGTGTTCTATCAAGACATTCTGTCCATGATTAATGCCAAATTTCAAAGCAGTAGAGTTATCCTTTCAAAAGTTATAATTGGACTTGAAAGTGAAGAGTGTGTAAAGGATTTCAAGAAATGAAAAGGGGACTCTGAAACACACCTGATCATTCTATTCTCCCCCCAAAAAGAGTTGTAGAAAAACTGCTGAAAATACACTTTCCCATTCATGTTATGATCCCAAACTAAAGAATAATGAAGAAGGAAAGCTCTTTCAGAAAATATGAAAAATTCAAGATTGACTCGGCTGACCCATTTCACCTTTTTTTGAGTCCTCACGTAAAGTCAAGGGGTGGAACTCTTTGTTCGTTTTGTGATGCACGGTCACATTTGATGAAGCAAATAACGGGCAGGTTTGAGTTCGGGATGTTAGTGGAGATGCTTGTCACTCTTGGGTATTCATAATGTTTTGCAACATGCACTTGGCTGCGCCTCGTGCATGTTACACCACTGTAAATACCCTCAAAAGTGCTGCAACGCCCTCTCACTTGTGCATTATTTGCATATTACGTTAATCATATCTATTCGTTTTTTTTTTTTTTTTTTTTCTAATTTCTGGTATCTATCTTTGCTCTCTCTCTATCCCTGTTCATTAATTCTCCAGTGATCATTCTTCAGAGGATGACAAGGCCTTTTAAAGAATGTGGTTGCAAGCTGTAAGAGAAATCACATATGGGAGTAATGACTTGCCTGGACAGGGTGCTCCATTTGACAATTTTTTTTTTTTTAAATTAATTAATTTATTTTTTGTATGAAGCTCAACAACCGTGGGCAATTCATCAAACATATACACTGTGTGGGCACAAAATGAGTCTGACACATAGCCACAGACACACACAAAGAAAATCTCTCTCACTAGCCTCTCTATGTCGTTCTTTCTCTTTCTCTCTCTATCTCTCTCTCTCTCAAAAAAAGAGAGAGAGTCAGATCCAATACATGCAATATATGCTACTACATCAATACCCACACATTTGACCGGGACGATGCCCTGAGGATGAACTCACCATAGAGTGACCGGTCCTTCAGGGCTGCTCGGCAGAGTTCTATTCGTGCCGAGTGGATGGGAACGTATCGGTCCTGAAGTGACCCTACTAAAACCACATGTTTGAAGTTGGTGAGGCCTGCAAAGAAAGTTAAAGACTGTGTTAATCATCAACAGCTCTTGTAACAGATGTGAGCAATATTCTTTGCTAAAATTGCAATACATTGAATCCATCAAGGTATTTGGTATAAACAAACAAAAACAAGTCACCACCAATGAAAAAAAAATTTCAAAGAAATTACGCAGCAAGAACAGAGATGAAGAATTGGTCCCATACTAAACTTTGCCATATAGCTACATGAAATATGAGACACAATGACTTTTCTAAAACCATCATGGTAGTTCAACAAGGGAACTTTCTGATGTTGCCTTTCACACAGAAATTGGTAAAAATGCATTTTTTCTCTGGTTTTATGCAAATGGACATTCATTAATTCAATCATGCATAATATAATGGCACTATGTGTCTGGCTGATACCATTTGCTGACTATAATTGCTAGTCACCTGGGGCAAACCACAAGGGGTCAGCATCTCGTAAGTTTCAGACATCATTACTTTCCTAAGCTGAAAGGAGATCTATGTTTCGGACACTGTCACTTTTGTGAGCGGTCTTGCAGATGGGCGTTTAGCGGACATCTTAGTTTTGGACATTGCTACTTTCATGAGCGGTCTCACAAACAGGTGTTTAGAGGACATCTAAGTTTCGGACACTGTCACTCTCATGAGTGGTCCGAGAAACAGTCGTGAGCAGGTGCAGCTTTTCGGATGTGAGGGAGACGTGCGAGAAGGAAGAGGGTGTGTTATACTCACCGGGGGCCTTGCTGAGTTTGTAGAGGAATGTTTGTCGGAGGTCAGTGTGGTCCCTCAGTGCCAGCTGGAGGAGAGAGTTGGACTTCTTCCACTTCTGCATCAGCCACATGCCTGGAGTCAAAACAAATTGAGTACACATAATGCAAACCTCAAATATACGCAGCTTGAATTTCCAAGTTCATTTACCCTATCTGCCATAAGATCAAGAGAATCCTTTAAAAATTCATAAAAATTCCCAGATCACTGCAAAAATTTAATCACCTCTTCCTTGTGTCATTATCAAACTTTCCTGCAGGTTTCGTTCAAATTCGGTCACAACTTTTTGAGTTATTTTGCAAACAGATAAAATCAACGCTGATGATTACTGAAAGGGATGAGACTTTTCAATGTTTTTTCATGATTTATTTTTTTGAGATGAGAAACCTCTTATGCAATATGAAAGGGCATATAATAAGAAGAATTTGATGAAAACTGGTTTTGAAATGGCTGAGATATCCAAAATGAAGTGATCCCAATAACAGGTGAGACCAACCTTTTATTAGGATAGCTTTGTTTTACTTTGTTTTTGGATATCTTAGGCATTTCAATACCAATTCTCATCATAAATAATTCAAATTCCTCATAGAATTGTAGGCTCTTTAATATTTCATATAGTGGTTTCTAAGTATTTCGCAAAAAATTTAAAGCAGAATTCCTCATCTCAATCAAAAATATACCACCCCGTTAACCTCCTCCTTCCTAGGCAGATATACATGTAATTATGCTGCATATACAACATGGAATTTGACTGGAGCAGACTGTCTCACCTGTATTCACGATGGTACTGCTGTTGTAGAGCTGACCCAGATGGGGGCCAGACAGGGAGAGAAATGTATGCAGCTTGTCCTGGAATGGCTGCAGCTCCGGCCTGGTCAGGGCTGACCGGATGATGATGTTACCCAGAGAGTGACCGATGAAGCTACGAGGGAAAAAGAAAACTAGACTATAATCGATGGCCAGATTGCGTGTTTGGACTCATATAGTGGCCAATAAGGAAGTGCAGGGAAACCCTTCTATTATGAGCTTGCTTACAATGAGGTACCCCTTTTAATGAGGCAATTCAGCTGTTCTTGATTTTCCATCAGTGTATTTAGCTGGTCTCATTTTTTATTGTGTTTACACCAAGGTATGGGTTATAACAAGGTAAAGTCTACAGTCACAGCAACCAAATTTTAATGGGGGATTTATCTGTGATAGGATGTTTATGGACATGTGACTATACGACCTTTTGTATGGTCCACTCTGATGGACTATGCAATGATAATGAGGTGCCTTAGATAGGGGTACAACCACTGCTGTCAGGGGGACTTGAACTTGGGACCTCACAATTGAGAGTCCCTTCTCTAATCCACTGAGCCATGATGCCTTCAAACATTTCCACAATCTGCATACATGTACATAAAGCCAAAATCAAACTGCAGGCATTCTATACAATTCACTTATTACTTTTATTGACCATTGCTTTGGACATAGTAGAGAGAATGTAAAGGCAATAGACACAGGAGTGGAGAACTTACCTGACTCTGTTGGGTTTGATGCGAAAGACTTCAGTGTAGTACACAATCTCACGGACCAGACGGTCTGTCATCGTCTCAAAGTTAGCAAATGTGTCGCCCTGGATCGGACCAAAAAATATTAGTATGAGACTTGTATTAACAACTCCTTTTCTTCTCTTTGCACTGGAAAGTCTCAAACTTCCTAAGAAAGAAACCCTTATTCTCCATCATGATACGATCTATGATATCCAAACTGACTACAAATGTAAATCCTCCCACTTTCCACTACTGACATCAAACCATGGATTTGATTGGCAAGGACAGAAGAAATGGAAAAATATCTAAGTTTTGTAATTATTCATTATATTTCATTTTATTTCAATCATTTATTGTCCATATTATGGATATTTGTTTTGTCCACAAGCTTAAAAGAAATAAGGCCTTCAGCAGCTCTTTTACAGTGACACATATTACCTATTTGACCATCACCCTTTGAAGACTAGTCCCAAGTATACTCGGGTTATCAAAGGTCAAAGGTGCCTGACCTGGTTGCTCTCCGACATGAGGAAGTCCAGTTTCTCTCCCGGCAGGCCGAGTTCCAGGTACGTCCTTAGTAGCCGGAGGTCGGCCCGGTTACCGTCCAGGCCGTGGACACAGATGACCAGGTGGACCTCGATGCCCTGCTCCTCGTCCTCCGGGTGAGGGGTCAAAGGTGGCACGCTGAAGTAGGGCACCTGGGACGCCCTCTGTGGCAGGTCGCAGTACATGCGGCCGGGATAGTGCAGCTTCTGCTTGAACACGTTTCTGGCATGCACATAGCTGTTGTTCATTGATAACAATTGAAAAGAGGGAGATACAGTAGTGAAATACACACCATTTGGGCAAGATAGGCACATGATCTCAAGAGCTTCAGTAATATTTCTTTCAGCGAAAGGGATGGCAGTGTTTTGGTTGAGATGGGGATCCAGATCTTAATTTTTTGCGAGATAATTTGAAAACACTTACGTGAAATATTACAGCATACAATTCTAAGAGGAATTAAACATTAATTTCTGATTTTCATGAAAATTGGTTTTGAAATGGCTGAGATATCCAAAAAAAAACAAAACAACAACAACCAACCAAAACAAAGTGGTCCTAATAAAAGGTGGGTCCCATCTTTTATTAGGACCCATCAAAATTCTCTAACATACAATCTTATGGGAGACTGCCTGCTTCCAAAGAAAAACATGGAATTGGTAGGTTGGAAGAAGGCCACTTCTCCACAATGAAGATACATGCAATTCCTAAAACCAAACAATACATGCAGTCTGTGGAGGGAGATACATTTCATACACTACAATCAGCTGAAAGGAATGTAATCACTAGTGTGTGGGATTAATGAAGTTTACCACACTTCTTACGCTACAATCAGCTAAAAATGAATGTGATCAATAGTGTGTGGGGTTAATGAAGGCTACATGTACCTCTGTCCGTCGGTTGGTTTGGGGTTGTCCCCCTCCGTGCCGCCGTCTTGGGAGCCCGAACTGGACGCACCGTTGCTCTGGCCTATGGCATTCACGCTGGAGGATGAGGTACTGGTGGATGACTCCAGGGGCAGGACTGGCTTCACCAGGCACGGCTCGGTGAAGGAGTTTGACGGCGACGCCGAGGAATGGATGAAGGAGAAGCAGCCGGCGCAGTTGCCGACCCCGCCCGAGGGCTTGTGCTCGTGTTTCTTGCTCTTCTGGCCCTTTGGCTTCTTGGACTTGGCGCTGGGCTCGATGTCCGTGATGACCGCCGGGGCTTCCACGCTTTCTCGGCTCGGCTGCCTGACTATGAGTTCACCCTCGGAAGTGGCGTCTGCGGGCGGGTTAGTACGGATCACGTCGATATCCAAAGTCAGTTCCGCAGCTCCTTCCATTGATGAGGTGGGTGCGGGCCAAGAGCCAACGTCCTCCTCTAATCGATCTTTAGTTCTGTCATCACTATCATCAGTCCTTTCCTCACCCACACCTCCTATATGCATATTATTTCTGTTAGAATGCACCCCATTTGTGATTGCATTTGTCAATTGCACATTTCCACTCGCGCCTATTGCAGCATTTTCCTCTTCCTCACTGTCAAGCGTCATACCATTCACCGCTAAGTCATCGAACTCCTCATCCTCCTTCTCTGGCGTTTCAATACCATTTTCCATTTCACCATGGCTACGGGACACACCTTGTTCCTCCTGCTGATGCTTGGAGGAGTCAGCATTCTCATTCTCCCTCTGTCGTGCCGCTGCATCAGCCTGTTGCAGGTTTGCCTCCGACATGGTCATCTGCTTCTGGAGGTACTTGGAGAGGCTGTTGAGGATCTGGTCCTCGCTGGGGTCACCGCTCTGCAGGAAGCTCAGACGGACGCTCCTCCGCTGATCGCTGCCGTCCGACAGCCCCGTGTGGTCCAGGAGACTGATGTCAATGTCATCGGCCTCGAGCATGGCAATGCTCTCGCTGGTAAGCGCGTCCAGTGGGCCATCAGGATTCAGGACAGCGTCCAGGAGTGGGTTGCCTTCCTCCTGAACATCACCCGTAATACTGCTTAAACTGGTTCCATTGCTCTGCTCACCCAATTTCCCATTGAGGATGTCCTCTGCGGACATGGCATTCCGTACTGGTCTCACGGAGCACCCGTTCGCCACGTTGTCATAGAGACTGCCCTCAGCCAAGAGATCAAGATCTGCAGCAGCAGATCCCACACTTGGAGACAGGATTGGCATTGATATGGAGTTGGGGACGGCTCCTGACAGCATAGGAGACGTGGCCTTACCGCCCTCCTTCAAGGATGATCGCTTCTGCAGACCAGAACAAGTCCCCTCATTGATCTCGTAACACTTCACATCCCGAGGTATGGCACCTCCGCGTGACGACGGCGAGCCAAGAGTCTTGCGCAAGAACTCGGGCTTTATGTGTCTGATGGATTTCACCATCCCTCTCTTGGCTTTACTCTTCACTGTTGGACTCTTCTCTCCACCTCTGCCATCGGCCACTAAATCTCTGTGAGTCCTTCTCTCCACAAACGGAGATCTACTCTTGATGCTCTTGAAAGGAGACGAGGGCTTGGTTAGATTCTTGAGGCTCAGTGTCACCTCCTCCAAGTTTAGCTTCCGTCCTGGGGACAAAAAGTACAAATGATTTGTGTCTGAACTTTTTAAAGGGACTGTACAGTACTGGTTGAGGTGGGGATTGATGTTTTGAGCATTCCTAAGTGAGATAATGAGAAACCTCTTATGAAATATGAAAGAGCACGTAATTTTAAGAAGGATTCAACGTTTATTTGATGAAAATTGGTTTTCAAATGGCTGAGATATCCAAAAAAGTGATAATAATAAAAGGCGACAGGCCACGCCTTTTATTAGGATCTCTTTGTTTCACCTTACTTTTGGATATCTCAGCCATTTCAAAACCGATTTTCATCAAATAAACTTTTGATACCCCTTAGAATTGCATGCTCTTTGACATCTCATAGAGTGGTTTCTGAATATCTCGCAAAACGTTAAAAGCTAAATCCTCGACTCGACCAGAACTGTACACACCCTTTAAGCTCCCAATATTAATGAAACACACGGTACACAAACTCTCCAGTATCCCCCATTCCATCATTTATAAAACTGTACTTTACAGCTTGCTATTTTTCATGAAAATAAACGGAATATTCATGAACACTGGTACTGTTTGAGATTTTTCATTGTATTTTGCTAAACTATGAGACAGTCAAAACAAGTTTGGATTCCGTAGGTTACATTTGACAAATTTGGACACTTAGGCTGGCTGAAATAAGCACTAACTTTCACAAGGAACTACTTCTGTCAAGTACAACATTCCTATGAATGGAATCCCACACAAGTGAAATCATCTTTGAGAGAGACACTGACATCAAGACGTCCATTGAAATATAAATTGTCCTGATAAGAAAGAAAAATCTGATATTTCTTGGTCCTCAAGGGAAGTGGTGATTTAGTTTACCAGGACTCTTTGTGACCTCTGCCAGATAGCGATCTTCAAAGACCACCGGCACCGAGTTGGCATCACCATCCAGCTCAGAACACTCGATGGCCAGCGGGGGTAGGGTGGAACCGTACGCCGACCCACGCAGGGTCTGGACGATGGACGGATAGCCTGAGCAGCTGAGCTCAGAGAAGGCCAGGCAGTCAGACTTGGGGTGGTCCAGGGTGAAGAACGACTCAGAGAATCTCTGGACCTGCACCAAAAATAATGGATGGGACTATGGTGAGAGAATGGGAAAAACGATGACAAATGAACTACATGGGCCTGTTGCGAAACACATTTAACTTGAGAAAAACTCAGGTAGGAACTGAGAACTCAAGTTAGTATGATGCTGCTTTTGACTTTAGCACGGGAAAAAATGTGAGTTTTTCTCTGGTAAAAAGTTCTATGCAACAGGTTGCAGAACTAAACTATTTTCTCACAGTTTCTATCAATATGTTTCTTCTCAGTGCACTCATCAACAATTGCTCAGGTGCTATCCTCTGTGTTCTAAAGCCCACAAGCAAATTGCTTCAGGTTCTCTTTTGTTCCCAATTCAATTCACCACATCAATAACAATGTCATAGGATAACTAGTTTTCTCCTTCCAAGAGTGACCTTCCTCAGTCGATCTACACAAACATACCATACCATGCACGGCTTTACATGCAATTGTCTCATTTGGTTTCCGAGTTCCCTCTCTTGAATGTCCTGTATTACATGCCCTATTCTTTTCTAGTTTCCTACTTCCTAATTTATTTGTGATTCTAGCTTCTCATACTGACTGCAACTTAGTGTTCAAGAAGTTGGCAATTCTTTCTTATTTTTATTTAACTTTTAATGTATGAAACATGTATCTTTGTAATACATGCACACTATCTCTTCTTTCGTAAACCTCTGAGTCCTTATTTGAAATGTTCTTGCATGAAATTTATCATGAATAATCATCATTACCATTTTTTTTTTTTTTTTTTTAGCCAGCGGAAGCTAATTTTCTATGTAGTTCTTAACATGGACGCATTAAGGTAATATATGAATGATATGAACCATTTATAATGGGTCGACTCTCTCTAACCTTCTAGTCCTTGAATCCAGGTTTCTGTGGTTTAGTGCTGCATGCATTTTTATCACGATCATTTCTGTTCATTATTGATATTTTATGCCACAAAATGTAGCCTCTACTTCATTTGAGTCCTATTTTGCTCATGTACTACTTTATTTCAGAAATATCAAAAGCCACTAAATCTCTACTTTCATATTAAAGAGATCCCCTCCTTTGGCAACACCTTTTGGTTGATCAAAGTTTCCATTCTAAATTGCCACTTCTCTTTTCAAAGTTTGGCAGACTCAAAGCATTAGTCAAGTTCCACATAACCTTTCGGTTACTCCATGTCATGAAATGTTGGCTGTGTCTACCCCCAGTAGAAATATTTTTGACATGTGGGAACAAATCCAAGTTCACAACTCTATGAGGACAAGATGATAATTCTGCAGCAAAATTACTCCTGGGGATCTACGGGTTAAATGAAGTCATTCTGTAGCAGGAAGTCCATTGTCAATCTGCCTTCTACCACGGATTAGCGGACCACTGGGAGCGCTAGGGGGACTGTTGTGGTTTAGCGTCTCCAGCACTAATCCCTGTTTGCGGTTGCCATGGCGACACACAGGAACAAAGGGATGACATGATGGCTGTAGGTAAATCTCTCTATCTCTCATTATCCCTCTCACTTTCTAGACGAGAATTACAATGTAGGTGTGTATTTCTCCTCGATGTGTGAATGTATACACGTACACACACAATTGTGAATGTGTGAATGTATACACATACACACACAATTGAATTCTTCCTTTCTAGTAAACTCTCTCTCTCTCTTCCTTTTTTTTCCCCCTCTCTCTCTTTTGTTCTACAATCACTTGGTTTCACTCTCAATGACGTACAACAAAAACCAGCCCATCAGACAGTCTCACACCAAATCTGCTTATAAATGTGTCTGAACTACTGTGCAGGACAAACTAGCATGAAGTGTGGAGAAGTTATAGGGAATTCACAGTACTTTTCATCCTTCTTTTCCAATAATCATTGTCACTGGGAAATCTAACAGGGGTTTTGTCCATCATGTTTTCATTAAAGAACTTCTCATTTGTGCAAATAAGTTCCCAAAGTTTGCTCAGAGAACTACACTTTCCTTCTTTTTTTGTGTGTGTCATATGAAAAAACAGTAAGCCTGCATATATATCATATAAAGCAATGTCAACATCTATGTTTGAAACACTTTTACTTAAATGACATTTCATGTATTAGAAAAGGACAGCTCTGTTAGCAAAGGAGAGTTTCACTGAAGAGTTCTATCAAGATGGCAAGGTTATTGAATGATTGACATTTAGGTGGTCTACAGTCTTTTTCAGTACTTGGCTTACTATTGCAGATATCTCAGTTTCATCATCATTATCATTTTTCAGACTTTCATCCATAATTACTCTTTCCCAGGGCTAATTCTTCTCGATGTTCACACAATCACATGATATCCCATGAATAGATCATGACATTCACAAAGAAATCCAGATAATCATCCTTAACAACCAAAATCTCTGCTTCCAGTCTGAGCAGTCCATGCACTGTGGAACCTGTGAGTAATGGCCCCCTGTCAATAAAGGTCACTTAACAAGATATACATACTGTATGTACACACACACACATATAGAGTATCTTTCCATTACACTACAGAACTCAAGAAGTGGAGAAATTTATATGCCAAGATTGCTTTTTTGGAGAAATTTATATGCCAAGAATGCTACTTTACAGGACAATATCAATGTCCAACATCCAACTTTTTACTAGGCACCCATTAATTTCTACACTTGAGTAAAGAGGGGGATTGTACATTATCACATTTAAAGTGATTTGCTCATGAACGAATGTATCATTGTGAGGTCAGAACCCCCGACTCCTTACTCAAAGCACACTACAGAATCAACAGGGCCTCATGACAGGATATCTAATCTCCAATACATCACTTTTCTTCTTTTCTAACTAGAAGGAAAAGTGGGAGTGGGGGAGCAAGGTTTACGAGAAACCAGGCCAACTTGCTGCTCACCCTTGCTTGGTGGTACTTGTCGCGGAGGTGCGTCCTCACCCTCTCCTGGCCCACGATGACCTCCATGTACTGGGTCCAGACCAGACAGATCTCCCCGGAGAGCTGGGCGAGGGAAGTGTTCACTGCCTCCACGATTTCCTCCTCACTGTTCAGGTTCTGTCCCCCCGTTCAGACCCAGACACATAAACATTACACATGAACGACGAGACCCCTTTCACATCGTTATCCAAAAAAAATACAACACAGTTTAAAGGTTCCTCATCATGAAAATATGTTATTTACGCATAGGTCACAGAAAGGAAGCTACAATACAGGTTACAATGTAGCCTAAAAGTTAGTCTGTCAAGTTAAAATTGCCCATTTTTGACCGCTCTCTTTTCCCAAATAAACAAAATTTGTCTGACAGCCACTGGAATACATAATTTCACTCTGAACAGGACATTGTTCATGTGGCTCAAAACTTGATCCATTTCCATTGTATGCTATCTGTCACACTAAGCACAGTCATAATGACATTTGGAGGTATACACAACGTTTTTGAACATAGCACCTATTTCATCAAAGCAAGCTTCTACACTTATTTATGATTACGGAAGCTTTCACTTTCATACTTACCAAAAATTTAGCATATGAAAAAACACTTAGATCATGAGACAGGTATCCAGGCAGCATTACACATCCCCTGTGTAAAGACTGCATCAGCGTCACAGAGGGAGTGCAATAGAATACTGTCATATTTTACACTAAAATATCCATTAACTACTTGTATAAAGGTGGAAATTTTCGGAAGGAATTTTCTGAACTCAGAACTGAACTCAGTCGGATAAAATGAGTTTCACATGGTTTTAATTCCATAATAAATTCCCAATCTTATTTTTGCAATAGTTTCATGTTGCACAAAATGTGTGACAATCTCCCCGCTGCAACCATTTATACTTTTACAGTAGTTTCATGCAAGCTTCATTGCTTACAAACCTTTGCAGCATTTAAAATGTGACCATAGGTCATTTCCAACTCTATAATGACCTTTGGGAAATTACCTTTGACCGAATGACCTCTGTCAGAGTGGCAGTGCAACAAACTTTCTCCCATGGTTATTTCTGCTTTCTTTCTTTTTAAATTTTCACATATTATTTCCCCACCACATACAACAACTACAACAATCAAGTGGTATTTGAAAAGAGCACTGAACTGGAACTTACTCTTATGACCTCACACATGACCTCTAACCTCTCCTTGTCATTGAAGGGCTCTGAAACAAAACATGAAATCGTATATCAGTATAAAGCAAAGGTAGAACAAATACTGCCCATGCTATAAGATTTCAACAAAACCTGAAATACACAGAAGAAAAACCTGATTTCTTATTTTAAACCATCGTCCCATCTGAAGAATGGAGTTTACTGGCCCAAGATGTCCAGCACTAAAGCTCTGATGTAAAATGCATACACAATGTATGAACAAGACAGGTTACTAATCTCATTTCTTTTTTCCAACAATCTGAGAAGACCGAAGACACTTTGGTTTTGACAACAGATCTGTATCATATTAAATCGACTTTGGTCAACAGGTTGACACTGAAAAATGGCTATGGTCTGACATGAGTGCAAGGAAAGAAACACTGGCATGTCTCACTATATGCCAAAAAAATTAATTTATAATAAATAATGATAGTCTTGTTCGCAAGGGCTGGAGCCATGAAGCTGCCCCCCCCCCCCCCCCGAAAAAAAAAAACAACAAAAACACAAAAAAACAAAAAACAAACAAACTAAAAAAAACTGACAATGAAATTCCTCAATACTAACCCTCAGAAAGACACCTTAAAAGCTTGGCACTGAAGAAGACTGGATGAAAAAGAAAAGTACGGTAAAGAGAGAGATACGAAGGTTGAAGAAGATCAAGGACATGAGGAAGAAGATGAGGAGGAATATGATGAGGACTGAAGGAAGAGACGGACAAATATGAGAAGGTGACAACAGGAAACAAGAAGATAAAGACAAAGATAGTGGGGGAAAAGAAAGCTTTAGAAAAGGCAGAGGAGGAGGAGGAGATTAAAAATACAACAACTTGGAGGTAGATGACAGGGAGAGGGGGTATGGTAAAGGAGGAAGAAGGGAGAAGGAAGGAAGGGGAAGAGGAGAAACTGGATGGGGGAGGAGAACATGAAAAAAAAAAGACTTGGAGGTGGAGGACAAGGACGAGGAGTAAAAGGAAGACTTGTGAGCGGCATAGGTAGAGGAAGAAGAGGAAAAAGAGATGAGGGAAGAGAACACATTGGTTAACCCATTGAGGACAAGCTGATTTTACTATAACAAGTATTTCCTATTGACACCTGCCCGAGTTTACTCGGGAATAGTCTTCAACGGGTTAAGATGAGAAAGGCAGGAACACGAAAGGTCCTTGATGCTAAACTCACCCATACAGAATTGTTGATTCGGTGGCAGTAGTGCGATGAACTCATTGAAGCTGTGACAGAGGCCTGTCCGAAGCCGCAGCAACGTTGTGCAGATGCTGCGGTATATGTGGTAGGCATGGGCAAGTATGCTGGCTGCCACAGTATACTTTTCGACCTGGGCATAAGGAGAGAAAAGACTTGCAAGTCTGTTCCTGCTTCAAAGTATGAATAGGGTGCATGCAGCACTTCTTTTGGGGTGAATTTTGCACATTGACTGTTCTTCGCAAAATGAACAACTTGCAAAGATATGGCCTAAAGTTTTGTTGTTGAATTGCACTGGGGCTTCTCCATGCAAGGGTTGGAAAGTTGTTGAAATAAAATACATGTTTGTTGCATCATTGAACAGTCATCTCTGGGTTTCTGTATGGTTGGCTTAGTGGGTTTGAATGGGGACAAGTGAAAAAAGGTGGCTCTAAAACTATTTGCTTGCTTAATACGGGAAAACATTTTTTTTTTTTCACTGTTCCAAAATGCTTGCCTGGTTTTGATTTCCACTTGCCCTGGGCAATCAGGCAAGCACGTAGTAGGTAGTATCTTGCTTATACAGAGGATACAGTATGATAGGCATTGTTGACTTTAACACTGCCTGAAACAAGCTGGTGGGCATGCAGAAAATAAATGAGAATTTCAGAATCTTGTGAGGAAAGCATCAATTATACCAGTCCATCTACAGACTACTGGTATAAGACAAGAACAGGTGGCTAAATAACCATGTGATAATTTTCCCTGGTGATAACAATGCAAATATTTGTACAAGGATCAGTGTGTGCAGGTACTTGTGTGTGATCCAAAGCCTGCAAACTGAAGGTAGGTTCACACGCTGTTCCTTAACTTTAAGTTTAGGTCGAAAACTTAACTCTCAATGATTAGCTTGTAGTTTAGCGCCATGTGGACACACTCATGAGTTAGCAATCTTAACGTTCAGTCAATGATTACAACCACGAGACACCTTACGGTTTATGCTCTATCTGCGAGCCACAGGGGGTCCCCATTTGTAGTTTCGTTCCATGTGGACACAATAATCAACAAACTTGTGAGTGAGTGCGCCCCTCCCTTCTCGTTCGCTTCCGGGTCAACCTCCAGATGTGCTTTTTTTTTTTTTGTATGGGCATAAGGTCATAGCGAAGACTCTGCACTTATGGTATAATCATTGAGCGGGATTCGCTCGTAAGTTGTATCTTAAAATTAGGTGTGCATGTGGACCCACGTTATGAATTCACAAGTGGAGTTAATCATTGACAGTTAAGTTTTCGACCTAAACTTCAAGTTTGGCAACTGCGTGTGAACGTAACTTGAGACTCACATTGGCGCTGACAGGTGGACGAGTCTGGTTTCCGAACAGCACACATTCCAGGGTTGGGATGGGGGCCTGGCGGGCTGGAGAGTTGCTCCCTGAAATTTTGTTTAACCATCCAGCTTTGGGTGCTCTTGGTACACTGCATGAAAAATTAAAAAATAGCATCTTGGATCTTTTTAACAAGATCTTTTCAAACTGAATGTGATAAACAGCAAGATAGATGGCTAGATAGATGAGAGATAAATAGGGAAACAAATTCTGAGAGAAAGAAGAAAGAGAGCTCAATTAGAATGTCTTCAGTTTGACAGATAGACGGACAAGTACATGTAAGTTTATAGATGGATGAAATAAGAGACATATATAAAGTAAATTGGCACACAGGAGAAGACAAATAGATGTAAATGATAGATACAACAGATAGATAAAAAATACATAGATGCTGAACTCTACAATGATACACGGTTGTAATTACGTGTAAGTTGTTTTGGTCAACATCACAATGTCACTGAATATGGCTACGTAAGATACCATTCTGTAATTACATGTAGAGCAGTATTAATTAGCAAAGTGTCCCATATTGCTTCTACTATGTAATGAGTTACAGGCATTACAGACAAAACAAAGACAAGCAAAAAAAAAAATACACAAAGACTGGCTTTGAGCATCACCTAAATGTGGCTTGATGTAGACTTGTGATGGTGCCATGTATCGTCATGGAAACAGCGGAGAGGTGGAAGTAGTCGAAGAGGACTGGGATGTGGCTGTGGAGACCGGTGGGCAGGCTCAGATGCAGCTGCAGTGTCCGGCTACTGACAAGTTCCAAGGCTGCGGGAACCACGGGCCTAGGCAATGAAGAAATGATCATTTCAGACTTCTTGCCTTTTTCAAGAACTTACATATTATGTGTTTACAAAAAACACATACTACAATGTATGTGTTTACAGAAAACACAATTAACAGCTATTTGGAACAGATTATAGCTTTAACACGTACAGGACACATAATTTCATCACCATTTAACATACTTGGATTTAACCTTTATTTATACATTGTATATATATTTTTTTTTTGGGGGGGGTACTGAGAAAATGGACAACAGCGGGATACACCTGCTATATAAGAATCAACTGAAAATGCCCTTGGTCAAAGAATGGTCTGCAGACACTTCCTATTATTGTATTGCATATGAATTCCAATAGAGTATGGAAAAAAAACTTCTAAAGCTGCCTACTGTATTAACACTGCACATCCAGAGTAAGTAAATCATGGCATTAATTGTAAATTGGGCATTTGGTTTGGCACAACTGTAGATTTCTTGCATTTTGGTTGACAGTCAGAAGTGAAAACAGTTAACTACACATGTGCATTAGGGTGTACCTTGCCTACAAATCCATGTTAACACATGTCTGCATGTAATTGTACAGTGAATACACTAAGGTCTTGACATACATGTATAAATGCGTGAGGGTGTGGTGTAAGTGTGTGTGGGGGAGTATTATTGTCTCATTTGAAAGACATTTCTTGCAGACCCATTCTCTGGCAAATCTAGTCAGTATCTTGCACGAACCGATTTTCTTTATTCATAGCACCAATCCACAACACGGTATCCATACAAACACTTTGTTCAGTGACTCTACTCACGGCTGTTCGCTGGTCCCATAGTGGAGTTCTATGCCCAGCTGTATGTTGGCATTTCTTATGCAGTCCTCAATCTGAAACATCCAAAAGATGGCCAAAGGTAAAGAGAATACAAATCGAGAACTACATGTACAACTGTATAAACCAGCACTATGTATCAGAGAGCATCTTCTAAGACACTATTAGTAAACATTTCTGCTTCATCATACTATTCATTTCCATTCTTATTCCATCACTCTGTATGTACAAACCAATCTGGTTACACATCTTCTTTCAACAATTTAAGGGCAAGTCCAAGCTATTTTGCATCAGTAACGCGTGGGACATCACAAGAAGATTTAGCCCTATATTGCACTGTTAAGATTGAAACTTCATATGTTGGGTTGCTTTTGATAGCTAGTAGGTATCTTCATTCAAAACAATAGAAATAATGAGAATCACGCGTTCAGTATTTAATTTATGCAAATTTATTCTCCAGTAACGCATGGGACCACAAAAATTGTCCTTTTTTTCTTCTTTTACTTTTATCTCAATTATTGTGAAAATACTTGGTATACTATAAAATCATTACAAACATCTTTTCGTACAACAATTACTGTACCTGAAACAAAACATTTCAGAAAAAATCATGAAACTGTTTTCTCTCAAGGTCAATTATAGAAAGATAGGTATAGTAACGCGTGGGACAAGTAACGCGTGGGACATTTTTGTCACTATGAATATTGTGATGTGAATTGCACATTTGCTCAGAGAAACTTTAATATGGGGTACTAATTATCTAAATAGATGTATTTCTAATAAATTCTTGCAAATTCAAATGATTTAGACCCACCAAAACAATAGATATAATAAAAAATATGAAATGCCCGTGTTATCCTTTATTTTTTAACATTTGACTTTGAATGTGACCTTGAAAATAGCATGTAATGATCTTTTGTGAATTATTTATCCAAAGTGGAGTTTTTCACCAAATTTCAAGTCAGAATTCAGAAAATTACAAAAAATCCCTCAATAATGTACACATTTCCCATAGAAGACTAAGATTTAGTACACTTCCATTGACTTGTACACAAATCGTCCCACGCGTTACTAAATCTAATTGAAAATTGCAAGTATGAGATTTATCAGACTAACTTTTTATCTCTTGGATATGATTAGGTCCATTGTGAATTTGGTCTTTTGAAAGTTTCAGGTCAATTAAATCATTAACTTTTATGCAAATGAGAAATAATGACCTAAAAAAGTAACGCGTGGGACATGCTAATTTTGGCCCATCCCTCATTTGCATATTTAATCAGTTGAGAAACTGAAAATCACAGTCATGATAACTTGTTAGTCAGACTTAAGGTCACCATACTTATTTTCGTAAAAACTTGTAAAAATTAAAAGATATATTTTAAAATGCAGAATTTTTGAATGTCCCACGCGTTACTCTAAATTTTAATTTATGCAGATTAATTAATTTATTGCTGGTTATGCGGAAGGATTTTTACTTTTTCTTCTTGAAATTCATGTATTTTAACTTCTTAGCTTTAAAATGATACCAAGTTTATGTAGATTGACCCATTTTGAATTTTCAGTCTTGTGTGATCAAATAGCTTGGACTTGCCCTTCAACAATCAGTAAAATTGCATTACAGATATTACAGATGCAGATATCTTAGCAGACACAATTATAAATACAATATTTTATGGGTTCATCAGTCATTGGATACGTATGCTTTTATGGAAGGAGATTTATGAGCCCCTTGGTAGCATTTCATATTCTTTGGACTGATTAATTTTTTCTATATGTTCCCTGCCATGCCTAGAATTATCTACTATTAAAACCAGAAATATTATCAGTATGAAATTTGTGAGAATTGGAGCTAATGTTTTTTTTTTCTTCTTCTTCTTTTGTTTTTTTTTTTTTTTCCAGCATGAAATTCTAGCAAGTTGACACTGGCATTCAATACATAGGTGTACACGCAAGAACTTTTGTGTGCATTTTAATTTCGCGAATCTTGGCTTCTCGCGAAATTCATGAAAATTTCATGTTCTATGCTCAGCCAATACTTGGGTATGGCTACAACGGCAGCATCAAGGTTTTTATGATTTATTTCACTACTTAGTCTGAACCAAAACCCATTACTGTATACGCTAAATATTGCGTGAGGTTTTTATTTTTGCAAATTTTGCAAGTCGGGTGCTATTTGCTAAATTAAAGACACGTGAAAATATCAACTCTGATCCCGATGTGAATGTTACATACGCGTGTACATCATTCTTTGTTCAGTACAGGACTCCACGATTGCGAATTTAACCACTTGCGAAATCGTCGGGAATTCCTGATTCGCGAAAAGTTAGACTCGCAAAATATATGGCGTATACAGTAAATTGGGACATATAGTGGTTGAAATGCTTCCAATGTCCCTCAGTAATGTCTGAAAACATGATAACTAAAAATCCAGAGGAATAATTACAGTGATTTCCTTTCCTTGCAATAAATGTTCTTTTCTAACCAATCCCTGATAGACTCTGCCGATTACCAGTAATTTGTGGGACTACACAACAGACAGGGTGACGTTGTGCTGGCGGTCATATCAAGTGCCATCAGGCTTCAGTGCCAGTGTGGAGAGTTGCCTTCCCCACATCCCATGGTTTGCACTGTTTCAGCAGGAGCCTTACTTAAATGGGAGGGAAAAAAAAAGTTTGCTCCGTAACCCCTCCAAATCAAGCTGGGGGCCACCATATCCCAGTACCAGAAATGGAGAAAATGAGCAATGGTGAAGATCGAATAAATTGGGGGTGGGGCCACAGATGGGACATTGAGGACCACAGCCAATCAAGATCAAGGCAATGAGCTTTGGATGATGAGCATGTACTAGTCTGTGAATACAGACCCACAATCTCATACTCTATACCAAATCACTGCAAAGAAAAATTGACTGATGGATGAAAGTACCCACAACATCAACTGCCCCATCACAACAGATCCCCAGCGAGGTGCAAATCACGAACGGGGACAACCAAGACTTGTTCTCAGCTGGTGGAAATGATCACTCTGCTCACATCATGCAGGGAAAGCCTGAATGAAGACTAAACCTTTGAGTTACACAACTCTCCCTACTGGAGCAAAGGCTGCTATGGCTGTAAGCATATAATAAAGAAAACATGAGTCATATCCTCACACACACCCATCACCCAGGAGTACATTTGGCCTCCAGCCGTTGATGGTAATTACTCTCTTGTTGTTGTTATATTTCTCTCTTTCCTATCTTCAACACTGGCTTCATCTTTCATCAATACGAGAAGAAGCAGAGAATGATGTGTTCTCATCACAAATTGCACCTCCGACCGAAAAGCATTTAATGGTAATTAAACTTGCCCGTACACAGGCCATGTCAAGCCGAGCTTTACCATCGGACGTTGCATGATGCCAGTGCTGTGAAAAGTGGATGGTGACGGAGACCCTGGCATAAATTATAATTTGACTGATTTACCTTTGGGAATGACTGGATTAAAGATTGATCATGCTGAATCAATCTATGCCCTTGTTTAAGAACATGGGCACCTGGACATAATAAAAATTGTTTTATTTCAATTTGTAGCACAAATTACCATGAAACCTCTCCCTGCCTGAAAACAAATGGAATAGAGAATGATTAAAGAAACTAACCCCCAAGAGGGACACAACTGACCAAGCTTTTCTTTAATAGAAATACTGATCTTTACAAAAAAAAAATGAGTGAGTTTTCATGTGGGACTCAAGTTGCTCAAGATTGGGATGCACTGCTGCACATGATCTAGTAATTCATCACAACGTGCGAGACGCATCATTCTTCTTTGCAACTTCTGAAGGTCGTTGCTGTGTTTACCACAGATGCCCAGGATTCCAAACGGACACAGTACAAAAGAAAAAAGCACGAGTCTGAGGTAAATGTCACGCTAGACGTCCTAATACAAGCCTGAGGTAAGCGGTCACCTACAGACAAGGGAACTCATACTGTCGTGGGGTAAACACGGCTCACAGATACAGTGACCTGTGTTGTCCATTGCACTAGTATGCATTTGTACACATGTGCACTAAAACTGCCCACCTCTATCAAGGAGACACGCATGGCCACTGATTTCCATAGAAAAGCATTGCCATACATTCTGACTTCATGCTAGATAACCAAGAACTATAGAAGGGGGTCGCTCTTAACCCCCGCTGGGTTACCCCAGTTCTACCACTCGTTTACATCTGGCATGCCCTCCAGAGGTTCTCTGGGTAAAGGGGACTCAAAACAGGGTTCAAGAGACCTACTTGCTTCTTTCCAAGGAAGAAAGTATTTTTTTTTTTTTTTTTGTCTCTTTAGGACAGGGGAAAACATACAGCACCTCCCCCTCTATACAGGCCAGCACCGCCCAACAGAATTCACCCACATACCTTGGTGCTGTCGACTAGGAGGGACACCTTGAAGAGAATGAGGTCGTCAAGCTGCACCTCCTCCTTCTTGTACAGGATCTGGAAGGTGGTGGAGACGGCCGTGTTGTCCTGGGCGATGCAGGGCGGGGCCACCAGCTCCACGGCTAAGATGGGAGGAGGAGGAGGTGGAGGAAGAGGGGTACAAAAAGTGACATGAATTTATAAACTTTGTGGTGGACACTGGCACATGATCCTGACATAGAAAAATTTCACACAGCCTCCAATTGTGCTGTGTGCACATATCACGATTATTGTGCAGTTATAACTTACAAAATATCAAGATTATTGGTTAGAAATTCAGATTACCCTGTCCAAGTTATCCTCACACATGTCATAACTGTGGCTAAGATGATGCTGTAAAAAAGTTCCTCATTTGACAATTAATTGAAAACATAAAGTAAAATACTAGCACTGTAAATATTGAAACACTTCAACTCAAACTATTCCCAGTACTAGGGCAATCATGCAAGTTGTACATGTATACATGTATCATACAGTCTAATGCCCTACTTCTCAACCAGTGGGCTGCAAAGCTCTTAAGATAGCTACACTGTCAATAAAAAAAATGAACTAAATATAATTCATATTTGATCTACTACACTGTGGGCATCCAAATACCGGTAATTTGTAGGAGCCAATGTGGGCCTTGGGCTGAAAAAAGGTTGAGAAGCATGGGTCTAATTCATGAAATAGACTGGCTTCACTAGTGGTTGGAAACATACACACAAACACATATATACACAGATTAAAAAGTGAAGACAAGAAGGATACACAGCAATGAAACCCATTATATAGATTATCAATCCATTGATTCTTCCTGACTCAGACACTATGCAGTGTATTGGTGGCAATTCTATACTACAATCGGTCATTCACTACTGCATGAGTATAGCATGAATGTTTGATGGGTTATCATGATACACTCTGTACTTGTGCCATTCAACCTGAATTTTTTATGAACTTATCAAAGCTAACTGCAAAAAGCTTTTATACTCTGATTGCTTTTGTCAGTAGAAAACCCAAACATAAACACAATTTAATCACCAATGAAAAAAAAAACAACAACTACATTTCCCTTCCCAGAAGGAAAAAATAATAGTGCAAAATCCTGGCCTGGGGCAGTTTCAAAAACATCTTGTCAACATACAAAAGTTTGTAATCAAAGTCACAGTGAAAAAAAAAAAAATCCCCCATGAATTCACAGTACTGAATTTCCCACGAGAGATGGAGCAGAAAAAGAAAGAGAGACCGGAAAGGAATGAGACACAAACAGATATAAGGCACTGAAAACTAGTCTTGTGTATATACTCGGAAGATATGTCTATTGCAAATGTGTACAGTTGAACCTCTCGTATCCGGACAAGTCGGGACCGGGGCTCATCCGGATAAGGGATTTGGCCGGATACTGGAGACTCAATGCTTTATACATGTACATACCGTATAATAGAGCTCTATGGTACATACACATACACATGTACTGATGTAGCCCATTGTAGTACCACATGTAGTAATGTGTATACTGCGACCTTTTCATTGTTACACTCAGTAACAGACCCCAAAATAGAGGTTCGTGTTTGCAAGCGGAAATCATTTTCTTTTATAAATTCTTGGGATGACTTACCTAAATAATTATTAAGAAATGTATCAAGTATACATGTAATTCATGTGTGTTTCCTCCCGTAATTATTAAAAAAAGATAAAAAAATCACGGCGAGATTGCGTCCGGATAATAGAGAGATCCGGATAAAGGGAGGCCGGATAATAGAGGTTCAACTGTATTACAATAGTAAAATCAGCTTGTCCTCAATGGTATGGGGAACAGAGCAGATGTGAAGAAGGTATGAGAACATAATACATGTAGGTTCTCTACAGCTAGATAAATACTGCATACGCCATATATTCAAAGTAGCGAGTCCAATGTTTCACGAATTGGGAATTCGCTGTAATTTTGCAGGTGGTTAAATTTGCAATTGTGGAGTACAGTACTGCACTGAACGTAGAAAACTGCGCAGGCCTGTCACATGTTGGGAGGAGAGGTTAATATTTTTGTGTTTTTAAATTTGCGAGTATCATCTGATTCACGAAAATAAAAACCTCATGAAATATTTGGCATTGTACAATACTCAGTATAAAGGAGATAGATACATGTATGTGACTGGGGGGGGGGGGGGAGATGGGGGGGGGAGAGGTGGGGGGAGGGGGCTTACACAGGGAAAGAGAGAAATTTCTTATCAGAGGTGGATGAAGAAAAAAAATAGAAATAAGCATTTTCTGCCCATGAGCAGAGATGAAAACGGAATAGTGGATTTGTATGAAAGCGGAAAGAAAGAAAGAAAGAAAGAAAGAAAGAAAGAAAGAAAGAAAGAAAGTGAGAGAAAGGAGAGAGAGAAAGACAGAGAATACCAAGAAAGAGCATGCAACATACTATAAAATCAGCGCGCCATGTTTTTTACAGTTGAAATATATGTGTACATGTAATGTAATGTGCGAGAGAAGGATTACAAATGGAGGTGGACCAAAAGGGAGAGGGGTAGAGAAGACAGAAAGGTCTATTTTATCTGTGAGTGAGCCAAATATAGCCCATCCGGGAGAGAAGAGCTTGTCGAAGCGGTAGCACAGATTCTCTGAGAGCTCTCTCCCACAATCCTTGATGCATTCACACTTTTTTTTCTTCTTTTTTTTTTGAATACCGAGTATATTACATCAAGAGTAAATGAGATTCACTGAGCTGGGTCAGATAAAAAGAGACCAGTGCGTACTTGACAGTGACACGATGCAAGCCATGTCAGCCAGAGTGATAGTGCAATTTGCAAAGAATGGCATCCTATATACATACAAATGAAAATTCGCTCCAACAGAGGGTCGGAAGATATCCCTTTGGACATTTAATAATTTCCATAGCATATCACTTCTGTATTATATACAGCGTAAACTGGCAATATTACCCTCAGGCTGGTGAACCGACCTACAGAATGAAATGCTTTGACATGAGTACCACTTTTATGAAGGATAACTGGCTCTAGAGTTATTGTTATTCGACCCTTTTTCTTACCATAAATGAATTTAAAACATTTGCCCTATTAAGGAAATCATTAGTTAATCCTTTTCATTTCTTGTACATGTCCTACTACATTGTACATTGTAGTATCTTTTATGATTTACTTGTGAAAATATGTGTAAGACTTTTGTTGATCACATCCTAAAACTTACTGTAAAACGAGGAATGTTCGCATGCATTTTAATTTCGCGAATTTCCTGAGAGCCAAGATTCACAAAATTAAAATGCGATGTGAAAGTTCTTGTCTACACTATACGCACTGAATGTCAATGGCAACTCACGAAAATTTCATGCCGCGAAAAAGGCAGTCGGCCCCAATTCGCGAAAATATCGCATTTAACAATTATATTTGGTAATTACACTTTCAAGAATAATACAGGTATATGTTGTGTATTGTTCACATCATTTCTAAAATTGAAAGTGCTGGCAGAATATCTATATTATGACCAAACAATAGACTATACAAGTATTTTGCTAAAGAATTTAAATAAACTAAATGAATACATGTATTACAACAAATGAAAGAAAGGAAATGCTTCTTTGTATGTGGAGGAAAGATACAGCTGTACATCTGGAGTAAATAGACTAAAATAACTACTGTAAAAGTGGAAATTTTCGCGGTGTTGAAATTTTCGCGCATTTTGCGCAACCAGAAACCAGCGCAAAAATAAAAACACGCGAATATTTTTGCTTGCCATACATTCCTGTGCGTGATGTCTTGATTCCGCGGAATTAAAAACACGCGAAACTCTTCTGACCCGGCCTAGCGCGAAAAATTAGTCGCGCGAAAATATCCACTTTTACAGTAGATGCATAGTAGATGGAAAGAAAGGAACTTACATGGACCAATGCAGACCTCCCAACCTTTATGAATGAAAAACAGGGATGGTTTGGTTCAAAAAATAGGAAAGAAAGGGCAGTCCCCATTCAAAGAGTGTGTTAGTAAATTTAACAAGAAAACTTGTGAAGTCCTATCAAAACAAGAAGTGGGAACCGTAAAAAGAAATTGAAATTCTTTCTTCCAGTTTCAGAATGGTTGAGAGATCTGCCACTGGAAAGATACAGTTGGATAGAGTGAAGGAAAGTTTATGTAATACAAAAGACTGACTGAAGGAAAGTTCTAATGGATTGACAGATGGAAAGACACAAAGCAAATTGATTAAAGGAAAGATACAAAAGTAGATGGACTGGTATTAGAAGATATAAAGTACATGGATTAAACGAAAAAGTAGATGGATCGAAGGAGAGCTACAAAGTAAATGGAACAAAGGTTGAAGATACACAGTACGTGTAGATGGACTGAAAGAAAGTAAGACACAAAGGCTACATTCCAACCAGGGAGGAGAGAAGGAAAGTTTTCTTCTCACCTCCCTTTTACAACTTAGTTTTAATATCATATACTGACATACATGTACTTAAATAGAGAGATATACATGTAGGTGTTGGGAACTTAAAATCTAATATGAATATCTTTATGGCCAACTTCGGGCATTGGCACATATATGAAAATTATATTATATTACTTTCATCTGTACTGCCCCAGTAAAAGCTGATTGGTTTGACCTATTTTTGAGATGAATGAAATGCTGATTTCTTGGTAGTCATGAATAGACAGAAATTGGCGGGGTGGTACTGTACCACATAATACCAACTGGGAAAATAGAATATCAATGATTCTGATGTATTTGGGTCATCAAATTTTCTGTGACAGAAAGACAGATAATTATATGACAATCAACTCTGGCAATTTCAGAAATTGCTAAATCAATTGACCTGTGACTGTGTTTAATACAATGTGCAAAAGAGGATTTTCTAATATTGTTACACTAGTCTGATCAAGAAAGGAACAGTTTTTTAAAGAAAATGTCCTAGATATGTTATGTGTACATGTAGCAGTATCTAAATATTACTTTGCATGGGGATACGTACAGTTTTGTACACATGTACGTATATAATGCAATGAAAAGGTTGATGAAAACTTACAGTAAATAGTTGCATGGATTTTAGCTTATTGCTGTATATATGTTCATCAGGTTGGGTGAGGTTTTGGGGTTGCTTCAGGCCCCTTGGGCAACTCCCTCCTAATGTGGATTATCCCCGCGTTCACATTGGTCCCCGCGACGCGGGGAAAGTCCCGAGCTGTGGGACTTTCTCCTCAAAAACCATAATGTGAACGCTCGCTGGGACTTGTCCTCTCGTCCCCGCGAAGCAAGTCGGGTACGGGGACAAGATTTGGAGGGGAGAGTGACCTTGGGGCGCAATTGATAGCGTCCAGCTGTGGTCATCAAATGTGCGCATACGCTATGCCTGGATTCAAGCGGCAGAGCTCGCTCCAAGCCCCAAAATGCCCCCACAGCTCAGGGACAGATGAGATACCAATGTGAACGGTCAGTTGTAAAAAAGATAAGATCTCTTGTGGCTGTCCCCGCGTTGCGGGGGACCAATGTGAACGCGGGGTATGTGGGCCTAGCCCTCAACTCCCTCCCCAAACCCCAGCCAGCCCCATTGGCAAGCAACACTACTTGTACAAACTACTGTATAATTCCCTTCCTCCAGTGATGATTTCTGCTATTCAAAGTTTGGGCAAAATTCATTCTTCTCTTTTTTTATCACGAAGACAGTGAAAATGTGACAAATTATCAAATTTGTTTTGGGTGGTATTTTGGCCTAGCCCTAACAGCCCCCTAGGGAAACATCACCATCATTTGTACAAATTATGATCTTCTCCCCCATGGATAATTCCTGCTAAGTTTGATCAAATTCGAGAAGCTTGTTTTCAAAAAGAAGATGATGCACACTGCATGATAGATGCCAGACGCCAGCTATTGTAGCAAATGATTGCAATACATACTATAGCTCACTTGAGTCACTTGGCTCAGGAGAGCTAAAGGGCAAGTCCAAGATATCGCGCACCTTACGTATGGGACATTCAGAGATTTCAAACCTCTGAAAAGTAATGAAGGAGCACTTGGATTTTATTGTTTATCATCAGGAGGACTGGTACTCTTGAGAAGAATATTGTGTTTAAGTTTGGTGTCATTTGACCTTGGGTTGATTATTTTATTAAGAAAAATATGCCAACTTACGTATGGGACCAGAGAAAAACTGGATTTTTCAAAATAAAGTTTGAACTGAAAATTCTCTGAAAGTACCTTACTGATCAAGTTCTGTTTGGAAGTGAAGAAAGGTACAATACTGAAGTATCTTTCAGCAAAGTTTCACTGCAAAAGAATAAAGCATATTTTCATGAAGTTGGTTTAATTAACGAAAGTACACCTTACGTATGGGACATGGCTCAACTTACGTATGGGACATTTGTCTTTAGTGCACAAATGCATTCATGGGAATGACTTTAAATTTCCCCATAGTGTCATATTCAGTTCCACAAATCATGCTACAACATGTAACAAATGAAATAGACTTCTAAGTGGGTACTTTCCCGGTTCAGGTACCCAGCAAAAGCTAAAATAAAACAAATAAAAGTAATTACCAATTTACAATTAAATGTCTTAGTTTGGATTCCGTCATGCATTAACACTGTCCTCATGATGTCTACACATGCAGATAATAGTATACTGACACTCTATTTCTAGCCCATTTGTAATTACTCTAGTCAATATTTTTTCATCAAATGAAAAAAAAAATGAGCAAATTCTAGCTTGTGACCTTGATATAGCATACATGTACATGTACAATAACTAATTTGTAGTCTTGATAATTTCAACTTTAGAATCAAATGTCATGTACAATGTATTTGCAGATACAGTTTGAAGTGGGTACTTTCAGTAGCTCTAGGCTTACCTTGCAAGTTGTCTAAGTTTTTATAAAGCTTTATAATTGTTTGAAATGGAGCACAAAACACAACAACAAGAGTACTTCATTTTGCTCTGTAATCATCATGTTTTGCCATGTGAATTTTAGCTGAACTGCAAAATCAATCAAATTTTAATGAAAGTTTTAGATTTTAAGGAGATAGAAGAATGTATGTACCAATGCTGTTTCTGTTTTTTTTTTTTTTTTTCAAATTGCTTGGCTTCGTGTCTATGAAACCAAAGACGACAAAATTTGTGCTACTTTGTACATACATACATGCTTGTGTAGTGATACAGGAAAGATTATCATTTGCACATTCAAATCTAGATTTGAAACACTTAAGTAACTCACTGATCTGCAAATTACAATTTTGAATAAATTCTAATAACCTCATTTGATCATACACTACCAGATTGCAGTGTATGTTGATAATTGTGTAGATGTGGGGTACAAAGTAAGTATGAGTTGATGAAGGTGTCTCAGAGCACATCTGTCTCTTCAAACACAAAATAGAAAAGAAAATTGAATTTCCACATTCATGCAACCACAGAACCAGTATTGATATTGTGGTTTATAGCAAATGTAAACTATAGTCTTCATTTTACAGGATTTTCAGAAATCATGTTCATGACCTTGATAAGTCATGACATATTCTGAGGGTGAACAGTTGAAATATTAACAATCATATCAAAATAAAAAGTACAAGTGTACTCTCATAGGGTTTTTCCTTTGCTATCAACTCAAGTAATGACAAAGTTACCTGCTCACACCTTAAGTGATTTTTCTTTTCAGTAAGACCTATAATGTTGTCATTGATGCGCGCCATAAGCACAATTGTTTTGATTTCGCTTTTGAGGCTGTACAACCTGTGGTACATGCTGAACAGTGTACTGCACCTAAAATGACACTCAGAGAATCCCATTCTTGGACAAAGTCATTTTGTAGAGAGGTAAAGTTGAAAATGATAACTGAATTAAGAAAATGTCCAATATCAAAATGTTAACGGGGAATGTTAATTCAAGACCAGCTGCACAGCCTGTAATGAAAATAAGAAATTACAAGTATAAATGAATATTCTTTATTTTCCTTTCTTAATCATAGAATGACTCAATAATGCTGTCCTTACACTCTCCCTGAGGTCATCTGAGTAGGAGAGGCAGATATATAGACATATTCTTCAGAGTAGGTGCAAAGATAACCATTAACCAAACAAATGTAAGGACATATAGCATCCATGTCAAAAGGCGGTTTTCCCATTCACTTTGCATGTAATGTCCCATACGTAAGGCATTTGTCCCATACGTAAGCAAACTTTAATTAGTTATAAGATGAAGGACTAATTAAATTTCCTCATTTAGTTTTGCTAATCTGGAGTTGAAATGAATAAATTAGAACTTCCTAAAGTATGATTGGTCAATGTTACAAATCTTCAGAAAAAACTTAAAAAAACATACTCAAATCCTTACGTATGGGACACTATGTTCTGGGAAAGTGCATAATTTGCATAATTAATGTGCTGACCTTGTCTTACCAATTGCAGATTATACTAACTCATACAGGGGTCATGTCCATAAAGGAACTAGGTCAAGGACAAATTCAACTGATTTTAGATGAATATTTATAATTTGTCCCATACGTAAGGTTTGTTTTTGATTTATGCAAATCAAGGCCATATTTCTTGCATAAATTTGCATAATTCAATATTTTCTTTGCTGGAAACATATGATTTAACTCTTTGGCTACAAGATGATATCAATAACTTTTTGATAAAATCAAGATGAATTTTGAGCATCTGAGGGGACATTATCTTGGACTTGCCCTAAAAAGAAATTAAACAAGAGATCCAGGGGTCTTGTGCTCACCTGAGTAGTGCAAGCTCACCTTCTACACATGTTTACAAACTCTTAAACTACAGTGTAAAGTGTATATGATAGTATTAACTTTACTCTATAGATCACTTCTGTTTCTATAGATGATAAAAGATTCCATAATTTTGAGGGGTTTGGGTGCCCATGGGGAGCATGCTGCCCATTTGAACAAATTGAGATCCTATCCCCCTAGAGATGCTAGGTCTGTCAAGTTTGGTGAAAATCTGTCATGGGGTTTTCAAGAAGATGAATGTATGTAAAATTTAGGGTCCAACTCGGACCCTCCCCCCTGTATCTGCCATGAACAAACTTGAAACTACAGTCATCAGTGCACTTACCCATAGTATCAACTTTGATCTTGTTCTGGTTCTAGAGAAGAAGATTTTTAAATAAATTCCTCAATTGGGGGGGGGGGGGGGAGTGGGGGCATTGTGCCCACTTGACCAAATCAAGATCCCATCTCCCTAGGGATGCTACCTGTCAAGTTTGGTGAAAGTCCGTCTGGGGTTTTTACGAAGATTAAAATTTAAAAAGCAGTTTAAAATAGCAATAGTTACAAAGGCGCTCACTCTGCTATGTTGACAGTACTGACAGTTGTGAGAAGAAAGCTAGAGAGCCGAGCGTTAACTGGTGCAAGGGCCTTTTGAGAGCTGTGATTATGATTATTAATATTATTCACGAGATATGAAACTCGTCAGACTGACGAGTTAGGTGATACGCTTGGGGTTATCAGATGTCGGTCATCTGTGATCGACAAAGAAAAGAATGTGATATAGACACCTTGAAGTTATAATTGAGTTTGCATGCAAAACCGTTTCCCTAACCTCTCGGCCACGGGACATCCACGGAAATGGTAAGGCAAAAAAGAAATGTATAGATATTACAGGGAGAAAAGTCAATGCCCACTCAACCAACGTGGCCGCGTGAACATGTATTGCATTGCTAGACGGAAATGCGGCCTTGTAACTACTGATGTCGCTATGCCATTTCTGGCAACTTGGGAAAAATACGTGTCGTAAACATAAAACCTATAATCGGCTGGTTTTGATACCTTGCCTTTAATCACAATTTTCAGTGTGATGACGTCATCAAAGTACAAAACAATGATGTGGTCTTGAAAGACAATTGTTCAAAGTACAACACCTTCGTCGTCGTCATTACATATTATGATCAGTTTGACAAAGTCAGCCTGCAAAATTTTGCAGCAGTCGAAGCAATATGGTCTCCAACACAAAAAGAGGGATATGGTGTGTGTGTGTGTCTGTGTGTGTGTATAGGTGCGTTTATATATGAATGTGATTTCTACATGGACGATATATGTAATACAAAATTGAAGAAAAAAAAAGTAAAATAGCTAAGTAATTTGTTTCGTGATCTTGTGGGGTTTGAACCCGCACGTGTGCAACCTCACGTCTCTGAGACGTCGCCTTTAACCACTCGGCCATACGTCTCGACGAGAAAAAAAAGAGGAACGTAAACTTATGTATGTGAAAGATGAATCAGGAATCGTTTTGTCCACATTCCATTCTCATTTTCAGTTTTAAACTGCAAAATTGTCAAACTAATAAGGAGATTTCAAAGAATAACATGCATGATTACTGCAGCTTATTGTCTCAGTTACCACACACTTAAGTTACAGAGGAAATGGAGCAAAATCATCTGAGATAAAGGTGCTTAAACGTTGTCAAGTTAATGCACATAAAAAAAAAAATCACCTCCCATAGAGATAACACGTAAACTTGTCTGATTTTGAGTCTTTACCTTTAATAACAATTTGAAGTATGATGGTAAGTCTTCTTGAACCAAGAGTGTGGAACGCAAGCTTCTACGTGAAAGATGAATCATGACGATCACCCGTGACCGACACATCTTCAAAGGGATCAGTTATTAGAAGTGGAAGCCCTCGTGCCAAGCATATTGTCTCAGCAATTCCAAAGCAATGATACCCTTACATTTATGCATACCATAATTTCCCTCTGAAATCAATGGTAGGTATATTCATGTACAATTGCTTGCCTTGTCCATAAACTTTGCTTTACAAACTTTCAGTGAAACGTGTCATAACATAATTCTGTAACTCCATTAGCAGGGATTGACTTCATAAAGAAAGATATATCAAATTGAACGCTTAGCGCGTATAACTAAGGGGGATTTTAGCCTGATGCTCTGTTCTTCACTGCTCAGATACCAACAACACTCATTACCTACGGCTACGTATAGAGAAACAGCCATGACGAAAATAAGTTATTCCTTTTCTTTGGCAGATAGACACACAACCCCTTTAAACCACACTATAATTGACATGGAGGGACATGAAAAAGTTCATTACTACTACTGAACAGTGATGCCTTCTACTCATGTGGCACAAGATACCTCTATAGCAACATAAAACCTGTCTACAACTCCGTTATTGCGTCAAACAATAACATCCTGGAATTTCAAAGAGATGAGCGAGACGCCATACACCTGGCCTAGAGTTAATTCATTCAGTTGCCATTCCTGCTCCAGTTGAGTTATGCAAATTATTTTCCGACCTGTCTTGTGACAATATAACAGGAACAAACGTAGAGAAAAGGAAAGGGAAAAGGAAAGGTGGCAAGCGGGGCACTGTACCAAGGGCAATTTAAACAATACGTATGATAAATGAAGCAAATCCAACCTAGAGCCTCCGACAAAAAAAAAAAGAGGAACTTGAGCGACTGTGTGTCGTGGGGTAGTATAATTGATAAGATAATACGATAAATGACATCGATCGGAATAAAGCTGAACTGCCAAAAGAAACACAAAGAAAGAGAGAGAAAAAAATGATAGCGTCCTGCGGGTCTCGAACATCTCGTCCTAAGGTAGTGCATAATGACCATGCAGCGCGCTAAGTGACTATAAAGCCACACGGCTGTACCGAAGATTGGATGTGAAATTTATCTTTAATCTTTTTATATATATATATATATATATATATATATATATATATATATATATATATATTTATCTTAAATATTTATACCATATACAACATGAAAAAGTTCATTACTACTACTAAACAGTGATGCTTTCCATTCATGTGGCACAAGATACCTCTATAACAACATATAACCTGTCTACAACTTCGTTATTGGGTCAAACAATAACAACCTGGAATTTCAAAGAGATGAGCGAGACGCCATACACCTGGACTAGAGTTAATCAATTCAGCTCCCATTCCTGCAAGTTATTTAAACATACATGTTCCTACCTATCCTGTTACAGTATAACAATAACCAATGAAGAGAAAAGGAAAGAGCAAACGAAAGGTGGCAAGCGGGACACTGTAACAAGGGGCAATTTACAACATTAAGTGTGACAAAATTAATGAAGCAAACCCAATCTCCAAACTCCAATACAAAACAAGGGAAATAGAGCAGCCGTGTTCACGGGTTACGTACACTTGATAAAGTAATACGATAAATGACATCGGAGTAAAGCTGAACTGCCGAAAAAAAAAGAGAAAAAAAAGAAAGAACGGATAAAAGTCCTGTGGGAGTCGAACCTCTCGCCTTCCGGTATGGCGTTATGAACAACCAGCGCGCTAACCGATTATGCAACATGGCTGTCCTGAAGATCGAGTGCGAAACTTAAATCTAAATACTATCGTGACAGTGTTGACTTGTGATGGCGCTATTCAACTTCCCACAAGTGGCAGCGTGGATTCGATCAATATACAGTTGCAAAGAAAAATTGGGAATCGTTCCGTACAGATTGCATTCTCATTTTCAGTTTTAAATTGCAAAATTGTCAACCTGATGAGGAGATTTGAAAACATAAAATGCATGATTACTAAGCTTGTTGTCTCAGCTACAACATATGTTTCAGAGGAAATGGAGTAAAATCAGATGAGGTAAAGGTGCTTAAACGTTGTCAAGTCAATGCATGGTTTAAAAAAAAATCACCTCCCATAGACATAACACGTAAACTTGTCTGATTTTGAGTCTTTACCTTTAATCACAATTTCTAGTATGATGACGTCATCATATTTCAAAACCATCACATGGCCTTGAAAGGCAAATGTTCAAAGTGCAACATATCTGAATTTGGGGTAATATTGAGCTTAAACAACAGAGATACGAGCAAATGAATGTCAGAAACAGTACCTCAAAAAAATCAATTCCACTTTTTTGATTTAAAATGACGATATGATGACGTCATCGCGTATTCCTGGCAATACTGATACTTGGAATGTTACTTACAATTCATATACTTTTGAAATATGCAATAGAAATATAGGGTCAACGGACGATTTAAAGAGCTATGGCGAAATAAACAAAGACATGTTTTTTCACTATATTTGCAGAAAGACGCGCACGCGGAATTTCAACTTTGACGCCAGTGCATTCCTTTGTTATAGGTCGTAATCGATCGGAAATCAATGGATATTATTACTCAAAGTATCAGGAATCCAAATCAGTCAAAAAAATTGCATTTTCATGTTGCTTACGGGCTCTGCGCGCGAAATTGCGCGGACGGACGCGCACGCGAGAAAATGTTTGAAACGCTTAAAATTGTCTGAAACTTCGAGATTTCCCATTGGGAAGTCGTTTTGAGCCTTTTAAAATTTTGACGCGCGCTTACGCAAACGTAATGATGACCTGTGTAACTAGCGTTAAAAAGTAAGATAGAGCG
Source organism: Diadema setosum (assembly GCF_964275005.1). NCBI lineage: Eukaryota > Metazoa > Echinodermata > Echinoidea > Diadematoida > Diadematidae > Diadema > Diadema setosum. The sequence goes on from NC_092694.1 coordinate 13,058,581, forward strand.
TGACCTGAACTTCATGTCCACCGAAAATGATACAGAAATTACATCTAGTTATGAAGTTATGATCGATCATGTGACAAGGTCCGAAAATCACAAAATGGCACCTAGATGACGTCATAGATATGTAACTGTCATGAAAACCTTATTGTGGCTAGATTTTGTCATGAGACATGTTGACTGAAAATGTCATGTTATTTCGTAATGTCATTCTTGAGATATTGACGACACAAAATTGTCCAGAAAGAAAGAAGAATAAAAAAAAATAAAGAGAGATTTTGACAATCACAATAGGTGATACGCTGATAGCGTATAACCTAATTATATGGACAGACTGTATGCACCACTCCTCCTGAAAAAATAACTTAGTCACTTTGACTAATAAAATTACTAGATCTGCGACCATCGACCCTGGGCACAAAATATGTATTATGAATGAACTTTTTTTAGATGGCACTCTGTTGATTGACTGTGGTTTTTGTTTATATCCAATGCCGGTAGCAAATTTAGTAATAATTTAAATTCAGTAGTGTAGAAATTTCGATGTACAGTTATCTCTGGCCGGTGGCTTGACTAGTTTTGCGTAACCACCTTCTGCTTGCTCCACTTGCGCTCACTGTAGTGGGACAACCTTTGACAACGGCTAACAGGGATCTTGCCCTAATTACCATCAGGGCAAATTTATGGAAAGTGTTTGGTACATGTATGTACCGGTAACCCAGCAAACTGCAAAATCAGGGAGGCAGTATTTACGTACATATAATGCAGCACAAGGGGGAAGTCTCCAAGTCAAACTCTAAGGATTATATAATTATCAACATATTTTACAAGTTTGGAAGTCAGCTATCAAAACTCAGTTCACACTGTCAGTGTTGCACAGACATCTCGATGTACATACTGGTCACATGACCATAATATCGCTTTTACTTGCAGTATACATGTACAATTGTACCTCACTCTCAAGGTACATTCACACTGATGGTGTAACTGAGGTAATTTGCGTAGTATTTTTTACCCTACAATGTGAATGAAAATATACATCATGAAATACATTGTGAAATACAGATGACTCCTGTTTCAACAAAGTCTTCAGGAGTGGCAGTTTCGTTTATCATTTAAATATAAATATCATTACAGCTGCACGGCAGAGTATAAGATAAACAATTTCAGAACCTGAATCTGACTTCATAGTAAAAAATTTGTCACTATAGTATACCGTGTTTGTTATAAAGGGAGTGCACTGTACAGTACCCAAGGGGGGTAAATTCAAACTTCCAATGAAATACAATATGCTTGTGAGATTTGAAGGAGATTTGAAGTGTGAATTATGTCATGAAAGACAGACACTATAACAGTGTAGCTCTCAGGTGACCTAAAACTTTATGTCTACACTTGTTGAAGATATAAATGCACGCAATGCCAGAAATATTACCAGAAATATCACAGCATACATATGTACGTACATGAATGAGAACAGCACCAAGAGAAATACCAAGTCTTACCCTGGTATTTCAATGAGAATGGTGACCCCAATACCATGTTAATTCTAAAGTACATTGTAATTAATCATACGAAATGCCACACTAAGTCTTTTTTCCCCCGTGAAAATCTCATTTGACATTTCACATTCTATTCCATTGCCCCCAATTACTGCATGGCTTCATTTCATGCTCATAAATACTAGATGAGCATGCAGACAAGACTAGCTCTGTACAACAAACACCTCCCCACATCTTTTTTCAAGATTCTCATCTTCATTTTGATAGCCTCACCTGGTTGCCGTGGCAGCGAGACCTCACATCTTAGCGGTGCTTTTGGCGGAACCTTGATGTACGTCTGCAAGTTGTAGAATCTGCATGAGGGACAACCAGAGACCAAAAAGGTCAAAAGTGAAAATGGTATTAATAGTGAATGCACTTAGTGTTCTGGATCTTGAATGCACTTGTGGAGTAAACTCAACATTTATCATGTCACATTTCCTTCACTGGCTTGCAGAAAAATCTTTTACAAATTCCCATTTTAGAAATGGTCTCGTAGGGAAGAAATGCATTTCTTTTCATCACATTTCTCTCGAGTTGAAATGAATGAAGGAGCTACAGTCTGCAAAAACCACTGAACACAAAAATGATTGCTGAAATATTTTTACCAAAAAAGACAGAAATGATGCCTGAGTTGTAAGGCAACAACGCTATTAAATGTATAACCTGATCTGTTAAAACTCACTGTGACACATACATTGCAGGCCTATATGGAAAGTGATTGCAACTGATTATTGCTTTGAAAAAAAAATGATATCAAACAAAACTTTATATTCCCTGTATTGTACTTTTATTCAAACATGATTTGCCACTAGAGTGGACTTTTTTCTTTATAGGAATAATTTGATTTAAAACACCATCAGCACATACGTCAAAGCTGAATTAGGCACACATTTTTCCAACCGATGTGTGTAATGGCCTGGAATTTACTCTCAGCAATCTCAGCCATGCCGCTTAGGTAGCCTAGAATTTTAATTAGTCTAACAGATTTTATCTTATAATTTCACGTTGGTTGTACAAGTATACCAGTACTTGCTATTGCTAGTGCATACCATACTTGTACCAGGGAGGTGCACCTCCCTGCTTGTACACTGTACAATGTACATGTACTTTATCACACTCGACCAGGCATGCATGACACATACAGGTTATTTTGTGTGTAAACATCAACCTGTATTATAAGTGTCTGTGTATGAACAATACACATTTGTACACATTTACACGTACACATAAAACAGGAACACAGACAAACAGACAAACACACACACATGCATATTTAGATTTGTTTCACTACCTACATAAAATTATAAATACACTTGTGTGGTGGACACAAATAAAAGAAGGTCAAGTTCCATACTGTATAAAGCACCTGAAATAATCAAATAGGTCAGAGTATTAATACCCTGGTATCAGAGTGGATATTACATTTGGGAAACTAGTTTGGAGAAACATCGTGAAGCTAAGCTTTAATCCTGTAAAGCATACAACTTTCAAGAATGTAGTTTACTGAGATTACCAATGCTTACTTTCATAAGCCATCTATAGTTCAAGGTCAAGCTCATCAAACTGGAAATGCAGACTCAGTCTGATGAATCATATGATGGAAATGCAATATTTGCATCAATTATAGAATATTGCCCCGGGCGCTCTCATTAAACTATGGAACCTTTCATGGCGATACGATGGTTGTGGCATCTGAGATGTTACCTCAAGGCCAATACCAATGTGCAGGTGGCTACATAGAATGGATTGAAACATAGTGAATGTATTGAGACAATTTACATTTGTAATACTCATTCCAAAAAGGCATCCTTAATTCTCTCAAAGGAGAATTCATCTTGAGTACAAGTCTTCTTTAATCAGATAAAAGTGGTGCAGCAACAGTTTGAGCAAATAAGAAAATCATAAGACTATTATGATGTCAGGAGTCAACTATGGTATCTCAAAGAAACTATAAAGTAACCTGCTGAAAACCAAACTTGTACTGTTTTTCGTAAAGATTACTTCAATACTATACATCCAATTCAATATAGGCATTTAGCAGCAGCAAAATAAAGCGACGTTTTAAATTTTGACAGCAAACTGGATCAAATTCTAAGTGGTGTGCACATTTAGAATTAAAGTAATGACATGAAGTCATTGAATGATTTAAAGGTCTTAATAGGTTAAAGGCATTAAACTTTTTTAGAAGTTGTAGAACCTGAGTACCGTATGTAAGACCCTGAGCTCTAGAAGAGCAAAATTGTGCACATCAGTCCGGCTACTACAATGCATTTATGAAATGAAATGAAATGATTGTATTTAATATTTTGCACTGAAAATGTACAGATAATCAAGAGCCACTCCATGTCTGGATAAGAGAGTGATCGAGAAAAGAGATGACCTGATAACCAAGGTCGGAATGTATGCGAGTGTTTGGGGAAACTTTCCCTTTAAAGGAGCACACTAGACTACTGCAAACTGGGAATGACACTGGGCAGGGTAATACGATCCCTGAGTCATGCCCAGAATATATTTGCTTCTTTGGGGGGATGGGATGGGAGGGGAGGGGAATTGGCGTGTCCCATCACATGAAATTATATGGTGTCTTAAACGCCACGCACTACTGGGGCCACATCAACAGATCCAGTCGTAGAACAACAGTAGGACTTTGATACACCATGTGTATGAGATATCATCTGCGACACACATGGTGGTGCGTGTATTGGCTGTATGAGTCACTGGGTATCACTGATAATGCTGTAACAACCCCGCTCCCCCCCCCCCTCGAATTCTTTTCACGTCCAAGGTTCGTCCACTCCATCTACATAACTGAAGAACCCACTCTAGACAGATCAACAGTATGATCAGGCTGCTACATTGTAGTTCATATCATAAATCTGCTTGGCCTCTGGTACCACTGGGAGGAATGCCATCCAAATATACAGTGTACACTTTGTACAATAAGTAGCAGTAGCAACCCTCATTGGAACTCAACCGTAATTTAGTCTTTAAATTGCGGACAAATGTAGCCAAACTTGTATACATATGAAGTGGCAAACAAATGTAACAAGTAAACATGAGCTACTAACTGTAAACAGACAATCAAACATAATAATGTGAATGTCTCAATGCTTGGAATACATACAGGTTCAAGTGATGCCGGTTGTCAAAACCATGTAGCCGACATTTATTGTACAGTACTTGTACATGCTACACTTGTACTTCATCAGGAGTAAATAGAGCACATTTGCATAGTTTGTAATAAAGATGAAAACAACTACTGTGGCAGCCCACAGATTGTGACCTTGACTATACAAATCCTATCAGGGGTACAAATGTATCTTGCTATTTATATGCCTGGATTGTCTGTGCAGAAGTCAATTTTCAACGATATTCCATTTGATGCAAAGAAAAAAATATGATTTTTCTTTTTAGAAATGTCTGTAAAGGCATCAATTTCCCTATACAGCAAAGGGTGGGCATGTTAGGGGATGCCAACCTTGCATCATAACAGTAGTGTGGTATGTTCTTTTTAGGGCTGCAAAAGGCATGTTTGGCAGAAAACCAGTGATTTTACCTTTCAAGCATTATACATGCATACAACAATGTAGTACAATTTAGGAAAACAGTACTTTCAACTAAACCTGCAGTATTTTTGGCACCCTTGCCCCCTCGCCCCCCCCCCCCCGAAAAAAAAAAGAAGAGAAAAGAAAAAAAAGCAAAGGTACAAAATGCTGCAAAAAAAGTAAACAGTTCATGACATCTCTGCATGCTGTATAACATCAGTCAGCCAAACCTGCACATAGTGACCACTCAAGGAAAACATAAAATGCACTTTGTGTTTTCAAAGTGGAAAAGGCATTGTATGAATATCAACTGATGTTGTTGCCTTTAAAGACATATGATCACTATTGACTACTGTAGCTGATTTATGTTTAATCTAATTTCATCAAGTCTATAACACATTACAAACATGCATGCATATCTTCCATTCAAACACAGCAGAAGATTCAGAATTTACTATAAAAGTGGATATTTTTACACGAGTAATTTTTCGTGCTTGGCCGGGTAAGATGAATTTCGCATGTTTTTAATCCTGTTCTAATCATGACATTAAAAAGTGGAACATTTGGCATGCAAAGGTATTTGTGTGCTTTTATTTTCGCACCAGCTTCTGGTTGTGCGAAATGCATGAAAATTCTACACCACGAAAATTTCCATTTTTACTGTACAGAAACTACAGAAGTTGTACCTGTTGTGCTCAGAAATGAATGAGTGCAGAAACGAACTGTTTTTAGTTTCTTTTACTCTATGGAAGCAAATTGGTTATCCCCCCCCCCCCCTCCCCATAGACAAGTTGTTGTGTGAAACAAAAGAAAGTATTGTGCACATGTAACTTTTTAATACAAACAGAAAAGTTCACCCTGAAGTTTGCAACTGTTGAAAAATCACAGCAAAATATTGCCCACCTTATTGTATTAGAACTGCATAAAAACAGGTGACATGCATTTACGTGGGGATATCAAAGTGGCCACAACAGGCATAGGGTCACTACAACTGTGGGGATTACAATTTGTATATTCACGGTAGACTAATATATTTTACAAAAAGAAGAAAACAAATATTTAGCTGATGCTTGCCCCTATAGTGAGATACATTGTAGTGTAACTCCCACCATTTCAACAACAAAACACACAAAAAGTAAATACATTTGACGATACACCATGTACACAGTGTACCCATGGTACAATGTGATGCCAGCAACAGTCTTTTTTTTTTCTCCCTCTCTCTCAATAGGAATAATATAATACACTTTTTCAATACCAGATTTAATGAATTTTAGGCATGTATTCAAACAGATTTGTAAGTTTTGTTGTTTTTCCCCCTATTTGTTGATGTCACTCAAATGCTCTGATTTTTATGTGTGGCTTTGTTGAAAGCAAAAGTACTTCCTGGAACTGTGTATTTACTGCCTATAGGCTGGACAGAATCATCTGTTTCAGACGCCTAATGATGCTGATGAAATGGAGAAAATGGCAACAACTGTCTACTTTGACAGGTATTGCTCATTACACAGGGGAATAATGAATACACTGCAATTGCAGCAGTGTAATCATAATTAAGGTTCATTGTTCTGTGTGATAGGGAACACAGCATGCACAATACAATTTGTACACAATGGCCCGAATTCACGAAGGTGGTACAAATAAAACCATGGTTTAAACCATGGACAAAAACCATGGAGCGCCAAGTGTCGCACGGAATATTTCGTTACGAAATTGGTCATTTCGTCGACAAAATGACCGTTTCATTAACGAAATTATCATTTCATGGACGAAATGTTCATTTAGTTACAAAATGTTATCATTTCGTTACAAAATAATAATTTCATCGATGAAATGACTGATTTCGTAACGAAATGTTCCATGCGACACTTGGCGCTCCATGGTTTTTGTCCATGGTTTAAACCATGGTTTCATTTATACCACCTTCGTGAATTCGGGCCATTAAGTATAATCATTGTCAGCAAACATTTTGTACAAGTATTACTAAAGGTCGAATTTTTCTGTGCCATCACGAGAAAAGAATCTGCAACAGAGGCTGAAGAATTAATTGTTCAACTTAATCAAAGACGTTTCAGCTGACAAAAGTCCATGTTTTAAAAAGATACAACTTAAAAATTGTGGGGAATACATTGTATTAAAATATCAAAAAATTGTTATCTTTGCTCACTGAGCTACATATGATATGTGAAGTGTTCAAATGCATTACAAAAACTTTAGAACAGAAAAGTTTGTCATGTATGCTGTCAATATAGTACATGATGTTATGAACAACTACACTGCATCACTGTGCTCATAAATGCCGAACTGAATGATTTACACTTAGGTCCCTACCCAGTGGGACCCACATTCCAACACTACTGTTTATGAGCAATACTGAAGATGTATACTGGGCATCAAAACATTTAGGCTTTTTGATGCATTTTATAATAAATAATATCCAGCATCAATTTTCAACAACAATTTGCCATAGCTTCACCATGTATAAAGTAACAACTTAGGTAGCAGATCTTACAACCAAACTTCAGTTTGTTTACATGTACAGTATCTTAGAATCTTTTTTCTTACTGGCTGCAGTGACAAACAATGTACAGCAAATAAAATAAAGATGAACTCTAAACTGAACAGAAAGTAGTGTTGTACAATCTGTGTCACAGTTTTCTCTACCAAGAAGTCAAGCTGAAATGAATGAAAAAAAAAAAGGCTGAAGTGTCCCTTAGGATCACCTCTTCAACAAATAAGTTGCTTCCCCTTAAAATCTCTCCTTTTCCCCAACCACAACAGAATCTTTTGGCTGTTTCAGGGTTACCGTGGCAATAGAGGAAATCCAATTCCCACTCAGTGGGTAGCATATATCCAAATCAATTTATCGAGCAATCAATCATTCTATCCACTTTCTATTTATATCCATCTATCTACAATGTATTTCATTAATTGATTTATCTCACAGTCTACTACTTGTACGTGCATAGACAACATATTGGCAGGATGGTATGCATTGATTTCTTTAGGACTTCAGACTCAAATCTGATAGATGGTTAAATTCATTTGATTGCTTTTTTTTTTTGTCTGTTTTCTTTATACAGGAGCAAGAACTTTTAAAACACTTTGGTAGCATCAGGAATTTATCTACAGTGTATTGCAAGACACCCACACAGGCTTGTATTTTACGTACACCTGTAATTACACTTGATGGTACCGGTACTCAGTACCAAGGTTATGTACCCTACTTTTACTGTGTAGTGTTGAATAGCTAACATGCCAGATGACTTTTAGATTTTTTAATTTGAATTTAATGAGTGTATACATTGGATATCCCTGGTATACTTGTACAGACATTCAGGATTTAAAGTGCTTGGGATGAGGAATACAATTTGTAAGAATGTTTTCTAAACTGATAACAAATCACAATGAACAAGGATGATGACATGCAGTATGTAGCTTTACATTTATGCATGATTGGGTACAGAAGCAGAACTAAAGAAGAAAGCATGCATACAAACTCTACACAATGAACTTGTTATTATACAAAAGCAAGTAGAAAATCTTGAGGTGGATTACCAGTACAGTGCTACAAAACAGTACCGTACTGTAAGCCTCTCAAGTGTACACATGGTCTCCGTGCTGTAATGTCATCATCCTTGTTCAGTGCACTATAACTGTAATTGGGGTTTTTCAGAGTATTGGTTTGTAAATCTGCTTTAATATTAATAGGGGCACAATGAATTCCACAAAACTACAGTATGGCACTAACAATTTATATACTTTCCAATACATGATGTGTAAAAAAATTGTCTGGAATGCCCCTTCGGGATGGCACCTTGATATCAAAATGCAATGTGTACCTCCTCCTCATAGGCAACATAATACTGTATTAAAAAGTGTACATTTTCGCGGTGTTAAAATTTTCACGCATTTTGCGAAACCAAAAACTAGCACGAAAATAAAAGCACACGAATATTTTTTCATGCCATCGATGTTCTAGTGGTTGATGTCTTGATTCCGCGGAATTAAAAACACGCGAAACTCTTCTCACCCAGCCAAGCACGAAAAATTAGTCACACAAAAATATCCACTTTTACAGTACATTGCACTCCCGTTTTAACCACAAATTCAGGTCCCAAAATTATCTTCACTGACACGTGTCTACATGTATGGTACAAAATTTGCTTTATAATGAATATTCAAGGTTAGAGAGAATTTTTTTTTATTGTGAAGTCATTTCCGAGCACCACTGACAAAGAAAAACAAAAGAAATGTCCTCCATAAATAATGAAATTATGCAGATTGCTTGCAAAAAAAAAAACCAAACACATAAATGTAGGAGAACATAGTGTTCTGCATGATAGGCGAATGCTTCACATTTAGTGACATATGGCTGCTGGTATACAGAAATTGCTTTGTATCCCCTGCCTGTGTTATGCACTTTTACTGAGAACTTTTGTCGATACAATCTACTGTATAATGAAATGAGGTTCATTGTTATGAACATTCATGGCATCTCAATATTTCTGAAAGTTCACTACTCCAACAATGATAGGAATCATCATCATTCTGAAGTTTTAATAGTCGTAATATGATACACCATAATGGTTGTTAATCCAAAAGACAAAAAGTATGAAAAAAGGTGAGTTCACTAAACAGAACTGAACATTACAATCCTTATATCGTCTTCAGATAAATGAACCTTTGGGATAAAAAACTTTTTTTTTTCATTATTGGATTATTTAGAAACCTTCAGAATAACAAACCTTTTTTTTTTTTAATTTTCAAACTTACAAACGTTTGGAACAATGAACTTTCTAACTTTCAGAATTATGAATTTTGGGAATGAATTTTTTGGAAGAACAAAGCTGCGGAATAACAATCCCCATTTCATTTTCAGTCAACAAACCTTTTGGATTAACGAATCCTAGGTATAATTGAACTTTGTACATTGAATGAGCCTTTAGAGTAACCAGTCTTCAGAATAATGAAATTTTTATAACCCTAGGAACCTTCGGAATGACAAACTATAGTTAAATCCTAAACTATGACTTTTTATACAGAGTATAGAATGTGTTTTGAAACTAGGCCTGAAAATACAAACAGCTAATGTTAATACACTGTATGCTCTCTCTTTGATGATTAAGATGAAAATCGTGAGATTCGATGTTCTACACAATGTACTAGCATGCCATTTGGCATTGCTTTCCAGCATTATAGACTTCTATGTCGTGTATTCAATACACTAAATACATGCATGGTTTGTGTGTTTTCTTTATTTGCTGTATTTGTTCAGTTACTTGTATTTTGTTACGATGAAAGAAAACTGCTGTTCCTGAGGACTTCATCATCATGGGAGTGCACTGTAGTTGGCCACATGAAGACAAAGTACAAGGTATGTTGTGTGGAATTTATTTTGTACACCGTACAAGTTGCAACTAAATTTATACGACTAACAACAAAGCTATAACTGTCATGACATTCACACACAAGAAAAGCTTGAGAGCCATTGAAATAGGTGTTGAATTACACAATGTAAATGTGCACTTCATTGTTCACAATGAAAACAAAGTGGGAAAGATAAATTAAATGCTAGTCCAACATGTCCACATTAGTTTTACTGCTTTTGAAAACAGAGAATGGCTTTATGTAGTAGTCTACATGATGTTGCTTTTGCTTCTTTTGTCATTTTATTTTCATAAGATAGCCAATTGATGTTTCCTGGCTGAATCTCATGCTTTATTCATCATGACAGGGCTGCCAACTCTCACGCATTGAGCGTGAGACTCACGCATTTTGGTCCTTTCTCACTCTTAAAACTTTATTTCATTTGCATGCATTGCTATTGATCTCACTCATTTTGACTCCTAAATTATAGCATTGCCCTATGGGAGTCTCACTCTCAACTAGTTTCCAGTGTTGGCAGCAGCCCTGTCATGAAACATTTTTTTTTTTTTTTTCAAAACAGAGGTTATAGAGCAGGTTTCAAACTGTCAGCACTATGTAGATCTACAACCAGTTATTAGTCCCAGTACAAGAATGTGGACATGTGGAACTGAAGGTTTGTTTATCATAGCTCACCCTCTCTGGAACAGGTCTATGTTGTGAAAGCGTTCCAGTTCCACAGAGAATTCTATGGTTGCCTGTAAGTCCAACATTCTGCTGTTCTTGCCGTTTCCCTGCTACAGAAGAAGTCCTCTTAGTGGATTGTTATTCCATGTTTGCGTTGCAATTTTTTTTTTTTTTTTCACTGGGATTGGCCAAAAAAACACATTTCTGCAGGTACTCGATCAGCATGCCATCACTGCCAACTGAAGACCATGTTCCTGAATGAGAAAATATAAAAGGATACAGAGCCACTAATAATATCAGAATACAGTATTAACTATGTTATAAGTTACCTATGGCCTACAACTTCATTTAACCTTACATTCCAACAAAGCCAAGGGAAAATACGACTACAATACAATATGTAGATTCTCGACCTCTCCAATGGTTAGAACCACTAGAAACCTAGATCTACATAGGTTAGGCCTTCATCTGTCTGCCAAGCAAGAGGGGTTTTCTATACTTTAATGGAAGAAGAAGAAGAGGAAGAGTAAGAGGAGGAGGAGGAGGAGGAGGGAGGAGGAGGAGGAGGAAGAGGGAGGAGGAGGAGGAGGAGGGGGAAGAGGAGGAGGAAGAGGAGGAGGAAGAGGAGGGGGAAGAGGAGGAGGAAGAGGAGGAGGAAGAGGAGGGGGAAGAGTAGGGAGAGGAGGAGGAGGAGGAGGAGGAGAAGGAAGAAGAAGACACGGGCCTCTTCCTCACCTTGTACAGTTGTAGACTATCTACCTTAGTAGATATTAATGTAAGTTGTATTTCAAACTAAGGCACGGACTGGACTTCCGTACAAATAATGTAGGGCCTACATAGGAGGCAGTATATAAATTTATACTAGCGTAGTCTATAGCGGTACGACAGCCACAGGCTAGGCGATGTCCCGAGCTAAGCAGGATCTTGAAGACGCTCTAACCAAGGAGGTTCAAGAGAATGGAGTCACAACTGTCATATTTCCTTTGAAGTCACGTTTGATGCCGCCACTCGAAAGTATTTGAGGCATGTGGGAAACTGGATCTGCCGCGCAGATAGGAAGACAATTGACTCATGTCTCATTGCATAATCATCAGCCACTTTCTAACGAAAATATGTCTTTGTGATGGTAATTACTTTTCGCCATCCCTACTTATAAAAGATAGGTGGTAATATACTGGTATATACTGGTAAAGACACGAAGATGCGCGAACAGAAATTGCGCAAAAAATGACGAAATGAAAATGAAAATTACTCGACTGGCCGTGCCCGGCCACTAATCTGATATATCTATTAATACACTATATAATTATAGGCCTACTCGAAGATTATTCCATATCAGTTTTATTTGGAGGAATCAAGTGGAAAAGCGATAAAACCGGCTTTCCAGGAGGGTACAGTTTTAAACGCTTTCACATGATACAGCTCTGATATAGTCCCCACCATAGGCCCTACCGCAGTGCGCGTGCACCCGCGGACTAGGGTTAGGGTATTGACCGATTCGGGTTCGTTGAGGGCAGCAGACATTTTATGGCACTGGGCGCAGCCATGAGCTCAAATTGCGGTGTCTCAGCCGACCCCCCCTGCTCTCCCCCACCCCACGGGCAACATGTTTATTGCGCACTTGTAACAAAGGTTCGCGCACTAAGCAAGCATTCGCGCACTCAGTACGAGACGCCCATTGGCTAAAGCAACCATTTTTTCATTCTGCGCGCGTGAGAGGGGTGGGGAGAGAGAAGGGGGGGGGGGGGTCGGCTGAGACACCGCAGTAATGGCGCTGCCCATGCCAAAAATACACATAGCGCGTCACAGAATCGGTCAATAGGGTTAGGTAACCCCGTCGCGGGGCGCTGTACCCTTTACGGTACGTATCTGTCCGTATGGGGTCGCTGCTGCGGTTAAGGGTTAGGTAGGGTTGTATTTAGTACGGACACGCAGCGGTGGGGACTATATCACGATTATGCCTCTTCAGATTGCTCAGCAAGACGGCGGCATCAAACCCCGCCACTAAAGCAAAGGCACAGATGCACCTGTGGAATTTGTACATCAATAGAAAAGTGACAACTATTTGAATAATTACAGCCAGTTGGAACTCCATCTCTTAAACCTCCTTGCTCTAACGTTAGAGTGCATGCATCAATGTACAAACCGGGCCGGGTACGAGTGAACGTAAACACTGACTTACCAATACTAGGCTGTGTGCAGTGTGGTACTGTACGTAATCGGAAAGGCTTCCCCGAACTTCGGGCCGAAGTGTGAAACCATGGATCACCGACGAAGGAACAACAATTGAATTTTGCACACAAGTTTAGCCCCTAAATATCGGCAGATTGTTCATGTGTGTGTGTTGGTCCAAGACCAACATCATATGTATCCGAATTCCGAATCCAACAAGCAGTAGAATCAACTGGCAAATTAGTGGCAGCTCACAATTCTCGTGATGAGGTATACCGGTAGGCCCTACTTGTATGCGATCGACGATGTCACGTCGGGATCCGAGTACATGTACATACATACGTTATTGAATGCACATAGTACGCACGTACTACCTACTGTACCGTTACAGGTACAGTCGTATGTGCTAGCTATGCTAGCTAGCTGGCATGCAGTTATCACAATCACGATCACCAATCCATTGAAGTTCGCTCGCTACATACTCCAGTACACGCACTCTCCAGCCGGTAAAGCGGACGTGCGGCCAAGAAAGCTCAATAGATTTTAGCTCGTCCAATGCTAGTTTCGCCCAAAGATTGGCCAGTTCAACTCCGCGGTTCAAGTTCAAGTTCAAGTTCAAGTTTATTAAAAGTTTCCACAATACAAAAATTACATAAGAACAATAATATGTAACAAGGAATACATTGTTGAATATGTGATTAAAACAATTTGCAGAATTGAATATAAATTGACAATGCATGTAGATGCATATAGATGTAAAGTGGAGGGGTCTTAGAAAAGCAAGCTTGTATAATAAGAACCCCTGGAAAGGCAAGTTAAGACATGTAATATAATAACTCACTACTATATACAAACATTAAAGCCATAGAATAATTCTAGTGGAATTCCTCAATCCCTCACACACACACACACACACACACACACACTCTACCTATGGAATTTTAAAGCAAAACATAATTGGCATTAGACTATATTACTCAAATGGAAAGCGATGCGATGAAGTCATGTATGTAGAATTTAAAAGGAGCAGCATCAATGAGACTGAGAATATCGATGAAGCAAATACTTCCGAGCCAACACTTTAAATCTGGAAAAAGTGGTACTATCTTTAACATCTGAGGGCAACATGTTCCATTCTTTTATGCAAGACACATAAAAAGAATTTAGGGCAATACTGGTAGCTACACGAGGTAGATGCAGAAGGTTTTTCTGTCGTGTATTATGGGAATGAACAACTGAGTTTTTGACGAACAAATCTAGAAATAAGGAGGGAGAACTGGACATGTGAAGCTTGTACATGAATGCCAATGAGTTAAAACACACTAACTCGTTTAGAGGTAAACAACACAGCTGTAAGAACTGGGGGGCACTTGGCCTAGTAAAGTGTGAGCTTGTTATTAGCCTGATAGCTCTCTTTTGTACAATAAACAATTTATGAAGATGGCTGTTATAAGTATTACCCCAGGCAACATTACAATACATCAAGTGAGGCATTATGATGCTATTATACAGTGTAGTCAAGACACTTTTAGGAACAATAAATTTTAGCTTATGCATCACACCAACACCCCGAGAAGCTTTGGAACATACATTTAGTATGTGTTGCTTCCATGACAGAAATTCATTGATAGTAATACCAAGGAATAATACATTTTCGCTTGTAGCTACCTGATGTCCACCAATAATGAGAGAAGGGGTGTTTACAGGTATCCTCTTATTCCTTGTTCTGAAAATAACACATTGTGTCTTCTGAAGATTAAGTGACAATTTATTACAACAAAACCAACGATAAAGTTTGTTAAGTTCTTCATTTGCTGAAGATATTAAACTGTACGCATCCTTGTGGGAGGACAGAAGACTTGTATCATCAGCAAACAGTGAGTAAGTAAACAATGATGTAGCACTGATGATATCATTGATATAGATAAGAAATAATAGTGGGCCTAACACTGAGCCTTGAGGCACTCCACAATCAATTCCGTCGAATTCCCACGCTTTTTTTTTTCTCCATGCAAATATCCTTTTTTTTTTTTTTTTTAATAATTATTCTAATGTGTGTTTTTCAAACATCATCAACCATATGAAACAGAGTTCACATACGAGTTGACATCATCACTGGTATCTGGTGGTCGGAGATTTATAGAAAAGGGGAGAAAATAGACCTGAATTAAATGATCATTATTAGTAAAGAGAAATATATAACAGTAAATGCACAAACAGTAGCGGATCGGGGGTATATTCCCCCTTTAATTTTCTTAAAACAAAATAGATAAAAAGAAAAGAAAATGATAGGGGGCGCTTGCGCTTGTCAGCAAATGAAAGCCGGAAGTGGCACGAAAAAACGGCCCAGGAGCCTTTTTTTTTTTCCAAAGTTTTATTTTCATTTATTTTTTTATTTTTTGCTTATCAGGTGATTAAAACCCGGAACTTTTGTGGCACAGAAATATTTTTGTCCCCTCCCCTTTACGGAATTTCTGAATCAGCCCCTGAATATTAATCATGTGAACTAGTGCGCATTTTCCCTGTAGATACTTCAGTGATTATTAAAGTTTATTACAACCATTATTTTGTTGTTGTTTACTTTGCTGTATTATCTTGTTTGTCTGTACTCTCCTTTTGTTGCATCTGTCCAAACCTCTTGCATTAGTTTGCTTTTCAGTACCGGCCTTCAGTTAAAGGGATGGTATCATTATTGGTGGAGATGAGGATTGGGCGTTAGTGCGACTATGAGATACCAAGAAACCACTTGTGAAATAACACAGAGCATAATCATTCTAGGAGGAATTCGAAGTTTATTTGAGGAAAATCGATTTTGGAATGGCCGAGACATCCAAAAACAAGCTAAAACAAAGTGCTAACTAATAAAAGTCTTGGTCCCACCTTTTATTACGATCGCGCTATCTCAGCCATTTCCATCGAATAAAGGTTGAATCCATTCTTGGAATTACATGCTCTTTCACATTTCATATAGGCCTAGGTTTCTAATCTCACCAAAAATGTAAGAAACCTTATCCAGGTGCCGGCCAAAACTATACGATCCCTTTAAGTAAAATTCATTTTGTCACCCCATCACCATTGCTTTAGATACCTTTTCTCTTATTCAGTATTGTCACCTTCACTCAATCTTTATCTGTAGTGCATGCTCCACCGTCGATATCAACCTGATTCTTATTTGTGCCCTGAGACAGCTCCTATTATTCGATCACATATACTCCATCTCGATCTATACTGAATGACCTTCTTTACTTATTGGTCGATTGACTAACAGACAATTAAAAAACTCCACCTTATTAGAGGCCCTCCATTCCTTTATACTTCTCTTGGTTTTTGATGATGATATGAATACTAGTATGTAAATATTGTTTGTATGTAGATTATGATCATTTGTAAATTTGCTGAGGGCGAGTACTTAGTAGCCTCAAATCCGCACACCACTAAACTTCTACCGGATTAGCATCTTCATTTGCGTTTTCTGCACTATTAGAGATCAGTGGTCTTGAGTTCGAAGATCGAGTTACATTCAACCCTATCACAACATTTACTTTGACACACGCTAAACGCTACAGATTCTAGTACATTCAGCATTACCAAGGGAGTAGCCCATCATTTACAGGGGAGGATAGAGGGAGAGTGCCCCATGCGCGCGCCCCCTTCATTTATGTTTTTGTTAAAACAACTAATGCTCCCTCATCAGCTACATGTAAAAAGGCGCCCCGCCCCAACCCCTCCCCCATCATGTTTATGGATTTCCTAGATGCGCCCCTGATTCATATGAGATAAATCAGGCTTTATTTTTAATAGGTCCTGCGAGTAGTATTGAATTGGTGGGTATCAGGAGCCTCTTTTAATGGTTACTATCATTATCTTTTTGTATAACCCCCCAAAATAAGGGCCGATTTGGCTGTATTCGGTTCGAGTGAGATACAGTAGACGTAGACGTGCGCGAATAACCGAATTTTCATCAGACGAGTTGGTCAGTGCCCTTTGATAGAAAGTCTGCTCCATAAAAGCTCCAGTCTGCTCCGGTCTCTTAAACTCTGACGGTTTGAGGTAATTTTCTTCAATTTCTCTTATACTTCTTCTGTCACAATCTGTGAATGGATGTGACTGTATTTCAGTTGTGGTCTTTTGTGTTACAGGATCCTGAGTTTGCAGAACATAGAGACGTTGGTTGCTAAAAATGTGATAAAATGATTGATTACGCGCAGTTTAATGTAGTCCCATACATAATGAAATGTGTATCTTTTTGTAGTTGGTAACTAGCTAAATTGCCGGTTTGCCGAATGTTCCTCTTTTTACTTTAGCTCTTTGTTAGCTGATTGTTAAATTACAAAGATCAAATCTTCATCAGGATGCGATATTTATCGAATGTGATGTCGGCAGGCCATCAGTCGAGGCCTGGTCCGGCCCCTTGTCTTGGTAAGAGTTGAGTAACACTATTTAAACTTTTTGTCATTAATTTTACTAGAGTCAGACTCGGAGACACCGTCACCATGTATGGTCACTACTCTAGATTTAACATAATTTTCATTATGAATGTTATCAGAAAACTTTTAAACATTTCATGAAGTGGTTTCTAAGTAGGCCTACCTGTCTCGCAAAAAGTTAAAAGCTAGCTGAATCCTCATCTTAACCAATACTATACCATCCCTCGAATAAGCCAGCATCTCATAGGTAATTTGCCAGCCAGCTCAGCTAGTATCGAAATGATAAAGATCTAGTTTCAACAACAACAACAACAACAACAGCAGCAACAAAATAACGGCAACAAGAGCCAGTACTTCACATGTAGGTGAATACTGTATACCAATTACTGAGATGTTGCAGCATTTAACAGTAGGTCCTAATCACAATTAAATCACTCTCAGTCAGTCCTAGCCTTGATCACCATCTCAGAAGGATCTGGGTCTTCATAGCAGCGAGATGGAGCAACACTCTGCGGTGCGTGCTGCCAACACGCAGGAGTTCCTGGAACATCTCTCTCTTGTCCTGGATATGCTGGGCAACTCAGAGAAATCTGTCATAGACGATACTAGTCTTCAGAGATTGCTTGAATACTGCAAGGATGTTTTTAATGAAGAAGGTAGGTCTTTTTTTAATCATCTTCCTTTTTTAAAAGTTTTACAAATTTTAAGTTTATGTTTTGTAGCATACACAATTTTACTTAAGAAAGTAGACTGCAAATAAACAGTTAAGATCAAAATACTTTACTGACAGTGATAATTATAATCTAGTTGTCTGTGATAAAAAGTCTGTCAATGGTTATACATTTCCCTTCATGTGATGCTGTAATGGAGATTATTATTGTATGATAAATTGTGTTCTAATCTTTAACTAAACATGAGAATATATATGCTAGATTGTGAATATATTTGCAAATCTGAGATTAAGAAGTCAATCATGACTTCATATTTTTATGACTTTTTTTTTTTTTGGGGGGGGGGGGTGGGGCATTATGTTTCCAAGTGCAAATAAGTCTGTGATTTATGAATTTTCATAATTTGTGAAAATCACATTCTCATTCCTTTATTTATGTAAACTGAAGATATCGTGGCTAACAAGGGTGGCTTGCAGCTCGTCTTCAACTTCTTGGAGAATGCCATTGCAGTGGATGCTGACTCATTTGAACCGTCCACCCTGACCTTTGCCCTTCGTCTTGCCGCTGTCATGTCTTCCAATCACAAACTATTTGGGCAACTCATGATGAGCACAAAGGAGTCCATGTCAACATCAGGTATACTGTCCAGCACAAGATGAAAAGAGTGTTGTTGTTTTTTTTATCAATGTATCTGTTTATTTCATTTCTTAAATTGGGATGTGGTTTATTTTCAGTTGTTAGCCTGACACATGTCATCAGGGTTATTAGCAATGATGAAAGTCAAAAGTAGGACTTCTGTAGCACTACTGCAGCATGCCTGTAGAATCATTTTGTTGATTTCTTCTCTGGTTTCTAGATACAGTGTAGACTTGCATTACAAAATAATGAAGTCCTCGGAACCAGCAGTTTATTTTCGGTGTGTCAAAATTTCATTATAAGGGAACAAATAAACAATAGAGAAGATAATGTTGCAGCCTTAATTTTTATTTCGGAGTACACTGTATTACAGTAATTGCACACATGCCAGGTACAAAGTTTAAAAAAAAAAAACGTGTGACTGAAAAGTGCTGTAAGGATAACAATAGGAATATCTTGCAGTGAGTGTGAAATAATGAGTGCTGTGCCGATTGTGGGATTAAGAAGGGGCATTGTTTTTAAAATTCAGAGAAAACGCCAAGAAGGGAGCAAACCAATGAAGTAAATTAAAACTGTGAATCATTCAGCACTAATGGGGGTCTGGCTCTTCTTTCTCATAGATATCCAGAATGCAGTGCTTGTGAGATTGCTCACTAGAGGGCGCTGTAAGGGAGCCGTCAGAGAGCCGTCTGTGCAAGGGGCGTGGCTAAAGCTGCTATACGCCATCAGCAGATTTGACGAATTCTTGGCAGTGTGTCACTGCACGGGTGCGTTCATTTCTCTGGTTGATTCCCCTTGAGACATGCTTACAACAGTTTTATTGTATTGGCAGTAGTGCAAAAATATTTTGAGACAGTCAGTGAGTAAGGATTGTATAATCCTATTAATCTATAATGCATCAAAATGTCCCTTGTGTGGGACTGTGGTATTTGCTACACCTGCATATTTTTAAGTTCCATTGCTGATTCAGTGTTCTTGTTTGTTGTTATTTTCTGAGGATTGTGTGTAGTAGAGGAAATCATAAACTGCTCAGTGCCACCAATATAGTACAGTAAGAAATGGTTAAGTGAGGGGACACATTACAGACTGAAGCAGGAGTTCCTGGGACCAATGTATTAAAAAAAATAAATCATTTGATATGCATTCATATTCTGGGATCTCTTATGCATTATCTAGTTGATTATGTAGATGTTTGTTGTCCATCAAAAGGAGAATATACTGTATTCAAGTTGGAATGTCCTATCGTGCAATTTTTCTTCATGTTTGACTATTGGACCTAACATTATGTGACTCCGCAATCTGTGATAAATCACATTGTTTTATATCATATTTTAGATGCATTCAACACTGCCCTCGCCCTCCTTGGAGATACCAGTATGTTTGTCGTCACTGCTGCCCAACAGCTTCTTGCCAAAATCCTCATTAAGCAGTACCAGAGGAAGGGGATGGTCAAGCATAGATCCTCCAGGCTGTCACTTGGGAACGGTTCTTTAATGGCTGCAGGGACACCTGTTGCAGCAAGTGATGATGAGGAGTTATCCTTCCAGAGGCTGAACAGAAGTGAGGATGATGGCTCACCTGGAAAAACGGGGCAACAGAGGTTACCATGGGAAACCAGTGGTGGTGGTAGGAAACGAGAGCTGGATGATGTGGACCAAGCCCTGGGTGATCCCGAAGGAGGGGGAGAGGCTGTGGATGCTGAAGGAACTCCGAAGAGGGCTAAGGTAGGGGAGGAGAGTGATGATGCCGTCTTAGAGGCAGTGGAGGAGGAAAATATCCAGGGCTTGATGATGAGCGAGGATGCTGCGAAGGTCTTGGAACATTTGTTGACGGATTTAGATCCTCTTCCACAGCGGGGACATCCTCACATTTCCCCTCTTCTGGCAGATCGTCAGACGGGGGAAAAGAGGATGCTCTCGAGTATCGGTGTCTTCAGAGTGCTCCTTGAGTCACAAGATGAAGCGGCGGACCTCGCCATCGCACTGGCTCTGATGGATGACGTTGCCATGGAAACAAGATGCCAGAGACTGCTAGGCAAAGGTGGCTCCACGTTGCAAACTGTGTGTGAGAGGGTGGCTGAAGTCTTGGCACTCATCATCCACATGAAGTGGCAAGTCCAGATTTTATGTCTAAATTTCCTTTGTCTATCTTTGATGTTCATCTTTGATCTAGAACATCCTTAGCAACCCTTATGAAATATATTGCCCAGATACGTAGCTGTAAGTCACTGTGCTTTTTCATCAGCATTCAGATACTTACTCCATACTGAAACAAAACAAATAAATAAATGAAAAATAAATACTTACTTGTAAGTATATGTAAGCCAGCCAATTCGGGTGTAACAATGTGTCTTAGTCCAACAGGAAGACCATATTGACATGGTGTTTAGGTGATGTGGTATTCTCTGTTCATTAGCAATTAGTTTCCAAACACCTCTGCCAATAGGCGAAGAAAGCACTTTAGCTGACATACCAATCAGCCATCAAAGAACAGCTCTAGGAATAATGAGACACTAGCTTGAGCCAAAACTAAACAAAATTGCAGATTTTGAGTGTAACCATTTGATATCACATGTTTCATTTAACAGTGAGCGAGGCAACCTTCTTGGAGTCCAAGATGTCTTCACCAATGTTTGCGCCTTGCCCAGAGATCTCCTTGCAAGAGGGCTAGTGCGACCAGCAGGCTATTTGGCTTCAGAGGTCTTAAAGTGCATTGACATTGTCAAGGGGAGGTATGTGTGAATTACAGAGTAATAAATTATATACTAAATGAGAATATATTTCTCTCTGCTAGTCCTGTTGTAGTGTTTTATGCTTTTTATGGTGATAATTATTGTTGTATGCAGTCATGAGATGGTGAGGTGAGGTGAAACAATAAGATGCATTTTACAAGACGTTAGTATTGCCATTCTATAATGCCTCTAACTTTTACATCATCACCATGGTATCTTCATAATTGTGGTAGTCATATAGAAATGGTAAGAAACATGATGATTAGAATGAGATATAGGTGATGATATTTGAAGTGCATGAATCGTGGAATGTACCAGAATTGAAAATCCTCTGAAAATATAGAAAAGTGTATAATATGTGTATATATTTGCCATAAAGTTGATAGTGATATTCACATATTGGCATTTACATCTAGGCTGTCAAGAGAAAAATACTTGATGCATTTTAGCCAACAAAATTTGCTGAATTTTTGGCAATAAAAATTGTTATATATTGGCTAACACAGATGCACATTTCTGGAAACGTTAGGTTCCCACAGAGCAGGAATACTGACACCCAACGTGCTATGCTGTCCGTACTGCTCTGCCCACTACACCTTACCCTCTCCCATGGACCGGATGATGCTCTGTATTTCAATGATGAGAGATTGGATGACCTCAGCTCAGAGATGCTGCTGGATGTAAGGACAGCATCATCACTCATCCCAACATCTCTGTCTGCTCTCGAGAGCCTTCTCACAAAGGTAAGAGTGATTAGATTAGGGCAATGAGATGCTGATACTCAAGAAGATTTTCTTTATCTCCTTTTGAGTCAGTTCTAATGGTCATTTTAGATAAAAGGCAAAGTCCTGATAACTCTTATTCAGAGCATGTTTGACCATAATCTATATGTTTTCATTTTCATTGCCTATGGAGGATTACTTTTTTGGTAGGGTCTGATTTGTTTTGGTAGTCCTCGGGCACTCTTTATGAATGTAATCTTTCTTTTATCTTTTTTATACATTTACATTGTGATTTTATACTTCTGATTAGAACTGTTACCTTTACCTGAACTTTAAAAATGTCAGAAAAGAAAAGGTAACAAATGTATAATTTTTGAATATGTCTTACATGCCACCCTGTCCTGTGCAAGCAGTGACAAGCAATGTACTATCTGACTAGCTTCTTTGAATACTAGAGATATCTTCTCCTCACATTAGATAAAATATTTTGATTCAATCTGTATAGTAAGTTTTAAATCAATACCCAGCATGAATCCTGTGATACATGTCTTCACATATCAAGCATCTGTGAACAAGTTTTGGCTGTCTTTCTTTACGATACCACCTGTGCCCTCCAAACTCCTCACTCTTACTCACCTTGTTCAGCCCCATCCCTAACCACTCCCTCCCACTAGGCCCTGCATTAAAAACTAAACTTGCTCTAACTGTATGGGGTAATATAGCAGTAAAACCTACAAAACAACCCCAGCTCTCCCATTTTTATTGCTTGCTCTGCATCAGTCAGAGCTATGTACCTGCTTTGGAAGAAAAGCAAGTCCAAAAGAGAGCGGGGGATAGTGAGTTATTGTTTTAGGTTTCGCTAGAAGATCTCTTTTTTTTTCACAATTTAGAAATTTAAAGTACACCTATAAATGGAGAACTCACTCTGTAGAGAACGCTAATGAAAAACTATGGTAACAAAAACTGTTATTACATTTCTAAATTGATTTGTTTTCTTCAGAACCCATCATCATTGTGTCCGTTTGTGCCACAAATCCTGAGACTGACGATTGAGCTACTCTCTGCCGTGACCCCAGACACGGATGCAGCCAACCAATCCAAAGCCCTCGTGCCAAAGTACCGCTCTCTGACTGGTTCGCGGAAGGTCACTCTTGCTGTGATTGCAGTGCTGAAGGGCGCCCTTAGTTGTGAGTGAGACTCTGTGCATGAGAATTTAAGGTGGACAGCCTTGTGGCAGAAGAATACCACATAGATAGGAGCGAGATGTTAGATGATGATTGATTTTAGCGTCAAAGTATATGATAACACGATTTCAGACTTTCAATTTCGATTTTAATTTTATTTTCATATTTCTCGAGGGAAAATACATAAAGTATCACAAAATATGATACATAATGTCCAGCTTGGATATATACAAAAAAACCCCACACAAACAAACATAGTATATAGCAGTCAATGTGTCAGTTTCAAAGTAAAAGAATGCTAAAGGGAAATACGATGGAACCTAATAAAAAGCTTTCCTCAGGATGTGTAAAGAACATGATACTTTTTTCCTACCTCCAAGGACAAAAGATTTTCAGTCCATCATAGACAATTGAGAAAAAAATTATTTTGTTTCTTTTCTGGGTACATCAAGTCAGCGATTTCATACAAATGATGTCATGAACACATGTCCGGGATAGCTTGCTACAGATCCTCATGAGATTTAGCGGTATATGCCGCAGTAACTTTCAAAGTGTGTTTAACTACCTTTTGATCCAATCTAATTCACTCAAACTCTTGGTGAATTCTTTTAAAAAAAAAACTTTCTCTGATAGATAACATACTCTTCAGAGAATAAGATAGGAAAGGAAAAAAATAGAACATTGCACTGTAGGGTCGCTGTCCCTTCAAAACATTGTTTCTTCAGATATTAGAAATGTCGAAATCAAAACCAGGAAGCAGTGAGAATCACTTTGACTGTCCTTCTCTCACCTCCCAGAAATATGCTCCTTTTCAAGTTTGTGACTCTTCTATGCTTTTTTTTTTTCTCTTTTGGCAGCAACAACACCATCACAGTCTGACGCAGTGGAGCTTGCCGAGATCCTCACGA
Source organism: Diadema setosum (assembly GCF_964275005.1). NCBI lineage: Eukaryota > Metazoa > Echinodermata > Echinoidea > Diadematoida > Diadematidae > Diadema > Diadema setosum. The sequence goes on from NC_092694.1 coordinate 13,083,166, forward strand.
GAATACTGACAAACCCTGACGCAGACTACATGGTGAGCTCAGCATGGTTGCCATGGTTACTCGTATGATATCATATGACTTATTAAAGTGTATTGCCGTAGCGATGATGACACACAGACTGTCTTCACTTCTCTTTTGCTGCTTCTGAACTGAATGTTCGTTGAGCATCGGGCTGTTTCCACTCCATTGGTTTGTGGACATACTGCTGTGTTAATGCTACAGTCATACACAAGCCATTAGATACTTGTTTATCTAGATAATCCTTCACATTAAAACTTTAAGATTCTTTGAAATTTCTGTTTAGAAATTCTTTTGCAGGGCTTTCTTCTTCACTCTACAATATATATATATATTTTTTTTTCTTCCTTCTTTCTTTCTTTCTTTCTTTCTTTCTTTTTTAAACTCTGTGAGTTTTGGAGAACAATCATATCATTTTAGTCACCCTTTTTGGTAGAGACTGATGATTCATAATAATCACTATAATTATGGCCTGTAAAAGCTGGTTTACATGACAATTGTGGATAATGACTGGAAACAGAATTTTTTGATACTCACAGGGATCAAAATGAAGGCCGGTCACATCAAGAGAGTCATGTTAAAAAAAGGAGGAATTGGTTGCGAAACCTTTATATGTTGCAAAACATTTAAATTGATTTTTGGTGAATATGCTAGGTATCTATACCAGGCTCTCCTCAAATTTTCATTTCTGTTCCATATGACTGTGTTGTCCTCTTAGTAAATTAAAGATGTATTTCGTCCAATTCATCACTAGTTTGAAATAACAAAATTGTCCTTGAAAGCAAGAAGTTATGAAGCAGAGGGATGAATGTTGAGGTTTGAGTTTTCTTCAATTTTGTCTCCCTCTATATTTTTCTTTTTGTCTTTCACAGGTAGTGTTGAAAGGACTGAGTTTCCTTCCAAATGTTGTCTCTGTTGCCATGTCAACCAAGAAATCCGGAGTATATCCAGATCTGTCTGCTAATTGCTTCGTCGACCTGGGGTACTCGCTGCAGAAGAAGATGTGTGACATTGAGTGGGAGATCCGAGACTCTGCCATAGTTTGTGTGAAGCAGCTCCTACAGCTGAAGTCTGGTGAGTGTGAATGGAGTCTGTCTGGGTGTGGTCAATCCTCTCCTGTAGAGATCCTGCCCCCCTCCCTCCCCCTCCCCCCTCCCCATCCTTTGTTAAGTATAGTAGACTCACCCACATGAAGAGGGCTAATTGTGGTTATTAAGATAATCAAGTTGCTGTAAGAGGGCAGTGCAGTAACAATGATATTTGTCGGGAAAGAAGAGAAATTAAAAGTCAAGTATGATGCTTGTAATGTTATATAGATGAAATGATATGAAACCCTCCAGGTTCATGCAGAACTCCTACCTACACTGTAATTAGTTTTTATGATGTTTAGTATGTTTGTCATGATCTTACAAAAATTTGATCAAACATGCTCTCTGTGTGAAATTTTGGAATCTTAACCCTAAAAAGGGGGGGGGGGGGGGTTTGACCGCGCCGTTCACAGACTTTTCACTTTCAAGTCTTGCACATTTTTTGACACCATTTTCGTGAAAATTGCGCGTACAGTTACGACGCTGCACGACCTTTTATACATGCCTGTCAGACCGAAAAGGGCTTGAAAATGTAATTTTGTGTGTAAAGTCTGTTCAAACAGAGTTTTCTCTTCTTATTCATAAAGATATGTCATACTTGCCAACATTTTCATTTGAGAAAGCGGTAGAATCCAGGATGCCTATGCGAGCAGCGCTAGCTTGAATGCTAATGAAATCTTTCAAAAGCGGTAGTCTACCGCCAAATGCGGTAGAGTTGGCAAGTATGGTATGTTTATTTTCACTTTCATATGCTGAAATTAATTAATTTTAGCATACTTCTGCTTGAAATAGTTTCTGTCATAAATTTTGCGAAAAAAAATGATTGAACAAAAGGTCGAAAAACAAGGAAACACATACGAAATTCATAAAACAACAAAATACATATGAAATTGATTTTGATACCAGATTTTTTTTCCAAGCACATTGTTAGGAATGCTACAAAGAATGTTATTACCAAAAATTAGGATTCTTAGAGCTTTACTTTCTGATTCAGAGCAAAATGTATGATTTTATGCATACATTAGCATAATTAATTATTATGACGAAAATTTCCATTTCTTTTTGTATAGTTTGGTAGATTACCCCACAGGTAATGCATGTGCCAATTTTTATGGGCGATTGCGCGATCGACGGCCAAGATCTCGGGGGCTTGGAGAACCTCCCGCCACAGAACACCCAAAAAAGCCCGGCCTGGTTAGGATTAAACAGAGAAAGATTTCTTTGACATAAAAATATGTTGTTGTTTTTTGTCCCCGCCGAACGAGTTCGAGCAGGGGACTATGAAACGGGCTCCGTACGTGTGTGTGTCTGTGTGTCCGTCCGTCTGTCTGTCCGTCCGTCCGTCTGTGCGTCCGTGTGTGATCAAAATGTTCAATTTGCTACTCCTCGCCATTTCTAACCCAATTTTGATTCTGTTTGCTTTATATGATAGCACTACATGGGAGCTTTGAAACTTCTACACAGAATTTCAGTTGTGACCTTTGACCTTGACCTTTGACCTATATTGCACATTTTGCTACAAAATGCTACTCCTTCGCCATTTCTAACCCGATTTTGATTCCGTTTGCTTTATGTGATGGCACTAGGTGAGGGCTTCAAAACTTCTGCACAGAATTTTGACCTTTGACTTCTTTGACCTTTGACCTTGATTTTTGACCTATATTGTACATTGGCTACAAAATGCTACTCCTTCGCCATTTCTAACCCGATTTCGATTCCGTTTGCCTGAAGATATTTTCTTGAAACTTAGTGTATACATGTATTACCCAATTAAGATTCTATGGTGAAAGTTTGGGTCATGAGGTCAAAGTTCAAAGGTCAAAAGGTCAGGGTCAAATACATAAAATTTCACTATTTCCACCATATCTATTGAATGCCTGAAGATATTTTCTTGAAACTTAGTGTATACATGTATTACCCAATTAAGATTCTCTGGTGAAAGTTTGGGTCATGAGGTCAAAGGTCAAAAGGTCAAGTAAAAATATTAAAACTTCTTTTTTTTCCCCCGTACCTTGGAAAATTGTTCAAGGTATCTTCATGGAACATAGTATATACATGTACTGACTGGAAGTGATTATCTAGAGAATGTAGGGTTCATGGGGTCAAAGGTCAGGGGTCAAGGGTCAAGTGCAACACTTCAAAATTTTACTATTTCCCTCATATTTATGCAATGCCAGCAGGGTTATTTTTTTTTTACACTTGGTGTATGCATGTGTAACCTAATAGAAATTCTTTGGAAAGTTTTTTTTTCTTCTTTTTTTGCCTCAAAGGTCAAAAGGTCAAAGATCAAGTGAAAGTGCTGAACTAACTTTTTCCTCCATATCTCGGAAGTAGCTCAAGTTATCTTGAAACTTAGTACATATTATGCATGTTCTACCTGAAAGTGATTATCTTATGAATTTTAGGGTCAAGGGCCAGATGAAAATGGTAACAATTTACTATTCAATTCAGAAATTGCACTTTTTCTCCACACCTGTACCTTGAAAATGACTCAATGCCTAAATGTATGAATGGGTCAAAGTCAAGTTAAAGTCCTTAAATCCCTAGATACATGCTCTCCTATTCATCTAATTAAACCTAGGTCAAGGAAGGTGAACATTCAACACATTTGTGACAAACTTGTCCTTTCAATATTTTGCCAATTTTGTGAAAATGTAATCACACATTGTCCACATGTACTATCTAGACCTATTGGGAAAATCGTGCATTATGGCGGAGGCATACCAGTCGCCAAAGCGACATTTCTAGTTGACCTATATTGTACATTGGCTACAAAATGCTACTCCTTCGCCATTTCTAACCCGATTTCGATTCCATTTGCTTTATGTGATGGCACTAGGTGAGGGCTTCAAAACTTCTACACAGAATTTTGACCTTTGACCTTGATTTTTGACCTATATTGTACATTGGCTACAAAATGCTACTCCTTCGCCATTTCTATTAATCCCAATTTCAATTGTTTGCTTTATGTGATGGCACTAGGTGAGGGCTTCAAAACTTCTACACAGAATTTTGACCTTTGACTTCTTTGACCTTTGACCTTGATCTTTTTACCTATATTGTACATTTTGCTACTAAATGCTACTTCCGGCGGGGACATATATTACGCACCGCGTAATTTCTACTTTTCCTTGTTGCTTCTTCTTCTTTTTCCAGTAATTGTGCATCAGAATATTGTTACCAGTAGTTTTTGGATGTTGGCAGCCCTGTTCATATTGACTGTTTTATATGTGAACATTGCCATGTACCATTAACCAGACATCATTCTGATATACTTTCCCCAAACATGAGCAGTTACTGAATGGATCCGGGGAAATAATCTTCATAGGAGGCTGTGGGAGAGTCTAGTGGACGGAGAGAGCTACGTGAGGGCCTCCAGTGTGACCGCCCTGCCTGCCCTGGTAGCCTGCCCAGAGCTCTGGCTGGATGTCTGCTCAGTGACTGGTGTCAACCAGGTGAGCAACGTTGGCAACACCAGTGGTGGAGAACAAAATGAGGAATTGATGGATTTTTGAATTGTCAAGATCGGTATGAATAGGTTCTGAAAGAGAGGTAATCCTTTCAATCAACTGATTTTATGAGCAGTTGATCTGAACAGTTGATGATGGAGTGATATAAGTTGATCAAATCAATTGATTAAGCAATAATGTGATCAAATAAGGTATTTATGGAACTGCTTATAAACTTGATAGCCGATTACACAATAGATTCTTTTAATAGGTTGATTGACTGAGAACTGACCAAAAGACTGATCAGTTGATGAATAAGGAGAAAGATGAAAAATAAAAATATTGCTTATTTGATTGAGTTATTGATTGATAGATCAGTTGCAGTGGTTTGTTGTTCAGTGGTTGATTACTTTGTTGGCTTGTAAACTGATTAGCCAGTTGATTGCTTGAAGAACTAGATATATCGCTACGGCGACTTATATGCCTCCGCCATAATGCATGGTTCTCCTAATAGGTCTATAGTACAATGTCTTGACAATGTGTGATGACAGTTTCAAACAATTGGCAAAATATTAAAATGACAGGTTTGACACAAATGTGCTGAATGTTCACTTTCCTAGAACTAGGTTCAATTGGATGAATGATTAAAATGTCAGAGTGCAGGTATTTGGGGAACTGATGATTTTTACTTGACTTTTGACCCTTTTATAAGTTTATACATTGAGTAATTTTTCAAGGTATTGAGAAAAAGTATAATTTCAGTATCAAATGGGCAAAATAGCATTATCTAAACCTGGCCTTTGACCTTTGACCTCACAGTTCCAAAGAGAATCACTGTTAGGTTGAACATGCATAAATATGTAAGTTTCATGATGATACCTTGAGTTAGTTTTGAGATATGGAGGAAAAAGTGCAATTCAGCACTTTCACTTGACCTTTGACCTTTTGACCTTTGACCTTTTGGCAAGAAACTTCCCACAGAATATATATTGGGTAATACATGTATACATCAAGTTAAAAAAAAAAAACCTTCATTCATTGCATAAATATAAGGAAAGTAGTGATATTTTCAGGAGTTGACCTTGACCTTTGACCCCCTGACCTTTGACCCATGACCCCCAACTTTCCTAGATAATCACTGCCCTTTGGTACAAGCATATCGTCGCTGGGGTGACAAGACCTTGTATCTCAAATTTTGGTGAAAATGACTTTTTTGCATTAGTGGTCAAATAATCGGTTAAGTGATGTCCGGTCCAAATCCCAGCTGTCTTACCCCAAAAATGAAGCCACCACGGCATGTCAAAGGAACGGCTATCCCATTCAGTATAGTGCTTTGGCGGCCATGTTTTTTGGCTCTCCTGAACATTTGACATTTTTGAGATACGAGGTCTTGTCGCCCCAGCGACGATATATACTAAGTTCCATGAAGATACCTTGAACCATTTGCGAGATATGGAGAAAAACATAAAATTTCAATTTTTTTTTCACAAAATAACCTGTGACCTTTGACCTTTGACCCTGTGACCCTAAAATCCACACAAAGTATTATCCCCCAAGGATATACCCTCATACCAAGTTTGATGTAAAACCACCTCACGGTTCGTGAGATATCGACAAAAACAAAACGGGACGGACGGACGTACAGACGGACGTACGCACGGACGGACAGACGGACGGACGGACGACCCGAAAACATAATGCCTCCGGCCACTTCGTTGCGTAGGCATAAAAATAATTGACAGAAGTGATAAGGTTATGGATCACCCTATGTGCCATCTCTTTTGTAGGTGGATATGATCAACACGCTTACTGGCATCATCAAGACAGACAGTGAGGCTTTTGCGAGAAGAGCTGCCCTGGACTGCCTGGTTCTGTGGCTCCAGGAAGAGAAATGGATGCGGGACTGCATCAATGCCAGCATCTCCAAGGCAACCAGACATGTGACACCAGGGGAGACGTGGGATGCCCGAACAGCTGCCGAAGAAAGTCTCGTGAAGAATGATTCCATTATCAGCCAGTTGGGGACAGTCCGCCTCACAGTCCAAGCTGAATCACAGAATATGGAATCAGATGGGAATAATGTCCAAAATCAACCCACAAGGAGTGAGAGTGATGCTGGTTACAGTCAAGAGACAATGGGAGATGTGGTGCTGGATGCGGTTGCCATAGCAGCCAGGGATCTGGATTGGGAAATGAAACTGGAGGCCCTCAAATTCTATGAACATCTTTTGACCCTAAACATTCCTGTACTCATCTTCCCAAGTGCATCTCCCAGAGGAGGTGAGTTAGTGGCATTGGGAACGTCAACATCTAGAGAGAAACTGAAAGAAGTTTCCGGAGACAGGCTGGATGATCGAGGAGATGCGAGAAGGAAGGAACATGAGAAGTTTTTATTGTCATCAGGTATCCTAAAGATGTTGATCGGGATCAGCAAGGATGAGGATGTGAGTGTCAGCTCCAGGGCGTGTGTGATGCTCCACCACCTTAAGGAAACACTAATGGCTCCGGTCCCAGGAGGAGAAAAACCGGGCGTGGCATGTGGAAACTTGGAGACTGGTGGTAGCTCAGGTAGTCAATCTGTGACTACGGAAGATGGCAGCTGTAATGGTGGAACCTGCCAAACTCGAGATGGTGAAGACAGTAGAGGATGCGTAGATGAAGAAGCGCAAGACACGGATCTGATTGGACAACTTTTTGACCGTGACTGGACTGCTCTGCTAGAGCACAGGGAGGCGGAAACTGTTGAGGGACCAGTGTCGCTGATGTTGGACATCATCTCTGCAGCAGAGGACAGGGATGAAAACCTGTTGGACTGCTACTAAAGAGGAGATTCCTCCTTGTGGGAGACTTAATCCTGCCGAGAGCATACCAATATGGTGTGTGACTTTAAGCTGAAGCTGCAAATACATCTTTGGAATGGCTGACTTGGTCAGTACAGGTCTTTGAATATGATGCTTGCCCATTACAATGACCATGGTTATAATAAAAGTTTGTCAGAACAACGTAAAATTTCAGGTCCCAAAATAATTTTCCATACATATTTATATTTTTTTTTTTCATCTGTAACAAAATATTGATATAAAGAAAGAAAATGCCTGTCCCGAGGGCTTCATTGTAACTGTAGTCATCTGTGTGGGTTAACTATCAAATCTTCTTTGGGAAACTGATACACTGTAATGGCACGTGATTCCAATGTCAGAGAAATGTTTTTGGCCTTTGACAGTTTACTGGCGTCTTCAAATTAATGCACCATATTCCCTGTAAGACCTTATTAACAAGTCATTTCACTTCATGTAACCTTTGCAGTTTTTTTCACTGCTTGGAATCCACTTTGCATGTATAAGTTGTTGCTATGCCAGAGCATGCCATAATCAATTAATACAGTACCATATGCTCCCGTAATAAGAAACAAGGTTCTTATGTAGTAAGAATTAAGGTCCCCAAATCATTATATGTACATAACTGTAAAGCAAGATATTTTTGTGGCTTGGAATTTTCATGAATTGGAGCCGACAGCCTTTTTCACAGTATGAAATTTTCGCAAATTGCGACTGGCATTCAATGCATGTAGTGTAGACAAGAACTTGTGCATCCATTTTAATTTCATTAATCTTGGCTTTCGCGAAATTCACAAATTAAAATGCACACAAACATTTCTTGTTTTGCAGTATATGTGATTTGTTTGTCTGTAACACAATTTTGATGTATCAAAAGAAAACTGCTGGTCCCAAGGACTTTGTTATGATGGGAGTTACCTGTATGTTCTATCTCCAACTTGCGCAAGGACGCCATAGAGTTAGCAAGTAACACTCGGTCATGTTGTGTACTTGTGGGCAAGTTGGTCCATAGTACCTTGCTGTGTTTGGAAAACCTCTAGCAAGTTCATGTAACTTAGTAGCACACAGCCTTTCATGTAAAAGTTTGCATATGAATTGAATGTTTTAATGAACTGTGATACTGGTCAATTCATTGCAGATTGAATGAAATCAATATGCATTTGGGTTCAGTGGCTGTATGAAATAAGGTGTTTGTAATCATAAAAAACGAAAGTGTCTGCCCTAATTTCACAGGCTTCTTTATTCTTTTTACTATTTTCGATATAAAAAGACATTTCAGTATAACAACATGACTTCACAGGTCCAAAAGAGTCTTGTTACAGCAAGAGTCCACTATGTGATAGTTGAATAGCCTGTCTGCCTTGTCAGTAAATTAGTCCAAATATAGCAGGTGAACTTCAAAAACTCACTTTTGTGTTATATTGACTCATTTACACGTACATACATGTACATCAAATACATCTTCCTTCACCATTACACAGTGACTTCTCCAAGTATGCTACATGTATATGAATCATACTTTGGTTTGGCTCACTCTTTAGTATTTTGCAGTATATTGAGAGTATGAACGGCATGAAGATACTAGTGGGTGTGTGTGTGTGTGTGTGTGTGTTTGTGTAAATATGGGTCTCATGAACCTTCATTGAGTACACAAGTCACTCCAAATCCTGGCAACTGCTGGACATAGAGACTCTCTCTCTCTCTCATGGGTGTCTATCGGGAGGCTGATCGGGTTGGTAGTCTTGTGTAGGACAGTAGGACCTACGCCTACTGCCTCTACTTACCGGTACACCCCCTCGCCGCCCGCGATTTTTTTTTCCGTAACCCTAACGCGTCGAAATTGCCCATTGTGTCACTTGAGCAAAGACTATCAGTGTACAACGCCCCTCCCCCCCCCCACACACACACACTCACAACAGCAATTCTTGCAATGATTGTCATCTTACGACATAAACTGAAATACGAATCTGATGATGTTGATGATGATGATGATGATGACATATATTATTTCTTTGCTTCAACTGCATCAAACACAAGCCTAAAAAAAAATACTACTGAGCAAACTTTCTCATTAATATAAGTACATAAAGTTTGCAACTGATATACTGAAAGAGAATTAAAAGCACAATACCACGACCTATTGAATATCAATTCAAAAAAGTAAAAACAAACATTTAAACAGAATGAAAATAAATTCACAGAATTGGACATATGATATTATACGGTAAATTGAGACTTTAGATTAATTAAAAAAAAAAAAGAACAGACAATCTTACAGTGTGCACAGGTCAGTGAAAGAATTATTAAGTGAGAGAATCACTATATCCCCTGATTAGCATATAAGCCTGTGACCAACATCACTGATTGTGTTTGACAATGAATATAATGTTAAGGTCTTGTAACTTTCTCATCTTCTGTCTGAGTGGTCGTAGAGTAACTTCTATCAGTCAATTTCCTGATTTTACTCTTTTTTTTTCACAAGAATACTACATGAACAGGGTAAGTCAAAATTTGGTGGTATTGCACTTTGTCTTTGTGAATGACATTTTCTTACAAATTGAACATAAAATAGCCACTTTACATAAATGTTACAGTACAATGAACCTGTACTTTAAAAAAGGCCGACATACATAATGTTTCACTTATTCAAATTGCAGCATTACGACTGTATGATCCCATCGCATACACATACTTGTAGTGAATTAAAATCATTGCAGAACGTGTCTTGATAAGCACCATTACGCTTACAGGATTAACAGATTCTGTGGTGATTACATGTCACGTTACAATTCTGCGACCCGTTTTAGGTCTACGACGCTAATGGTTAATACGACGCGCCTCCTCCCGGATTGGACAATGCATTGGGAACAACCGTCTCGCGCATGTGCAAACAACTTCTGCTTACCGTACTACAAGACCCTGAAATAGTGTCGTAGGATGAGCGTCGCAGATCCAAAGCTCACTTTACACGTGTCGTGAATGGACCAAGCACCCTCTAATAGAGCGCACATAGTTGGCTTTTACTGTGCTAAATGGCCGCTACTGCTGGGCCCCATTTCATAAAATACAGTATGTTAGGATAGCAACTCTTGCTGGAATGGCAACTTCCGATAGCAACAGCCAATCAAGAAACTGGATTTGTGTCCTTACCATGACCTTCCAACAAGAGTTGAGGCACTGTCATATCAAATTTTTGTTAAACGGGACCCAGGAGTTGCAACGCACTAAACTGCTTTGTTAAAAAGAAGCTTAAATTTACTTTAGTAATAAACTGAATCTCGAAAATTCCCTTCATGACGGTGTCAATTAACAAGCATGACGCCATAACAAATTATTTCCATACATTATACTTTGATTGAGACATGTTTCATGTATGTCCCTACATGTACACGCACATAGGCCTAGTTCTAAAGCGTATCTACGCTGAAGTAAATCTGCTTATTGCATCCGTATCTTGTCTCCATTCAAATACAATGAACCATTTCAAGAGGTTTTGCACAGAAAGTCGAATCTTTGCGGCCCTAGTAAGACATGAACATGTACCGCACCATTTGTTTTAATCCACACATGGCATACACCAGCTTAGGCAGCCGGTCGTCGCAGGCGATTCGCAGCTCAGTAGAAAAGCACGACAAGCTGCTCCTCCCGTTATTGTACCCCCGTACGTACCGAATGCCGAACACGACGCTACGCAGCGCACCAGCGAAAACCAGATGGGGCACGAGCGCCGTGCGAGCTGTCCACTGTAATTTCAACATGGACGCCCGAATACCTACCGAATGGGGCCGAATGGGTGCATGCACAAAACCGCACAACAGCCATGCGCATGAAAATCTCTCCCGGTTCGCGACACAACAAGTAGTGAGAGCTGTCTGGTGTATGTACGTACGTATCTGGCTCCAATCTCTGTTTATATGCACTATGGTGCCAATTTCAGCAATCTAAGCAATAATATTTCAAAATGTCTGAAAATATTATATAACAATATCATAAATTATTCATATATTACGTTGTTTAATATTTGATATTTATAAATATGCTTTGATGAAGAATGTATAGCAAGTTGCAATGCATATGGCCATATGGCAGGTTGTTATGATCTCATCGTGCAATGTTGTCTGCTGCGTCAGCTGCATGTGTTATACGTACAGCTTACAGTACGTTGGGCCGGATCGTAACATAACAGAGTTGATAGAAAGTCGTCGGTACCGGTATGTCAATATCAATATTGTGTGTGGTATACGTGTACTGTTTGCAATAAAAAGTGCTGTACTGTTTCGGCCTAGCCTTGGCTTTGGTTTAGTAATGAAACTTCACTATGGAGATCAAACAGCCGTCCAACTCGAGGCAACGTATCTACCTGTTTGACGCTATCGACGAGTGGAGAACGCAGAGAGACGTGTTCTTAGCTGGAGGACAAGTAAGAGACCAGAGGGGGAGGCTTCAGCGTCAGCGTGCCGATGAAAAATTTGCTTTCCACTTGCTGGAGTTGCATTAACAGTTTTGCAGGAATTTTTATTTAGAATGTGCAAATTCGTGTTACGACATGCACGGTGGAATTGTGTTGCCACGGCTTACGCCAATCAAGCAACCCCAGCTGGCCAAGTCAACAACTTCAAGGAATCCAGATCCAGATGATGTGTAAGTAGAAGTCTACACATGAATCAATGATTGAAGTGGAATGACTTTTTCTAATCTAGTATTAGCCCGACCAGACACTGTTACGCTATGCGCGACGTACCATGTACAGCGACTGGGCTGTGTATAGTTAATCTAGTATCAGTAACTTTAGGGCATTTGCGTTTGATCGACAAGTAGGCCTATTTTTCTATGTATAATTCCGCGAAAAACTTCTCTAACATTAAGTTCTCATTTATGTCAAATTATGATAATGCCGTAATTGAAATGACATTTGCTGGGTCAGTTTAATGTCATTAGTCCCATTAAATGAGAAGTTTTTCATATCAATCATGATATGCAAATTCCCCAAGAATATGATTTAGTATTTGCAAATAAATTTTTAAAAAATGAATAACGTTAGATCTATCGCAAGCTCCATCGTACAAGTCATGTAGTCTAACCCAATAGATCTGGTAGAACTCTAACGTTTAAACAGGGGAACTGTAGGTTCAAAGATGATAGATCTAACAATAATAGATTCTAGTTTAGGCCCTACTTCGACTTGAAGGTATGTCGGTTGGTGCACGGCCCCCTTCTACCACGGCCACAGGTACACTGTGCAGTGCAACTGTGGCCGTTGGCCCTGCACGGGCACAGTCGCTTCCCCGTCCTGAATTTACACACGCCAGGGCAAGTATGGTTGGACCTACTACTAATCGACCGCCTAATGTTTATCTGCTTGATAAGAATATTTAACACTGAAATTCACGTAAAAAAACTTGACCTACGTGATTGAGAAAATCCAGCTCTATCAAATGCCGTTGTTCCGTTTTCGATTCGAAGTTTCAGTGCAAAAATATCGCCGACGAACTTGCGTGTCCTCGTTTCAGCTCCCCGCGGTAAATCGCGTTATTAGGATCGACCGCTGTTTTTGCATTGACAATGCACGCAAACCGAGTTGTATTGAACACCGTGTTGTACGAAGCTTTTTAGAAGCCTTTTAGAAACTTCCATAGGCATTACATTGTGCTGTCATTACGATTCGGTGAAAATATTCATTCGAAATTTTGTCCTTGATTAAAACCATTAATGAACAATGAATTATCGCGTTTTCCCACACCATCCTCATCTACATTCAAAGCCAATCCATTTTTATGTGCTTTGCGCGCAGAGAAGTGCGTACTAAGTGTTCAGTGCGCGCGAATTATACGCGGTCGGTTTCAATAAGGGTGGTCGATATGTAGTAGGGCTACCATACAAGACACAGGGTCTCCGACCCAATCGTCCGCGTTCAGAATGGACAACTCGGCGGTAATATCCGCTACCCATGACGATGTGTCATAGTCCATGATGGCCACCCTACCTATATATAATCTGATCTGACGATTACAGTGTAGTTAACGAGTGACGACGATCGACGGTGCGATGAAGAGAAGGCGTACACTGTACTATAGTCGTACGAAGTACATGCAGCTAGCTACAAAACTAGCTCATGCGAACATTGCATCACACAGTACATACAGTATACCATACGTTCAATTCACATTACACAAAACGTACTCCCCGCGCTCAGATCAATCAAGCGAGCAAACGAGATACTATAGCGCGATACATTGCTTTAGGGATGTCTTACGCACACACACATTTCGCTTCGTAGCAACTTCGGAAGCGAGTTTACGTACTGCCGCCCGCGGCTGAAACATGTCCATGTATCCTCGCGACTGGGTGTCTTTAATACACAGGCCAGTCGCTGTAACACAGCGTCTGGTCGGGCTAACACCAGCTGTGATTGAATAGTGTTTCCGTGATACAGCATTTGCGAGAGGTTTGCTATAGATACAGAAAATCATAATTTACAGATTTTTTTTTACATTAATTTATCAAGTCAATGTCTAAGGCACATTAAAGTTATGTTTCCGTACTCTAGACTTTCTCGTTATTCTTCAGATCCAATGAATATTTCCTCAGAAGAGAGTGTCTCCTTGACTCCTTTTGAGTTGTATGATTTTCTACGCATCATTCTGTAGAGGAGATGAAAAAGGGTTAAGGACGAAGATAGTGGAATCCCTGATCTGGTCAAACACACACACACACACACACACACATACAACAATAACAAAACGGCTGATGTCTTCAATAAGAGTTTTCAGGTTTTAAAGGAGGCAGATTAACTCCCAGAATATCAAGAAGAAGGAGAGAAGAAGAAGAAGAAGGAGAAGAAAAAGAAGCGGAAGAAGAAAAGATGAAGGAGGAATTTCGAGAGAAGGATTGAAAGTGGAGGAAGAAGATCCGATCATACCCGTTTCATGTGTGCCTATACACATTCCACGTGATAATCCTTTATGGTGGAATGATTACTACAACTGTAGTATTATATGTTATTGTATTATGATTCAAAGGCATATTTCTCTAGGAATCATTCCATCAACAATTGGCAGCAATTACTGAATAGAGCTAAGGATAATTGTAGTTACCAAAACGACATGCGGAAAAGCTCAAAGGCGCTTGATTATTGTCCCACTGTCGCTATTGTGAGTGAAATTATCATGAGTTTATTTTTTTGTTTCATGAGTGAGCTGGGCCCCTGGACGGATCCCATTTTCTGTTTGAGAAAGTTCGCGAAGATTTTCAGTATAACATTTTACATAGATATATTGGTGTTAATAAATTACTTTTTGCAATGGGACTCTCTGACACACACCTCTGTACGTTTTGTTTGAGCTCCACAGAAACAATTGCACATTTGTTTTGGGAATGTGATGTTACCCAAAGGTTTATTTCTCAAATACAGGAAATTATGTTACAGAATCAAACTCAAATTACTAGAAATGCTTTTATACTATGGTTCTACAGAAAACCCAAAGTGTTACAACGTGGTTTATTTGTATGCAAAATACATGTACTTATACTGTATTTTCTGTAAGAAACAAAAAGAATCATTACATTTTAGCCAATTATTTCAATTTTAAAGCAAGCGAAAAAAGTAGACGAATATAATATGTCTGAAAAACTAAAGGTTTTGTATCTATATCAATTGGAATCGTATTTACATTATTAGACGTTTTGTAGCTGCATGTCAATTTTGTATTATTTGTCTTTATGTATTGTAAGTGACATTTATTTTGTACCTGAATGTTTAAGTGAATAAAATTTCTTTGAGAAAAAAAAAAGTTCACGAAGATACCCACCGTGTGAAGCTGATTGCCGTATCCGAATAATGTCCGCCAAGGGTTCCTCGTGACGGCGTAGGTTGGCGAAGCTCGTTTCGTCAGCAGCGATCGATCTGTTCAGTTTTTGTTGGAGGTATTCCTCGCGCTGTCTCCGGAGTTTCCAATCTTTCTTACCGTCGCTTCGACGCAGTCTCGTTCTGCAGTGAGATTATTAGAGAAATATCTGTACGATTGAAATAGAGCAACTAAAGAGTAGGTCTATTTTACCACTTGATGTGAAAAAAAAAGTTAGATAAAAACCGTAAAGTGGAAACAAGATTTGTATAACTTAAACTCATGAATCATTATAGCGAAGTGTTTGATTTTATAAATCGTTTGGGAAAAGTTACTGTTCACTTGAATAACCGTACTGACTTGTAGGCCTCATACGTTTCCCTTTCTGGCATATCCAATTCTTTTCGTGGTTCAATTTTGACATCATTTAATAAACTTATATTATTCGATTGTTTTAGAATTATACAGTTTGAATCTATCATGATGTCACGCAATTAGGGGGTCGTATCGTACCTGTAAGCGTCCTCAACCTCCTCCGTCTCCGGTGCTATTGGTGGAAGCAGTGTGCCAGGCCTGCATAAAAAAAAGGTAGCAATTAGATAAGTAGTACCTTAGATATTAGATAATCGTATAAATGTGACTTGATGAGCAGAAATGAGTATTGACGGTGGTTCTTAGCTTATTTCACAAGGACAGTTAAGGGAGTTGTATTGTGGTTAAAATGACACTTACCCTAATCGCTGAAAGGCTAATGCACTATCAAAGAGAGAACTTCTCAGTCCTCCCCGTGGTTCGCCGTCGTATGAACCTCGGGGAGGTCATCTCGGGCTCCTCGTCGTCTTCGATATCGATGTCCCAGGTCCTCGATAGATGCAATGTACCTGGCGTCCGAAATAATGAAATAGTGAATTCGACATCTATGCATACACATGCGTGCTCTCATAATCCTCGAAGATTTTGGGTAAAGTTTATCAATATCATAATTATAGGAATTTTCATGACTGTGTTTATTTTCGTTTGAACACGCCATTTTCAAATGGTTTTAAAATCTTGGTTTATGTAAGATTGTAATCTCAATGCGAACTCTGATAAATTAGAATCATGTAATGCTTGAAGCATGTATCATGTTTTTCTCCTTACTATCATCATTGAAAGACACACGAGCACACAACGTGCAGGCACAATTGACTCAAAGACATGTGCACAATGAGAAGATCCGATACATCGTATATGCACATTTTACAAAGTAGGCCCAGGGCCAGCTATCCATGTCAATCTTTACATAAATGTTGCACTTACTGTTTCGTGTATCAGAGTGTTGGTCGTCTCTGCCTGTGTAGTTGCTCCTTCTCCTGCTCCTACTTAGCTCCTCCCCTTTCCTCCTCCCTCGCCTTCCCATCATTCTGACGTCAATGCCGTAATCATCATCATCATCATCATCACTCCGTCTATCTTGTCTCTGCCTCCCTCTTCTTGTGCCACCTCGTTCTCCTCCTCCTCCTTTTCTTCCTTTTCGTTCTCTCTTTCCATCGCCCCTTCCTCCGTCATCACTACCATCGTTTGATCCTCCACCTCCTCCCCTTCCTCCTCCTCTTCCTCCTCCTCTTCCTCCTCCCTTTCTATCATCTCCTCTGTCGTCATCACCACCATCTCCTAATTCTGCTCCTCCTCCTCCATCTTCTCTTCCACCTCTTCCTTCGCCATCACTCTGTTCTCCTGTCCCGCCTTTCCCACCATCGTTCCCTCTCCCCTGTGCCACCTGTTGCTGTTGTTCGATGAGGTTCTTCAAAAGTTCTTGCATGGTCTCCATATCGGCCTGTATCTTTGCGAACATGACGTTATTCTTCTCGGCTAACATGTCCACTTTTCTGTTCAGTTGCGCGATGCCTTCCACGTGGGCTGGATTCTTCTGTTCCTTCAAAAATTCTTCTAACTCGATCATCGAATCCTGCTCAAAAGAGCCAAGAACAAAGAACCTCAGTCAAAAATGAAGTGGCATTACGATACGTCGCGATGGAAACACATCTATAGCTGTTACTGATTCACAGCTTGAAGTATATCACATATTTATCTACCTATCTTTCTATCTATCTATCATAATTTATCTATCTATCTATCTATTTATTTATCTATCTATCTGTATAATAAAGAGAGAGAGAGAGGGAGAGGGAGATGGGGGATGCTAAACATACTAAAGACAGATGCATAAACAAGCCTAATTATCTCGCAGTCATGACAAGTTTTAAAGCTCCTGACAATGACATCAGATATGAACGATTCTCCATGTATTTCCGAGCCGCCACTCTCCCACCATTCATCCCGACTATTTCGTTCTTTTTTTTTTTCGTCTGGTTTTTATACCTGGATGCGGAAAGTAGCCTTCTTCAGATCCTCTCCTTCTTCCGTCACGACATCGTCGTCGTAGTAGACGCTGAGCGGGCTGCAGTGTTCCCGGATGTACTCGGCGTATTTTTTCCTCGTCATCTCGAAAAGCCCGTCCTCGATGGCTAGCGTGATCTTTGCCTGCTGAACGAGGGCAATGGCGGTTGCGTTGTCGTAGATCCTGACGGTAGAGGGCGACAAACATGGACAGCGTCAACAATGACACACCATTGGTTGTCATCTTACGTAGATGATAACAAAGGTAGGCAGATGGACAAACTAATGTTAACTATTCGAACGCAACATGAATTGCAATAGGCGTCGATCCCTTGGTTGCTTGCTTCTAAGCATTATTCACTTCCCTACAGGTATCGTAAAATATCAATTCAATCTAAGTCAAAGTGCGTGATGACAAAATGTTAGTAGGTCCCTAGTCAATAAACTAAGGATAATCTCTATCAGATGGTGACACGTCAAGAAACCAGAGGAATCATGGAGGACTTAGAAGGGATGGATCGATGGAGGAGGAGAGAGACGAAGAATACATTAAGGAGAAGAAAACCTCTGCTGGCTATACCATATAGTGATATTCCCATATGCATACCTCTGGAAGGTGTTAGACAGCATGGCAATGAGTACGTTGAGGCAGAGGACGGCGGAGATCGTTAGGAATGACACGAGCAGGATGTAGGCCATGATCGCGTCCTCCTCACGCATCATCTAGGTGAAAGCAAGAACGAAAAATACATTGCCGATATGACGTCGAAAGGATCGAACTGTCGAATAAAGTGTCAGTCATAGGATACAAAATAGAACAGAACGATTTTTTTTTTCATTGCTTGTGTTAGGAAGACGATTAACAAGAGCAACAAATTCTACTACTGCAACTACTACTACTACTACTGCTGCTGCTGCTGCTACTACTACCACCACTACGACTACTACTACGACTACTACTACTACCAACGGCGTAAATCCATACTGAGGAGTGGGGGGGATGATCGGCGATAGTCACCATCACCACGATTACAAGCCCATAACCGAACCGGCGCAGCCTTGAGGGGGACGGGGGGTGAGAGAAGCTTGGTAACCACCCCCCCCCCCCACACACACACACACACACACACACTTTACAGGGATCGGATGTCTCACTCTTTTGCGTGAAATATAAAGTGGGAGGAGAGTGATATATTTCTGACAAACTGTTACAAGCGAGCTTGAAAATTTTGACATTTTACAGTCCCCCAAACTGTCGTTTGTGGCTGTATTTTTTCGCTTTGGAAATTAAGGGGGAGCACCGGGCGAATTGAGTGCTGGCAATTACTGGCAGCAACATCAGGAGAATGGCATAATGATTAAATGCGAGCGAGCGAAGCGAGCGAGCTTCAAAATTTTGACTTATTACAGTCCCAAAACTGCCGTTTGTAGCTATATTTTTCGCTTTGGAAATTAAGGGGGGAGCACCGGGCGAAAACTGCTGGCAATAACTGGCAGCAACATCAGGAGAATGGCATAAATAAATGATTAAATGCGAGCGAGCGAAGCGAGCGAGCTTCAAAATTTTGACTTATTACAGTCCCAAAACTGCCGTTTGCAGCTATATTTTTCGCTTTGGAAATTAAGGGGGGGGGGGGAGCACCGGGCGAAAACTGCTGGCAATAACTGGCAGCAACATCAGGATAATGGCATAATGATTAAATGCGAGTGAGTGAAGCGAGCTTCAAAATTTTGACATCTCACAGTCCCAAAACTGCCGTTTGTAGCTATGTTTTTCGCTCTGGAGATTAAGGAGGGAGCACCGGGCGAAAACTGCTGGCAATTACTGGTAGCAACATCATGAGAATGGCATAATGATTAAATGCGAGTGTGCGAAGCGAGCGAGCTTGAAAATTTTGACATCTTACAGTCCCCAAAACTGCCATTTGTAGCTATATTTTTCGCTTTGGAAATTAAAGGGGACGCACCGGGCACAACTGCTGTCAATCACTGGCAGCAACATCAGGAGAATGCCATAGCGATTAAAATAATGCGAGCGAGCGGAGCGAGCGAGCCTTAAAATTTTGACATTTTGCAATCCCAGAAAATGTCGTTTGTAGCTGTATTTTTTTCGCTTTGGAAATTAAGGGGAGGCACACCGGGCGAAAACTGCTCGCAATTACTGGCAGCAACATCAGGAGAATGGCATAATGATTAAATCCGAGCGAGCGCAGCGAGCGAGCTTCAAAATTTCGACTTATTATAGTCCCAAAACTGCCGTTTGTATAGCTTTATTTTTAGCTTTGGAAATTAAGGGGGAGCACCGGGCGAAGAACTGCTGGCAATTTATGGCAGCAACATCATGAGAATGGCATAATGATTAAATGCGAGTGTGCGAAGCGAGCGAGCTTGAAAAATTTTGACATCTTACAGTCCCCAAAACTGCCATTTGTAGCTATACTTTTTGCTTTGGAGATTAGGGGGGGGGGGGGGGCGCACCGGGCGCAACTGCTGTCAATCACTGGTAGCAACATCAGGGGAATGGCTTAGCGCTTAAATGCGAGCGAGCGGAGCGAGCGAGCTTTAAAATTTTGACATTTTACACCCCCAAAGACTGCCGTTTTTAGCTATATTTTTGCGATTTGGTTTGTCCCACTTTTTATGGGGGAACCATCCCCCCCCCCCCATCGACGCCTCTGCATATGAGGGAGTAATTTGTTAAGTGAAACATATGCTGCACACTCTTTGACAAATTAGGGAAATATACGTCAATCTCAACAGTGTACTTATCGAAAGGGATCCGGTATAGCGGAGCTTTTGCATGTTTATGATTGCAATTCAACGATTTGGTGCATAGTTCTGGCGGTATTTGGACAATAATTCCATTAAGAAAGTTCGAAATTTGTCCTCATCTTGGAAATTGCTTGGGGGATAAATGATTTGCCTGCCTAAACACTTTCGTAGGGGCGGGGCGAATGCCCTTTGCCCCCCCCCCCCCCCCCGAGATATTTTTGACGCCCCTGATCTTCCCTGGGTATACCCATAGATGTATCTTGACTGAATTATCAGTCACTGTCGTTCCTCATGAATGATTCAGGAAATGGAGGGGGTTCAATTATGGCAATATAGTTTTGTTATTGTTTGTTTGTTTGTTTGTTTGTTTTCGTACATATTTTGCAGATGGTCCCAAGTTACTCTCGTCTTAGCATGTTTACACGTAGGCCTACACTATTTGACGTTGTCAACGTCTGAGCCATACCTTACGGTGTATGTCCATGTCCGCGAGCGAGCGAAGCGAGCGAGCGCTTGAGAAAATTATGCATTCGATTTCCTACAAGATAGAATACTGTTCAGCTCTGTTAGCTGTCTGAAGGCCGGCGTACAAACTTCATGCAATATGCCAAAATTGATACAATCACATTTCTGCTTCCTCCATTTTTTTTTTCTTCAAAATTCAGGGGGGGATGATTGTACAGGCCATCCCCCCCTCCTCCATTTCAGGGGGGGATATATCCCCCCCATCCCCCCCGGGATTTACGCCCATGACTACTACTACTACTACTGTCACTACTACTACTACTGCTTCTATACACCACTGCTTCCGTAATTATCATGATGTAATCAATAATCATGATAATACGTCATATAACGATAATTCATTTTCATCATCAATATCATCATTACATTGAGCATCACCGCTTCATACGTGAATACAATAGTATGATTATTACCACTTTTAAAGGACTAAAAAACTTCAAAATGGAAAACATCTGGGAAAATATGACTAGATAAAAAAAACCCACATGCAACAACTAAAATGTGGTAAGTTTTGATAAAAGAGTCTACACATAAAAATAGACCCACGTCAAACTCGTATTCGTCGACGAGAGTGATCCGGAAGAGACTGTACATCATTTGGTCTACGCTTGCCATACTAGGAATGGTTCCGTTAGCAACACGCATACCGCCGAAGTTCATCCAGAACGAACAAGCTGAAAACAAAACAAAACAAAACAAAACAAAAACCACATCAAGAGTATAAACAGCATGTTTTGTTTTTAGTACTCTTGTGTGAATAAGCTTTGAGAAATAAAGCGATAGTGTGTTACAATACTTGGACATAAAAGTCAAGAAGCCAGTAACTGGAGTGACAATACATACGAACTGACACGCATAAGATTAATAAATCATTTTTATATTTACAACAATCCAACCCATGTCGTACACTGCAGCAGCGGAAGGTGTAACATTCCATCAGTGTTCCATAACAATGTGAGCAGATCGGCAATATTTTTTTTCATATTGATTTCATGTTTAGTTTTCTACTCTTTAAATTGCTTCTGCTAGAAATACTGCTAAAAATTCTGCTAAAAATGAAAAGAAAAAAAGAATCAAAAGCAAAAAATCGTAATGTTTTCTGGCCATTTTGGGCCTTCTTTTCTCTTTCCCAATCATCAGATACCGCTAAGGGATGTAGGTTCCGAGGGTATATGCAGTAGCACAAAAGATATGATCAAATACCTCGGTATTTCATGGTGAATTTCTGGAGTTGTGCATTAAGAGGGAACCATTAACAAATTTAAGAAGACGACATACTCTTCTGTTTTCACCAGCATTCATGGACACACTATGGAGGGGCTCACCGTATGGAATGTAGAAGTTGGCATACAAAAATATAAAGACAGCGAAGTCGTTCAGCACCAAGCCAAGCATAACAATGAAGGGCCCTAGGAGATAAAATACATAAGATATTAGCACACAAAACATAAACCGTCAAGGTCAGGTTAAGAATATCTTCTTCTTTTTTTTTTTTTTGACCCAGCACAGGCATGATAACAAGCATCTGGGGCCCGTTGCATAAAACTTTGTGAAACTAAATTAGTTAATTTTGGAGTTAAGACACTTTGCCTTATCATCAAAATTAACTAATATAATTGCTTAATATACGTTGCATAAAGCAGATAGTTGCTAATTTAATCGAAATATACAAAAAAAGAACTTGATCGAGGTGGAAAATTTGACACATGCGCAGGATCAGCGATATTGTCGTCTGCTAGGTTTGAGGGAGATGACGAGATGGCGCGCGAACTAATGCGATACGACGCGGGTGACCGTAACTTTCGATCAACGTGATGACGTGACTACGTTTACACTGTACACAGTATTTCTACAGCTTCGTCTGCATTCTACATCATACATATGCGACGCGTACGTACAAACGTACTGTACTGTACGTGGTTGCATGTATAGTATGCACGTGAAGTGCGTGCATGCACCGGCCGGACGGACGGACCAATGCAGTGTTCAACTTTCGTTCATCATATTCGTAAGTACCGTACAAAAAGTTGTCAATTTTTATCTCCAAATAAATACCGGCATTTCTGTTTATCATGAATTCATGACTTTATATTAACTGTTTACTTATATAGCAAACCCAATTAAGAAATTACATCAATAAATTGGCATAAACCCATTGGCACATTTCATTTTTGTTTTCTTCTTCTCACATTGCCATTGGTCACCGCCGACAAGACTCTCCCCCGACCTCCGGGGCCGAGGTCCGTGAGGATGAGGGTGGGAAAGGGGAGCCTGCGTACGGCGTACGATGTAGCTTTGACCGATGAAATCTCGTCTTTTCCTCGGTGAATTTCACTTTTTTATTACTGACATTTGCTTGTAAGTCGAGGGGAACTGACCAGCGAATGTCATTAATGAAAAAGTGAAGTTTATCGAGGTAGAGACGAGATTTCATCGGTCAAGAACAAGGCGCGTAGGCCGTAACGTTAGCTGCTCATGCTCCTGGGTGAGGCTGATCCATTTCATTGATTGTCACCTCTTGTAGCATGGCAGTGACATACAAACATGCTAAAGCAATCAATGAAATGGATTACAACCGGTTAGCCTTCCTTCTCTCTATTGATTAGTATTGTCGACAGACTTGATCTCAGTAGGGAATGCAGCTGTAGACCCCTACTATTTAAAGCAATAGTACTAACAGTAACATGTTAGACATTAACCAGTCACCATATATAACTTAATAAAGAATAGGCAAGCCAACTAGTAATGACATGTTGAATTGCTTGTCACTGCATACTATATAACTTTCCAATTACCCTAAGTGGTAACAAAATTATGACAGCATATTACATATAGACCAAATGCACATTCGTAGCCCGACCAGATGCTGTAGTGTAAGTATGCTGTCGCTACGTACCTACGTACAGCGACGGGGGTGTGTATAGTTAGCACATTCCCTATTCAGAGCTTGACTCCTAGTATGTAACAATGTATGTTATTAATATGTCAGTTAAGTGCCTGGCTGTAATCGCACGCTATTCCACTTATCACAACCGATGAACTGGACATCATTGAGATAGACGATCGCAATCAAAGTGTTCCACTTCTTATTGACTGACGGGCAGCTGATGACAGTTGTTTTATATGAACTACAAAAATAGATTTCCACACAAAGATTACAGTATGCACTAGTTGCTATCTTTGTTTGAACTCACTGATCCAATACATCATGAAATCCAGCTAGAGTACGTACAGGCCGGTAGAAACAACATTAAAGTCCTAACTCAATCACTGATTATGCTAGTGACCATGAACATAAAAGTGCAGTCTTACAATCACAATGAAATTGAATTCACAAGTAGATAATCAACCGACGTAAATTCTTAAAGCAACCATCCATGAACAAGTACCTGTTCTGTAGTATGCAGATTTTTACTGGCACTTTGTAAATAGGCCCTATACATCCAGGCAGTTGCACACTCCTATGCCACTGTGAAATGTGTATACATGCACAGACACACGGACTGAAGAAAACAACATATTGTTGAGCAACTGAGCAGGAAAAAAAGAAAACAAAACACCTGCATATGGGCCTTATATAGGGCTAGGTCCAGTGTTTTCTGGTCATATTCCCACCACCTGACAAGCTAAGTAAAACCAAAACAAAAAAACAAACAAACAAACGAACAAGCAATAACCAAGACAACAACAAAACAAAATAAAAGAAAACCAAAGGAAAACAGAGATTGTAAAAATGACAGGTGAGTTTTGATTGCATACTGTATAAGTGGTTGACCACTTATTCTCATTTACGGTCATGGATGTAGGTTTGTCTATTTCTCAGAGGTAACACCTTATCCTTCTCACATGCACATCAATCTGTATTTACTTTCACCCCCATCTTTCATTACCTTGCATCCATCACTTGCAATTAACCTTTCAAACCCATGTGCCCTTATAAGTGTCTGCCAAATGCACAGTTCCCACAATCAAGAAACACAGAATGCACAAGGGTTTGCTCTGTTATGTAATCATCATTATATTAAGCTATTCGTAACAAAGCTTGTACCTGTAAACTCAATTTCTTAGCAATGCTGCACTTGTAATAACCTTGAAGACTTTTCCTTTTCTTTCACATTACATTTCAGTGAACTAGCATCAAATACCGGTGGGAAAAGGGAGAAAATGGTAAAGCGGAGGCCAAACCTCACGTTACAACAGGTTTCTTTCCTGTCATCATTCGTTAAAAGAAAAAAAGGGGATCTTTTCGGGAAGGCGGGCCATTGTGCCGACAAAGTAAGTGAGGATGACACTGTCTCTGTCTTTACATAGATATGTTTCAAACTTAGTTATGTATCATATTTCATTCCATGTTACGCAAATGGCAATTATGCCAGTGATGTGATGAATGATAACAGAGTTTTACATCTTATGAAAATATTCAGAAATTATTTACTGGTAATGCCTTATACTTACAAAGAAAATATTGAGGTATTGCAGAAAAAGGAATGTGGAATTATTTCAGTACATTTCATTTCATTTCATTTATTTCCTTTTTCATAGATAGTTTACAAACTTTCAATTAAAATCAAACAAACTAACAAACAAAAATACATGGTGTCAAATATAATATTGGTGGAATCATGAGAAGCACATGCAAAGAAGGCTTATTGAAAGTGATCCCTTAAGAAAGTGTGAGAAAGGACATTTTCATTTAATGCAAACAGTTCTAAAAAGAGAAATATGTATCTTGATTTTCGTACAATAATGACTGTCAACCTTAAAATTATCTCTTTTTTGATATAATGTAGGTAAAGAAGAGGAAGGATGCCACATGGCAAAATGCTCTGGATGAGCTGGAAGCACAGGGGCTACCAAGGGGACGGACAGCGAAGGACCTTCGCCTGACATGGACCGAAATGTCGTCCAAGGCCCGAAAGTACAGGGACCTGAAGTTCCGGACTGGTATGTGTAGCAATCATTCTCATGCACGCGACATAGTCAAAGGAAATCAAGACACATGCCTTTAGGCAGGGCTGCCAACTCTCAATCATTGAGAGTGAGACCCACTCATTTTCGTCCTTTCTTAACCTGAAACTTTATTTCATTTGCATGCATTTCTTTTGATCTCACTCATTTTGACTCCTAAATTATAGTATTTGCCTATGGGAGTCTCACTCTCAACTGGTTTCCAATTTTATTTTTGGCAGCCCTGCTTTATGGGCACAACACCCACATAGGCCTGTCTCTTTGTTCAGCCATGTTGGTTCTCCTCTGAATGACCACGTCTTGACATAGCTGGCGCTTTAACAATGCTACAGTATGTTAGTGAACTAGTGTATAATAATAATACTACCTTACTATCAAATCCAAGTATATATTATATTAATTTGAAGTAGACAGTCTATCATCTTGAATATATAACAAGAACATCACTAAATAATTACTGTATTCTTTTAAAGATAGGAGCATTGGAAGATTTTTTAAGAATGCTGTGATTATGCAAATTAATTTACCATAATACTTCATGGACCACTACCAGCAGCACAACTTTACCTGAGTTCTCCGGATGTTAGTGCACTAAATCCACCAGAGTGGCTGTGGTCAGCCAACTTCATAAACTTGATAAATAAAGCAACCAATTCTCACAATTTCCATTTGGATTATTTGAAATCAAAAGTGAAATATATCGTAAACTTGCTACTGGTATGACTAGTGCAAACAATTACGATGACATAATTTGACTGGAACAGCACTAGATCATGCTATATATTGTACTATCAACCTACTCAAAAAATGAAAAGGCACAATTTTTTTTTTCACATTTGCACTCAACAAAACAGCACAAAATCTGTGAAAATTAGTGTGCTTAAAGGAAAAGGTCACCTTCTTAGATATGTGGGTTGAGTGAATGCAGCAATATTAGTAGAGTAAAGCATTGAGAGTTTGATGAAAATTGGACAATCCATTCAAAAGTTATGAATTTTTGAAGTTTCTGCTTACTCAAGGCTGGATGAGAAGACTACTATAACTTGTAATGTCACACGAGTACAACGATATAAAGAAAGAATAAAGAAAATTCAACATATTCTCACTTTTCTCACATAACAAAAGAGCACATGACTTCTCTATTTCAGAAGGCCGGGGGAATGATATTACCCTTAACATATGTCATTAACAAGTCGAAGAAATGTGCACTTAATTCAAAAAGTAAAGTTTTGTGAAATTCTCTTCTTATTTTCTTTACAATTGTACGCATATGACATCATACACTATGTTGGTCTTCTCATCCAGCAGTGACTACGCAGATACTTTAAAAATTCATAACTTTTGAATGGATTGTCCGATTTTCTCTAAACTTTCACTGATGTGTTCTACTAATATTGCTGCATTCACTCAATCCACGTGTCTATGAAGGTGAACTTGTCCTTTAATGCTTCCATGCTTACATTATATTATTGGAATTTAAGTATTACAATTGTATTCAATATAATGTAGAAAAATACTTCTATCTCATTAATATTATTGTCGTAGTCTGGTCTTGGGGTGATTGTGTCACGTTGTCAGGATGTACTCAATACGCCAAAAGATTCGAGACCACGCAAGAAGAAGTAGGGGGTGAAAGAATTTATTCTTTCGCACTGCGAATTCGCACTGGGAAAGTCATCACCCAACATAAACACAGATATTAGCAATGGAAATACCTTTCTTCTAGCGTGAAAGGTTTTAAAAGTATAGTCCCGGCAACACACATCGATGACAAGTGGAAATGATAGAAGAGACTTAACTTTACAAGATCTATACAGTGAAGAGGGTGCGCATTAAAAGGCAACCCTGTGGGATGTGCCAAAAAATATTCCACCCTCACGGCAATATAGAAAACATATGATATCATATAACGCGAATATATGTTCCAGACATACAAGTTTTCAAAATTCCATCATGCCGAATAGCAAAGGCACTTTTGTTTCCATAAGATGCAACTAATTAATAGAGGAAACATTGCTCTACAATAACTACATTGTCAAAAAGGTGAACATTCAAAGGTAATCTCTGGGGAGGCGTCTAAATTTACACCTACACTCACACCCTTAATTACAAAATATGGATATTAGCAACGCAAATGCAGTTGTTCTAGCGAGAATGGTTTTAAAAGTAGGTCCGGCAATACAGCAAATACACTCTTATATAAATGAAAAGTCATGAAAATGATAGAAGAAGATTTGCTTTACAAGATCTACACAATAACAAGGGTGCTTATTGAAGGGCGATCCTGTGGCGTGTGACCCTAAAATGCCCTTTATCCTCTTGGCAATAGAGAAAACATATAGTATCATATAACATGAAAATATATGTTACAAACGTACGTGCTGTCAAAATTCGATCGTGCCTTATAGCAAGGGTACTTCTGTTTCCAAGAAATGCAATGTAATCAATACAGGAGACATTGCTTTACAATACTTCTATGGTAAAAAGGGGTGCACATTTAAAGCGGCCCCTCGGGAGGCGCCCAAAGTTACCCCCTCAACCCTGCGTTTCCATATGCAAAACGTGCATTATGCCAATGTGAGTATTGTTGTTATGAATGTACTCTTACAGTTACCGTTAATTTGCATTTTATGTAAATTATTTTCATATGACCAATTCGAAAAGGCAGCCATTGTGTTCATTGACCTACAAAAGTTTATAGCACTCGACATTAATTTCGATCTTTTTGCTAATTTTGTCCGATTTATCCTAGGTGGTGGACCCCCTGTAGAAAGGGTTGAGAAATGGGAATTGGTGCTGGATGCCCTGGTTGAGGAGAGTGTGGAAGGATTTGCAGATGAGGAGGAGGAGTCAGGGGTTCCTATAAGTCTGCTCAGCCAGGCTTCACAGGTGAGTCGTTGTTGCCGTTGAAATTGCAGTCTGTTGCACTCAATCTACATAGCAACACAGAGGGAACAGTAAGACAGCAGCAAGATTATATTCTAATCGAAAGATAGATTTTCTAATGTCTTCATTTTAACACAGCTTTATCAACAACAGGTTTGCCTTACGGCAGTGTAATAAAATAAACTTCCATGAAATGTGTACGTGGAACAGTGGAACCTCCCATGGTACATTTACAAGTGCTTCAAATTTCTACTATTTAGTTATGAATATGTATGTTTATCAGTGGTTCCATAACTGGCTCATCTCTTTTGTTTTCATAATTCTTTTTACAGGCTTCAGAGAACACCATTGCATGTGGACTACTACATGGGATGGGGCCTCAGGAGACATATGTGGAGGAAGATAAAGAAGTGGAAGAACCAGAGGAAGAAGAAGAGAACAGGGCAGGCACATCGGCTGACGTGGAGCCAGTGGAGGTGATCATGGAAAAGAAGAAAACGGGAGTGAAGAGGAAGACTACGATGGATCAAGGACCAAGGAGGATCGAGAAGGATCGAGAATCATCGAGTTATGAGGAGCGTCTTCTTGCCATTGAGGAGAGGAAGCTTGAGGTTTTGGAGAAGCTTCTTGCAGTAGCTTGTCATTACGTTTATGGTGAAGAGTGATTAGCTGGTTTGCTATTTATGCTGTAATTTGTTAAATATTTGTAAATAGTTTCATAGGAATTGTTCAATTTCCATCCTAGATATGACTTCTTTACACTGAAAATTTTAGTTAAGGGGAGCAATTATTTCAGCAACATCCAAACCTCGAGAACAGAAATAGAAAATGTATACGCAATTATGACTCACTAAAGTAGTTTGCAATGATAGCTGTTCTGATGGCCAGCCCAGTATGTGGATTTCCTCCCGCAGGTGGGTCAACAGGAACATGGTGGGCGTCATCCAGTTCACCATCAACCTCGGGCTGCCTCCATGTCTTGCTAAGATTATGTAGGATGGCGCATGCTGTCACGACTCTTCCAGCTCGCTTTGGGGTCATCTGCATCCCATGCAGGAGGCACCGAAATTTATGCTTTAACTGGCCATTAACTTGCTCTATTATGACCCTTGTTGAAGCATGTGCTCTGAAAAGAAAGCCATTCAGCAAACAAAAGACAATTTCTTGACACCAAGTCTTTGCATAATTATCATGACACATCTTGACTGCAATTCAGTGTTTTTACATTATGTTATATTTTGCAATATGGAATGCCATTTTCACCTGCAGGGTATTGCTTCATATCATGCACTCTGACTGATAGAAATGGCAGACAGAATGGGTTAACCCGTTCTTTTTAGGAGCAACTGATATACGGGAACCTGGTTTCCCAAAATGAAGACAGGAGTGCCTGCTTTAGTGGCCTAAATTCATGTTTCTTTGTGTTGTAATGCTCTGAAAAGTGGGTGTTAAAAAAAGATCAGAGTTTATTCTATCAGCATTTGTTCTATTTCTGTTTGAAAATTGCGTGTTTCACAGTACTATGTACCTTTTCCTGATTTATTTTTTTGCTTGTTCTGCTGTAAACTTGTACGAACATGTACATAGCGATCGAGGTTGAGATCAGTTAGATATGTGGGTTCGCTGATCCACAGTCACCTCATTCAGGTACCTGGTTTTGTGTAGAACATCAGCGCACGCTCTGTTCATACCTCGCACCCGATCGATATTTCTATTGTTCACTGGCACATGTAGTTTACCGTGGAAAGGGGGATACAATGTACCGCTTGACTGCCTTCACACAGCTGGATTACCAACCTGTCTGCCTCTTCGTCGACGGGCAAAAAGAATCTCGTTTGGGGGCATTAAAGGCACTCAGAGAATTGCGGAAGGAACGGGTTAAGAAGGGCAAAGAAAATGGCTTAAAAAGGACATTTTCATTACAAGGGATATCTCAGAGTTGCATACTGATTAATGGCAATCCTCCACTGTTAAATAATATAGGAATCAAGATAATGACTATGCCATTTTCATTAAAAAAAAAACAATACAAACAAACTAATAATTTATGCATGCTAACCGGTTGTAGGCATTCTCTGCAGGAGTCGTTGGATTCAGCACTGGTGTCATGATCCATGGTCTCAGCGCATACCCGGAATCTCCCAGGAGTAGTCCGTGCAATGTTAAGCCCTCAAAACACCTCCCAAGGACGCTGTTCTGTATACAAAGGGGAAAAATGTTTTGTTGGCTCATACGGTGCATATTCCGGGGCATGTGCACTTTGCTTGCCTGGGCCCTTATAGAGGGTTGAAGGCGGAGCCTTTGACATTTTACCACAAAATCACATCAATTACACCCACATTTCTGTCTTTTGACAGGCCAATATTTAGAATGTGATGCTTTTTTAAACTATTGTTTTGCTTTATTAAAACAAATCAAATTTGACTCGATATCAGAAGGTTATTCCTTATGGAACAAACACACGGTCACACAGTGCGGTTTATGTGGTAATGTCCCAATTTCACATAGTACGAAATATAAAGGGAATTCCACAAAAATTCACTTTTCTAGCATAATGAAAGAGCACTTTAGTAACTGCTTTCAAAAAGAAACGGGGAAAACTGTTACCCTTAACATATGTTAGTATCAAATTGATGGAATGTGTAATTTTCATGAAAAATCACTGATTTTTATGTCAATTACTGGGGTTTGGAGGGTTAGCCCTTATGGAACAAACACAAGGTCACGCACTTTGGTTTATGTAGTAATGTCCCATTTTCAAACACAAGGTCACGCACTGTGGTTTATGTAGTAATGTCCCATTTTCAAATACAAAATCACGCACTGTGGTTTATGTAGTAACGTCCAAATTTCATAATTATTATAGTAATGTAAAATTGGGACATTGACATAAAAATCAGTGATTTCTCGTGGAAATTACGCATAATTCCTTCAACTTGATACTGACATATATGTTAAGGGTAACAGTTTTCCCCGTTGCTTTTTGAAAGCAGTTACTAAAGTGCTCTTTCATTATGCTAGCAAAGTGAATTTTTGTGGAATTCCCTTTATATTTCATTTATGATTTAATTGTTGCCCACTCATACGTCATAACCTCTATTAGTCTCCTCATCCAGCGGTATCAACACCAAAACTTTACAAATTCAGAACTTTTGCATGGATTGCCCAATTTCCTAAAACTTTAACTGATGTGTTCTACTAAGGATGCTGTTTTCACTCAGTCCACATTCCTCTTTGGGTTTGGGCTCCATTTAACCCTAACTGTACCAGGTTATTTGAGCTGTGAAAATACTCGGTTTATACTTAGGGTCTGTATAACCTTTTTTGACAAGCACAGTTTACCTGCAGTATCCGACTATCATGGGAACTGCCTGGCCATCTTGCCACCAGATCAATGATTTTGTAGTTCGCAGCACAGACAATTTGGACGTTTATCGAGTGGAAATGCTTCCTGTTTACATAGGCATATTCCCTTTCTCCCAGTGGTGCTCCATTCAGTCGAACATGGGTACCGTCCACTACTCCAACGACTTGTGGGAATCCTAGAGTAAATGAGATGTGCTGCATTGTTGCAATATATCGACTCTATATACCGGTAGTAATTTCACATGTTCATCTTGAAATTTTGTGTCAAGCCTCAAAAGAACGCTTTCAACATTTTGAGAATCTGCCTTTTTAAGATGTACAGTAGTTGTTACCAATTTTGAATTTATGATTAATGTATCAATTACAATTTCCAACTACAACTATCACTCAATGTGATTAATACCACCACCTAAAAATGAGGGAGGTAGCTCAACCATAAATTACTTTGTGTGCTCTTTATTGGAAAAAAGTAGAATTCATAGCAATGCATTGTTAAACAATGATTAAATGTATATTTCACTAACTGATAATCACATATGCCATTTCTGAAGTCAAGTATATTGGCAATTTCAATGCTTTTCATTAAAAAAGAATGTTGTTACCATGGCAACAAAATGTTTGACATGAAAAAAAAAATGATGAAGTTTTTACAACTGTATGTCACAGCCATCACATGTGCCAAGTAGAATTCATAGCAATGTATAGTTAAACAATATTTCGCTAACTGATAATCACATATGCCATTTCTGAAGTCAAGTAAATTGGCAATTTCTATGCTTTTCATAAAAAAAAAAAAAATGTTGTTACCATGGCAACAAAATGTTTGACATGAAAAAAAAAATGGTGAAGTTTGTTCAACTGTATATCACAGCCATCACATGTGCCAAATTTCAAGTCAATTGCAAAAAAGAAAAAAAAAATTGTTTTATAGTGCGTACCTGATATCTCAAAGAAAGCCACTTGTGCTTCTCTCACCTCTTCCATGGTCCTGGGGAATTTGATAACCTGTGAATATAAAACAAAGTACTTTAATGTACTAGTATTTTCACGAGGGTTAACATGATAGCTGGGTAAGATTGAACAATAAATCATTTTTGAGAGGAAAGTGTGTTGCTAATGTGCACATCTAGTTTGCAAACATGTCTATTGTTTGCTGTCTACAATTATACATCTTCATACCAACTTACATGAATGTCTGAAATATTTTATGGATGATACATTAATGTTATAATTTTCTTGCTAATTTATTGTTGCATGTATATGATGTTCACATTTGATATATTTTTTTAGTCATTCATACTTAATTATTTATTTGTATATGATGCATTTGCAATTATTACAATAACCACATTTTAAGATTTGCTATCAGAGTCTGCTGAAAGCGTTTATTTGAAATCAGATAGTGATTACATTACTACAATGTAATGGAACAAGAAGCAAGTATATAAACATGTAAAACTGGATGTAAATATGAATTTAACACATATTTTGACATACTGGTAATTGTTTCTGTGAAACAATATAATAAAATTGAGAAACAAATCAATAATATATAAAGTGCTTATCAGTCTTATCCAGATTTTTTACTATGTAAGAACTAATTAATGTTTATTTCGTATTAAATACAATTCTACATAGGAATGTTTGTGTCATAATCATCCTGTAAAAACACAGAATGATAGATACAAAAAGGAATGAATGGAATGAGAATGAATAGAGATATGTCCACTTGACAGGAATGGAATGACTGTGAAAGGGTGCAATTCTGATAGCACTGACTGGAGTGCTCCCAAGAGAGTGACAATCAAGAGCTCGTTGTGAGTGAGTCTGTATGTGTTTACTGTGTTTACCGATCTGATACTGTATACCCTCTATATACATAACTTGGCTTGATTTTGTGGTGTTTACATTTATGGGCTATATATATGAGCCAGATGTTCATATTGAAATTTTGCGACGCACTGACTTGCAAAAATTAATCCCCTGAAAATTGTACAGTAGGGCCTATAGACATGGCAGTGATATCTGAAGAAAGTTTATAAACTAAAAAAATGAAATAAAAATGTAACCCCTAAACACGTTTCTTGCCTAAAAAATACACCGGCAAATGAGGATTTTGTGTTGTTTGTCAGGAAATATAACCCCTCTTAACAGGTTTGATTAAGATATCACCCCCTTTTTGTTGAAAATTAGCAGTTTACCACCCTTAAGTGCGTAATACATGCTATAGGTCTTTATCCGAGTGCACCTCCCACAGGCAACACACACTCAGAATAGAATGTAATAAAAGTCAACAACATATTGTAATACATTGAATACCATTATGATTGAACTGAAAAATCACCACAAATTTTTCAACATATGCCTGTAAATTATACTACTCATAATTACCGGTATTTGTGGGGGGGGGGGGGGGGGATTCCCAGGGAAATGAATGGAAGTTATCCATGATATTTGAAATATTTGATTGCTGTTTTTGTCATTTGTGGATTTTTATTTTTTTTATTTTTTTTCCCTACGGAAGGTGGTAGGGTCCATGGTTGCACCCCATATTAAGGATATGTGTACTGTTCTGGTTGAGGTGAGAATTTAGTTCGATATTTAGAAAACAATCTATGAGATGTCAAAGATCATGCAATTCTTAGTGGTATCAACATTTTATTTGATAAAAATAGGTTTTGAAATGGTTGAGATATCCAAAAACAAGTTGAGGCAAAGAAATCCTAATGAAGGGATCAGTGCCCCACATTGCCTTTTATTATTATCACTATTTATGGATATCTCAGCCATTTGAAAACCAACTTCCATCAAATAACCGTTGGATATTTCTTAAAATTACATGCTCTTTCATATTTCATAGGTTTCTTATTATCTCACGTAGGAATGTTATGGACAGATGAATCCCCCTCAACCAGTACTGTGTGTTCCCCCCACCCCCCCCCCCCCCCCACCCCAAACAGCTGTACCTGGGGTACCGCTGTTTTTAGAGCTCTAGCTCTGAGCAGGGACAAAACGTCATCTCAAAACATTCTGTGCTCCTATCATGTCCCCCAGCAATCAAGGCCAGCGCACGCAGTCACAGAACTCTACACACAGAACTCTCTCTGTGTAGAGTTCTGTGACTGCAGTGTGTGTCTTGCCAATCTTTGGTCTTTCAATATTCATCATAGAGAGCGTGATCACGTGTCAGATAGCACATGATAGAGTACGTGATAGTAAAGCCGACGTGCTTATAAATTGACGTGCTCTCTCTATACGAAACTCGACGACGTACACATGTACGTTTCGATCGAGTGCAGGCTAGAGGCAAGTGTGGACTGCCTTGCCAACGGAACGCTAGTAATAAAGTAAGTTTACGTAGTTATTATGGTATTGTTTATATTTTCATGGAAAATTTGTTAATACAGAGAAAAGCAAAGAGGCAGAGCTCGCGTAAACCACATTTGAAGTAAATTAAATCATTTAACTGTATACGACTGAAACACCAACCAACCCCCTTACAGTAGTTACTAGTTGACAAGTGTTTACCGCGTACTAGTACGCCGCGCCATAGCTTAAGCATGTTAGACTTCTAGCTCAAAGGCAAAGCCCCATGAAAGTGATTACATGGGACTGAAGACGATAAATTAACTGAGGCGACGACTCGGAAGATCCGATTCACAATGTTCACTCGATACATCCATAAACTAAGCTAACTTACTTCAAGTCACGTAATGATAGAACTGCAAGGTTCATGGGTAGCTTTTGAGTCTAATTTAGACCGTAATTATAGCCATATATTTTAAAGAAATTGGGCGTTTATCGGGCCATGTATGTCGCCGGTGATACCGGCGCTGTCGAGACTTGGTAACTGCTATATCCGCGGCCGGGCTAACTACGCCCTTTTATAGAGTACCGGCCGTCCAGTTCACACACACACACACACACACGTTTCCTCTTAACTCAGTTTATATCATAAGTTATGAAATACTTTATTGTTGGACTGCTTTACAGTATTTGTCAGAGCTTTTTTACCCATTTGACGACCAATTAGCCCACAGATTATAAGACTGGCCTATCTAGGGGCTTATGATTTGAAGCCTTTTAGACGAGACACTGCTCTGTGTAATCATGGACTTATTGGAAGTAGACATAGGCCTACTCTATTTCTAGTACCAAGTATCAATTTATTCTTAATCTTATTTTTTTTCTAAAGTAGACTCAAGACCTACCTCATCCTTCAAGGTGGCGAGAGTATTAGAAACTCTGTGTATGACCCTGGATGCGGTGCTCCTTGTAATTCCATGGACAGTTGACGTGGTGTCGATCACGGCCCCAGTGGCGAAAAAATTCAATGCCACAAAGATTTGTTGGCTGGGGCTCAGTGCATGATTTCTTCTTGTGTTGTGTTGGAGAGAATCACCCACCATGTCAATAATCCTGATGCACCCTTCGCGTGTGAATCTGTACTTCCTAAATATTTCCTCATCATTGTAAACATCTAGCGGGTGATTTCTGTCTCTGAATACCCTCTCCCTTCTTCTTGCTCTCTCAAACTCCTCCCTCTCTCTGATGGCTCGAAATGCTTGTAGCACAGCTGCCATTTTCTTTGTCACTATGGTAGTAACCGCATCTTATGTAGGTGCGGTTAAGTTACCACAGTTTTTTAACACTTACCGTAGCTTTGGAGCGGTAACTTTACCGCAACTGTTTTATGCAATGCAAATTTTAGCTGAATCTTATACTTACCGCAGTTTTCCTACTTACCGCAGAAAATAGGCAGTTACCGCTGCGGTAAGTTTTTTATGCAACGGGCCCCTGGACCTTTAAACACAAGTCATTTCTGTGTTAGCACTACCCCATAATGCCTATACCTGCAGACATTGGAGCGCTTACTGTTTTGCAAATACCTTGAATTAATATAATATTGAGCAATTGAATGGCAGAGAGAATTATGGAAGGAAACAAAAGATACATTTCAAAATCACCGTTGTTTTCACGGATTTTAAGAATTGCAGGGTATACACTTAAAACGAAGTTCCTAGTGAGTGAGTACAAGAGAAGAGAGTGACAAACGTACACCCCCTCAACAAACAAACAAACAAACAAACAAACAAACAAACAAACAAACAAGCAAGCGAATAATCTTCCAATGCAGAGGAGAGCCTTTACATGACATAAGCGAGCTTTAGATATTCGCGAAGCGGACGTTCAGAAAAAAAAAAAAAAAATTCCGAGCATGCGCAAAATCGCTTATCAAAATCGATCTATTTATAACTCGCGTCGTCTGAGTGTTCACTAAGCTGACCAGGGCTACTTTTACGTCCGGTCAGTTCACGACGACGCAGAGAGCTACTCGTATTTGATGCACCAATCATAACGGGGGCGCCATTTTCCGTGTATATAGGTTGCGTCCTCGCGTAATCTAAAGCTATACTTTTCAACACGACGCAGGGAGAGAGGAGAACGCCCAACGCAATCGTCGTCTTAAACGTCTGCGTAGCAAATCTAAAGCTCCCTAATAAGCCAGTTCGGGGTTCCACTTTGAGCATGAGCAGAAAAAGGTCATCTGTACCAGCAGAGCATGGTGGTTTTTAAATTCACTGAGATAAGCATCTGTGATGTAATGATTATTCAAGTGATCCCTGTAAGTGGTGCTTGCCAGCACATCTACCTGACAGCAAAAGCGGTGTCTGACAATATCGATAGAAAGAGATTGTTAATACATTCAATGCAAAATAATGAAATGGATGCTTTCCAAAATGCCAATGGAAGGATCATTCTGGTCACCTGGTCTATGCAAGTTCATCCTTTGTTTGAACATGACTGATGAATTCCATAAATTGTTATGTTGGGCAAGTTTATGCCTTCTGTCGCTTGAAACTAGTGGAGTGCCTAATCAACTGAGAAAGAAGCGTAGGTCATTTGTACCCATGTGCCCATGAGCTAACCCCGAACTGGCTTATTACCGAGTGAGCGGAAAGCTCGAACGCTCTTCATCAGTCTGATCCAGACCAGGATGATGACGACCGAGAAGATGTCTTTGGTGGTATGGCTCACTCGGTCCGAGTCGATGAAGATGTCGACTCCGTGAAGGACGCTGACGGCGAGCAGGGAGAGGTAGACGAACCAGTCGAATCCATTCCTGATGGCACCGAGATGATACGATACAATGACAAATAGATAGAGACAATAAGTTATACATGGAGGAAGACGTGTAAAAAAGAAGGTAAAAAAAAAAAATAACGTAAAATGGCAAAGAGGCAGTCAGACACACAGACACACTCACACACACTACACAATTTTTAGTTTTGTCAATATTTTATGTTCATTTCTTTCTCATAATGAAACAATAATATACAAGTTAGTTGATTGTAAAATGATATAAATTTCAGTACGACAATATAAATTCTACATCGTCAATATTACGAATGAAAAAGAACGAATTTTGTATATCAAAAAAGGATAACACACACACAAACACACGAGCAAACAAAAAAGGGAGATAATCTCAACGTGTAATGTCATACGAGCACACAGGCATAAGTTTTCGAATTTGAAATTTTTGTAGCCCGAAATAAAAGGAAATATACAAATACATATATAATAATATATATATATATATATATATATATATATATATTTTTTTTTTTTTTTTTTCAGCTGCCGGACCAGCCATCAAAGTGCAATTTGGAAAAGATAATTTGGCTGCCCGACATCAATTCTTGTGACCCGGGCTAAGGGGCCACCGCTATTAATGTCGAACCCTGTATATTTAGATATAATTTACTTTATGTTATTACCATTTTCCCTTTTTTTTTTTCCTTTCTACAAGGCTATCACAGCGTCGCATCAAATGAGATGCCCACGTGAATGAGTAATAATTGTAACGTTGCTCGAATGGCCATTTTGACTTTGAGTTTGAGCAAGTGTACTCCTAGGCATGCACCTCCATCTGCAAAGGGTTAATTCTGAGAGGGAAGGCGGGCTTACCATGCCTCAGCGAAGTAGGACGGGGACTTGTCCTGGATCCCTTCAATCTGTTGGTCCAGGTACTGCTTTTCTTGCGGCCATCTTGGATGGGCGTACTCGTAGTCTCGTTCGATGTCACTGATCTTCCATTTCTTCCATTTCTGTTTTAAGTATAACAAATGAGAGAAAAAAGTATAGTAAATACTGTGCAAGAATATCTATAAATTCAGTCAGTGGAATGTACCATTTCAATCCTGCATGCTTGAGGATGAATAAATTCAATCGATAAAAAGAAATCTAATGTGCTTCATTGCTATCATGACACATTCATTATCATTCGACATGGTCACCCTTTATCATTCAAGTCAACACACATCTTATTTTCCTCCTCTTTAATTCCCCACACTCACGCATTTGTGCAATTAGTGAGAAGCATTGAGTCACCATGCATTTTCACTGGTGTATTCGTATTGGATGGAACTGGTTTAATTCACGAATCCTGCGCTCAATCATGAAGAAATGAAAAGTTTGCCATTTGAGCGGAACAAATATACTTTGATTTTTTAATACATCGTCATTCTAGGTAAAAGTCAGTATAGTAAGTTATGAGTTCAGAGGCTTTTGAAAGATCCTCAACTGAAATAAACAATTACATGTAAATGATGTAGTTCAAATGAATTACATTCTACCCTATGAAGCACTAAAAATAACAATTCACAGTTATTATACAGTACCAAACAACTTTTACTTGGTGAGCATAGCTCAGTTCCGCTCTCTGGAGCAATGCCCTTGGCGGATCCAGAGGGGGCGCACCGGGCGCGCCCCCCCCCCCTCTTTATTTGTTGTTAAAACAAAAGGAATAAAAAGAAGAAAATGAGATGAAACCCAGAAGTAGCACCAGAAATATTGTTTGCGCCCCCCCCCCCCCCTCCCCTTTACGGAATTCCTGGATCCGCCCCTGAACGTTTACATTCAAAAAATCTCAAGGGAACACGAGGATAGACGAAGAAGACTTACCATGAACGCTGCCTTGGAATCAAAGAATTCCTTCAACTCAAGGAAAATCTGGAATAGTGTCAAGAGTACGCCAGACAGCTGTAGAGCAGCAATATGGAAGATAACGCATTATCTAAATGACATAATAAATCAGATAGCGATCTTAATTGATATCGAAGGAAATGATTTATATTAGAGACGCATTACTCACTACCAATGATCTCCATCAACACACACGAACACATACAGTGTACCGAAATGGGTACGGAGTTTATTCCTTTGTGAAGCAAGATCTCCGTATTTATACAGGCCTGAGGGAAGATATGATAATTAGCCACGCACAGAGCAACATGGCTCTGGTCTGCAAAGGGCTATTTTTTATAACTTTTGTTTAAATTTACTGTAAGAATATAGTAAAAATATCAAGAGATGATGATGTCGATTGAGAACTTTTTCACACTTATCGTCCTTATAACTGCGTTCGTCGCTATCATCACAGTGATGGTTATGACTACCATCATCGCCGTCGTTGCTAGAATGAATACTGAGTCAGTGCAATATCAAACCACGCCACTGGAGTTACAGAACCATTACCTTTAAAATCGGACGCCAAAGATCAATGGGTAGAGTGAACTGGAATGGTGCATCCAGAGTCAGGGCCAGAACGGTCCACACCATAATGAAAAGCAGATTGAAGGCCAGCTGTTTGTAGGCGCCAAATCTGAGAACAACACCAACTAATTAATCATTATCGCTATCACTGCAACTGGGAAAACCATGGAAATGAAAATCGTAGGCATTTGGCGAATATTTTATTCCGAAAAAAAAAAGATCTCTATGACGCAACTGAATAGAAAAGATATCTATATTAACACAACAACAACATACAACAACTCGGAAATTCTGTTTTCTATATATGCTAACACGCTCATTGTCTGATCGACAACACTTTGGACAAACATGATATTGTATCTAGGCAGGGAAAGTAATAAAAGCGAAAAAAAGCAGTAAGTCTAGAAAGAGGAAAACCACTGTCCCTTGGATTGGACATAAAATGGATGTTCTGTGTCTGGAAAAGTTACAACCAACTCTTATCAGTCTCTTCTCAAGGAGCATGGCGCACGGCACACCTGGGAAAGAGGTCCGTAAAAAAAACCGCGGTCATACAATAGATATGGTAAAATATTGCGGAGTTTAAGATCGCGAAGACAACTTCGCGATCTTTTGCGATCACAGGTTTCGCGGTCACACTGGCAAAAGATCGAGAAGTTCGGCGGGGGAGGGGAAATATCCCTAGTTTGAGAGGGAAGTTTCGCGAATAGTTTTGCGGGAAGTTTGGGTCACACTGGCAAAACTGCGATATCTTAATCAAAAGATCACGATCTTAAACTTCTCGACCATTTACCGGTTTGACCGCGACTTTTGTGACCGCGGCTAAAGTCGTCAAACTAAAATGCCGGAAGATGGCTGAACGATACTGACCCATCGCGGTTCCCTCCGCCTGTTGCTAGTAGTGATGAACAAGTTGGTTTCAGCAGACGCACCATGCCACAAAGAACTTAACAAGACTTTAATGAACTTAACTTTAAAGGGATGGTATAGTTTTAGTTGAGATGGGGGATTAAGATTTTAACTATGTGCGAGACAATT
The DNA here is from genome assembly GCF_964275005.1 of Diadema setosum. Lineage (NCBI taxonomy): Eukaryota > Metazoa > Echinodermata > Echinoidea > Diadematoida > Diadematidae > Diadema > Diadema setosum. Next base: position 13,124,895 of record NC_092694.1, read on the forward strand.
AGAAACCACCTATGAGATATTAAAAGAGCATACCATTCAAAGAGGTATTAAAAGTTCATTTGACGAAAATCGGTTTTGAAATAGCATTGAAACAAGTAAAACAAAGTGGTCCTATATAAAAGGTGGGCCCCACCTTTAAATAGGACCTCATTATCTCACAAAATAAGTTGGAACTAGCTGCAGCCACATCTCAAACAAAACTATAATCATTCCTCTTACGTTGCTTTACCTGCCAAACTGCGTCCATTTCACATCCAAGAGTTTTCTGATCACGGGATGCACGATCAATTCCAGTTGGTTGAAATCTACAATGGACTGCAACTGTATGTAAATAGATCGAATGTTTGATAACGCACATTGATAAAAATATAAACAATCAACACAAAATATTCACGTTCGTGGAAGAGTGATTAAAGTAGTCAAAGTGGTAGAAGTACCCGAAGTGGCTTTGATATTGCTGACAAAGACGATAAGTGTATGGGTAGGAAAATGAAAATACAATTTAAAAGCTAAAATGACAGTTTAATGTATTTTCCAAACGAGGAGTAGTGAGTATTTAAACATTTTCCGCTTGGGCCCAATGAAACAATTTTGATTTACGAGTGCGATGTCATAATGAGACTAGAATGAGAAATATTGTAACCAGGACGCTGATTTAAAGAAATTTATGCAACTACCAAAGTTGTATGATAATGTAACTAGATTTGTGTGTTTTTTTTTAGGTCATATAATCCTGAGCGTATATTTCGTCTACAGAAATTAGTTACTTCGTTCTTGAATTATTTTGTCGAACATACCACGTCTCTTCCGAAAAAAAAAAAAAAAAAAATTGCGGGGAGAAATAATTGATGAATTCCATTTGGGTGCGATTTGGCGTCGAGAGTTAAAGACAAAGAAAAGAAAACTACAACAATATGATCAACCGCCATACAATCCATATCCTTATTTCGAAAAATCATTCTCGACGAGTGCGTGAAGGGAAAACAAATTTCTTACCACAGTCCGAGCATATACAGTACTGTCCGACTTGTCTTGCTGAGGTTCAAGTAGATGGAGGTCAAAGTATTGCTTCCGGCTGGGTCGGTCACACCTGAAGAACTGATCCATACCTTTCATGGCCTATGGATAAGCAACGTAGCATAAAAAAAAAATAAAAAAAAAACGCATTAAAATCAAGCAAAAGTTGTACTAGAGTTAATATTATATTATAGTGCGATTAGCCCTAATAGTTAGTAATGCATTTGTTAGTAAACCAGTAAAAGTGGGAGCAAAAGTGCAGCATGATAATTGAAGATCACATAAAAATCTTGCTTTTCATCGTAAATACATATATTTTATGAAAACGTTGCCCCTAGTTACAAGATGCGAAAGCGCAAGATAATTAACATAAGTTACAAAACTAAGGATATGACAATAACCCAACTGATATAGGAATTTTGAAGACTACGTAATCTCAACTGAACACTTCATGAAAATTTGATTCATCTTTTTTCTTTTTCTTTTTTTACATTGAGTTGCCTGTTCATTTGATATCATCGCTTCACTAGGCCTATCTACATCTATTTTGTTGTTGTTTTTTTCTCTAGTCATAAACCCTCGTCCCGATGTATGACAAATCCACACGTAATAGAACATTATCTAGACACGGCATAAGTTATCAACGTACTTTAGGCAATGGGTCAAAGCTCGAAAACTTACAACGTGGGGCATCTTGGTGACCATCAGCTGCATGGCCGAGTGGCCGGAGTTGTCCGTGTCTGATGCCGTGCCGCCCGATTCGAGCAGCAGTCTAGCCGTCTCGCTACGATCTGCAGGGATGGCAGAATAGATATAGTTACTGTCATTATCATTCGGAAAAGGAGTGGAAGTTGCAGCGCTTGAAGAAAGGTTAATGATCATGAGAATGATAACGTTGAGTGCAACAAATTGTTACTACTACTTCTACTTCTACTTGAGTTGTCCATATCGTCTACCAAAATAATGAGCCACCAATTCATGGAAAAATGAGTGCGTATACTGGTTTTTGTTTAAACAAACTAAGACACTTGGAGAAAAAACATAGATACACAAATATCACATGACGAAATGATATTATGTTGAAAGTGAAGAGAAAATTAACTTTTGAAATATATACCCAGAATAATATCAAAATTATTGGCATTGAAGTTGCCTTGTTATTCCTAGGAATTAGCCATAATGTTATCGGTCGTGTAATGCATTGTAATCACGCTGACTATACCATTTTTTTAATGAATAATTACGACGTCAAATTCTATTCAGACCTAACTCTGCGGCGACCTGTAGCGGCGTCCTTCCCTTGTAATCTCTGGCCCGCAAGGTGGCGCCCCGCTTGATGAGAGCGCGCAGCGTTTTGCAGGCGTCGTTCCGCGCTGCGTAGTGAAGCGGAGTTTGATTTTCGCCCTTTGTTGCGTACTCTATGTCCGCTGTAGAAAGTCAACACGAAGGGGGAGAGAAAAGAGAAATAAGATCTTTCTAGTTAAAGAGTCAACACCATGAGGTGTTGTTCTAAGAGGACTGCAAGAGATGAGGGAAGATATGTGAGTGGACACTCGAGAGGAGAGAGTTCTATTTTTTTCTGCTCCTACTTCCTCTTTACTAATACTATTTCACTCAATATCACTTTGTAGGCACAACATGGAGTTTAGTTACTCTCATATAAAGCTTCCACAAGCTAAAGGGACTGTACAGTACTGATTGAGGTGGGGATTCATGTTTTGAACATTCCTAAGTGAGATAATGAGAAACCTCTTATGAAATATGAAAGAGCATGTAATTTTAAGAAGTATTAAACGTTTATTTGATGAAAATTGGTTTTCAAATGGCTGAGATATAAAAAAAAGAATGATAATAATAAAAGGCGACAGGCCACGCCTTTTAATAGGATATCTCTTTGTTTCACCTTTTTTTTTTTTTTGGATATCTCAACCATTTCAAAACCGATTTTCATCAAATAAACTTTTGATACCCCTTAGAATTACATGCTTTTTGACATCTCAGTGGTTTCTGAATATCTCACAAAACGTTAAAAGCTAAATCCTCACCTCAACCAGAACTGTACACACCCTTTAACCCTTTTTTGTGCCAGGAACTTTAGACAGTGGGTATAACTTTATGGGATATTATCTGTGCCAATCGACACTCAGAGTTGCTGAGCGCAAAAAGGGTTAACCATAGCAACAGTCCATAAAGTAATCATAGCACACGACTGCATGCATCATGCGTATTACCTCCGTAATCGAGCAGGATTTCGACCATCTCCGGGAAGTTGACGGCAGCGGCGACGTGTAGCGGTGTCCTGCCTAAGGAGTCGGCCTGGTCCACCCCACTGCCCCTCTCAATGAGAAACACCGCTACGTCTGGATCCCAGGTGCGAGCAACCTGTTTCAAAACCACAACATTTGATATATTGACGAAATGACTTTTTGATATACTGTTCTTTACAACTTTATTTCTGTTATATTTTCATAATTTCACAAAATACGTTATCAGCTTTTTATTCCACCTGTTATTTGTCGTTAGAATAATTTATTTAAAAAAATAATGTATGATTTTTCGAAATCAACATCGATAACTTCATTATCATCATCATCATTGTTTTGACTATGATAATGATAGGAATTCGATTGATAATTTTGTGCGTTATCTGGTTATCATTATCATTACTATAATCATTCTTACAGTAATTGTTATAATCTTTGTTGGTATCATCGTCATTAGGAATATCGGAAGGGGAATGCAGATACAGAATACATGAATACAAGAATAGGAGGACTATTCTTTCTCCACAAAGGTTAGTCCTCTGTGCATAGAAACAGTTACCACGGTAACGATGATCTTAGTCCTTAACAGTTGGTGTGATGATGGGACGCTATTATGAAGGTGTTGCGGCCATCATAAGAACTATACCAAATTCCTCCTTCTCTTCCTCGTCTTACTTCTTCTTCTTCATGATCTTCTACCATTGTCTTCGTTGTCTTTCACATTCTCTAGTTTCCTTCACATCTACATACCAGTCCTTTTGTCGTTTTGTCTTAGAGAGAAATATTTTCTTCAATGCGGTTAAAAATCTGTGATGCAGTTTTCTTTTCGTCTGTTCTGAAATAATTTTTTCTCTTTCTCTTTTCTGGCCCTCATAAGACTTGCATGAATGTTAGGATCTGTGTGTATACAAATATACGCGATTAAAGGTCTTAAATTGGACGGATTACTGTAAAAAAAAATGGAAAGTACAATAATCCTTATATGAAGTAAGGGTTTTAGAAACTCTTGTTTTGCCGTTTTCTCGTGAATTCCTCTCATGTCATTTCCAGTCGAACCTCTTGAAAGTTAATCTGAGATCTCCTAACCATACATCTGCTGGAGGTATGCGCCTGTAAATGATTACTTTCTCTTCCCCTCAATCAAACTCTTAGAATTTTTACTGACGTCAGGATACAAGATAGTAGCTCTGTTTCTCTTTCTGCTTTGAAGTCCAACCCACCTCGTGAAGTACCGTCTGGTCGTAGCTGTCCATGCAGTTGATGTCGGCCCCTCGTCGAAGTATCAGCTCCAGGTATTCCAAGTCGACGGCGATGTTGGGATCAGCCGACATCGCCAGATGACCGAAGTAGCCGATGAGTTCGGCATTGGCCACGTTCGGGTTCCGTGGCCCAGAAATCATGTTTGCATCGATGCCGACATCTAAGATTTCCACCGTTTACCTGCACGGGGTTGATAATAATGATGATGATGATGATGATGATAATAATGATAATAATAATAATAATAATAATAATAATAATAATAATAATAATAATAATTATTATTATTATTATTGTTATTATTATTATTATTATTATTATCATTATCATTATTATTATTATTATTATTATTATTATTATTATTATTATTATCATTATCATCATTATTATCATTATCATAATTACTGTTATGATTATAACAATGATGACAATAATAATAATGATGATAATAATAATAATAATAATAACAATAATACACCTTATCTTCTCGCACCGCACAGAAATATCTGTATATGCGATGACTGTGCGAGTTTTTTGGCTTATACCTCAATATGAGTCACTAAATGATTATTCTACTCCACATTCGGGCGTTTCTTTTTATGAAAATTTTATCATTTGCTTTTACTCATCATCAGACAAATCCCATCAATATGAAAGGCATCCTTATTATAATACTTTTTCAGAATCTTGAATTGCCTAGAATATCATTACCTCGATTCAAATTACTCATGAATTACACAAATTGTTTGACGTGAGTGTTGAACAATTAGCCTTATGTTTCCATAGTTATTGTTACACTGGTAAGTGGAAATTAAAATGAAGATCATTGTGGGAGCACCAAAATAGATACCCACTGTGTTATGAATAGACAATAAACGATTCAATATCAAGTGCAACCGATACGTCGAATATATCGATATCAAGACTGGAATGAAGGACCATTCCATCACCAATATCACAGCACAAACACCATTAGTATATGACTGCCATTAATGGCTTCATTAGTAATGGAAGTTATTCGATTTGGTTAAAAAAAAATGAAAGGCAATAATCATTTTCAAGAATCTTTAGGGGTGACGGAGGCAGGTTAAGAAGAAGAAGAAGAAGAAGAAGAAGAAGAAGAAGAAGAAGAAGAAGATGGAGAAGGAGAAGAAGAAGAAGAAAAGTAATAAAATGCACTACATAAATGTACGTATTAGAACAAGAAACCAAATCCCCATAACATCTTTTATAATATATTTAATGAGATTTATTTCCGCTGTCAGTAATACCGATATCAACATCATAATTTTAACTTTTCAGAGTGCTCCTTTTGAGATGGGCGCACATGTTGATTCGCCAAAAATCGAAAGATAACAGTGCTCAAAAGAGTAATTTCTTAAAGAAAGTCTAGAATCTGCTGTGCTTGCGGCAGCGTATCGTCTTTGTGCGTTTGTTCAAAGCAAACTGTCAAAATCTGTGATAATGTAGGATTATAGGCATAATATTTGTCGCGGGATTTGTAAAGATATCATCCTTTTTAGGCTGTTTGACATAGATATTACAAGCTAACATAGATTATAAGCGTTTACGTATACTAGTATCGAAATCTACGCATTCTATTAAACGGCGCATCCCACTTAAGTCACAACTATGATCTCAAAGGGAATAGTTAGTATTGTATAGCGTATACCGAAATTTTCATCTCAACAGAAATAGTTAGAATGATACCGTAGCGAAATGTTCATCTCAGAAGAAATAGTTAGAATTATAGTTTAGAGAAATGTCCATCTCAAAAATAATAGTACGAATTATAGCGCAGCGAAATGTTCATCTCTAAAGGAGCATAGTTATAGAATCATAACACAGCGAAATGCTCAGCTCTAAAGAATAGTTAGAATTATACTAAACAGCGCAACGAAATGTAATACTTAGTAGTCAGGTATAGTGGTGCAAAGTTTCCTTTTTTCTGCATGACAAGCGTTAGTGTCTTTAACAAAATAACACCCCTAAACAAAGTTGGAATCGTGCATTCACTCATATTCCCAATTCGTAATGTGAACATTATTATGAAGTGCATGTAATGTCATATAAAACACAATGTGTATACTAGGAGAAAATACAATCTTCATTTCAAGGTATTATACTTACGACGCATTTCCAATGTCACCAAATAAAAAAGAAAAGAAATAGAAACGAATGTGTATGTGTTTATGAACATTATCCAACTCGTCTTGAGAAATGTAAAAATAAAACTTGATTAACGAGAAAAAACCACACACAACTAATAAAGATAACAAAAATGAATAAGAAAGAGAATGCCTTCGTAAAAGAAAAATACAAAACTCTGCGTATATTACCCTTTATTGTACCAGAGCATTCTGATGTTTCAACTCAAGTAAATAAACAAGGTATTTCATTAATGTCAAACAAAATTCTTGTGCAAGGAAGAAGAAATAGCAGATGAAGTTAGATGAAGATGATGAATAAGAAGAATCATTGTTTCGTTTTATTTTGTCGCCACATTATATGTGTGGGTTTCAAGAGATACATTGTTGGGTAGAATATGTTTCCCTCTATTTAGTTAGCACTGTGGGGATATAAATTGACAATGTGGAAGTATTAATTGTCTATGGGCGAAAAGGACGGGGTATTCCAACAATGTACCTATCATGCCTGCTATAAGTTTATATGCGTATGTGTGTTTTGCGAAGAGGGTTGGGGCGGGGGGGGGGGGGAGCTGCAGCCCCCTCTTTTGTACTCCCCTACTCCCTCGAATGACCATTGAGATGACGCTTACGATTTACAAACCCACATATTCAAGAGAGTCACAATAAAAGGCACTGGTGAATTCTTGGCCATTATATAGGCTACATTCTTCTCACCTCCCTGGTAGGATACATTGATAGCGTGATATGTGCATCTCAAGTTAACTACACCTTGTGTTCGTCTTCGCTGCATACTGGCAGACCATCTCAGTTCAACGATGGTTAAGCTATACGCACATTACATTTGGTAAATGTTTGACATCTCCTCATGTCCGAGATTTTAAGGATTTATTTACCGAAAAGTGATGGGTCGCAACGACACACATGCACTTTTAACATGTCATGTACACCTATCTTGGTTAATACTTATAAAGAAATACCATTTCAAATCCGGATAAATTTTGGGAATATTAAATACAGTTAAACAATCTATATGACGTGAAGAAAAAAAAAATCAATCTAGTAATTTTTGCATTTAAATAGCATAAAAACATGCGATGAGCCATAAGCAATGCCTGTATTAAAAATAGCTGTATCGACATTACCTGTAACGCCTGCGCTGTCCGGCCGCTTGTTTCGTTTGACATCCTTGAATTTGTCGACAACTTCGCTGCTCCTCCGCGACAGCTCTTCCGTAAGATTAGTTCCGTTCTCCATGTTCTCGATGTCCGTTCCGTTGCCGATTAAATGCTTCCTGTCTGTCTTGTCCACGATAGTGTTGAGCGGGAACACCTTGCCTGCTTTTCCAAATATTGCAGTTCTCCTTTTGTTCTTCTCGTTCTCCTCCCCGAGGCTCATGGCGAAAAAAAAAATGGGGGTTGTCGTCTGCTGACACGAGTCTGGGGTATCCAACGTGCACGCTTAGTGTCGGGCCAAAACACAAGTTGTCCCCACTCTAACCTGCGTATACAAAGTTTTAAGATTACTCAACGACAACATCAACGAAGGATAACGATACTCAGTCTTATTTATATGGAACTAGACCCCATGGAAGAACAGCAACTGAAAATGGCTATCAACCTTGTCTTGTACAGATCCGGGAAAAAAGCAACATTTTAGTTTGAACCAAAATTACAAGAAGCTTCAATATCACTTATGAAGACAAAGTGATACCAGATCTTTTTTGTTTTGTTTTGTTTATGAACTCACTACAATAAACAATAATTGACGACAGGAAGGAAAGTGAACTTGCTTTCTGTTGCATGACATCAGTTCACATAGGCTTTGAGATATATTCCTTCATTCTCCTGCAAAATCTTCTTCCACTAAATAACATCAATACAGCCAAGAAACAACAATTTTGGCTTGTCTTCCTAACACACTTTTGTCTTTGCATCCCTCTAATTTGCCTCATTTGCCTTCTCACTATTGATAATTTGTATTAGATCAGTCTTTATCATCATATGAAATGAAAAAAAAAATCAATCCTCACTACTCTCTATTACATACTTCTTTTCCATTCATTTCTCTCCCCCCCCCCCCGGCATTCTCATTTTTTCCTTCTTTCTGGCTTAGTCTACATGTACATCAGTTACAGGTGTATCCTTCCAAGTAAAATAAGCACAACATTTACTGACATCCTAACCTCTCTCTTCTTCACAGACATCCATCTAAACAGGCAATATGTCAAACGTGCAACTCGAACATGCACCACATAATGATACCGACCGGTACTTTTACATGTATATCGCATTTGTGAATTTCTATTTCACACTGCAGGGAGATATTTTTTATATGGCGTCACATTAAATTTCGTCTGTGATATTTTGTTCCTGTAGTAATGTCAATATTCAATGCTTGTCTACGTGAAACACGGGAAGCGATGTTATTAAGATTGCACGCATGAATAAGAACAGCGGTGCAAAACAATAGGGACATAAGGATTTCCTATAGTTAAGTAATAACGTCAAGGTTAAAAATCATAAGAGAATAATTCTCATCCGAACTAAATCAACAATAAGTAATGTACGTACCGATCACCAGTATATTTCCAAGGAGAGAATCGGTGCACAATCGTCGATGTTATTCTTCCAGCTCTTCTTTGAGATGACCCTCCTGTGTGGTGTACTTGAAAGTAGAAGCTCGTGTATTATCCATGTACCACGGATTCGTCACGTTCTGTGTCGCCAGGCTGACCGGATAACGTGGAGGCCAATCTTTAATTCCCCGTACATTATTTGCCAATGATCACCGTCAAGGATGATACAATATCTTTTCAATAATACCACCAGCTACTGACACCCTCCTGACGTCCTGCTATAGGGATTATCTGCTCTCCTTGCTCCAGAGGCGAGATGTTTGAAGCGTTCCTCTCACGCAAAACATGGACCTACGTTTCTGCAGAGACGATGCTACTTTCATTTCGAATATTAGCCAGAGCTTTTCTAGCCATTCGGACAAATAGCACTTGCCTTTTAAGGCCTCCTCAAGGTCCAGGCCTTATAGAATGTCGGGATGCAAAATCTGCTTATTATTTTCTCCAGTGACAGCAATTAACGCACCTATAGTTTCGGACGCAGAGTTAAGAATGTTAAACGCTCCTCCCACAATGCGCGCTCGACCAAATCCGATTTGATGTCATGACAACGAAGAATAGGAGATTTGGGAGGCGAATGAACATCTCTCACCACCTTTCATTAGGATTTCAATTGATCTCCGGTCTCATCAAGCGCCTTGGATGGAAAGCTGCCCTGAACAGAAAAAACGGAGCCATATTTTGTATGACATTCGCTCCTATAGCTACGACAAGATATTGCTCCGGTGTTATTTTCTCCAATGACTTCGGGTTAGAGTTAGGGTTGTGATAGAGCTTTAGGTTTATCTGATGTCAGGAATAGGGTGTATACCGTATCAGATCAATTACCCCCCCCCCCCCCCCACCCCCCGGCTAAATACTGGTTATAGTGATAAGTTTGATAGAGTTTGAGTTAGGGTATAAGGATTAGGTTCAGGATTACGGTAAGGGTCAGGGGAAGAGTCCGGGGTAATTACCCAAGGGGTTATTGCCCTAGACCCAGATAGGGCTTTGTGTTTATTGGTAGAATTTATGTTTGGCTTAGCATGCAGATATTACATGGAAGCAATATTGTCGAAGGAGCAAATACGGAACCGGCGTATAGGCTTACAGGCATGGAATCGGAGGTGAATTTGTTTACCTTTTATTGATATCGCGTGAAGCTCATACACATCCAACAAGACAATGAGATGGAGAAGGGGCGGAGGAGGGGAGACGATTGTGATTCGATGTCTTGTATTTTTGCATTTTCACTTCATATGCTTTTTAACATCTTATAGGGCGTGCACCGATTAAGGAAAAAAAAATAGTAGTTCCACATTAGAATAGTATTTAAAAATGTTTAATTAAAGGCATGTCCAATAAGACAGTAAAGCTTTAGTTTGCATGCGACAACAAAAATCAACAGAAATACATCTCATTGTGGAATATTTTTGAATTAGAATGAATTAGAATAGAATTAGAATAAAATGACCAATCATTCATGCTATTTCTCCCCTTTTTGTAATTGGGTGGAAGTTGTTTGCTGCTGCCGCCAACGCTGTGAAAAACAAAACAAAAAACAAACACAATATCTGCAAACAATGGGAACATTCTTGCCTTCCCTTCCTGCGGTGTCACGAAACAGTAAACATTTTCAACATATTCCACAACGAACTGTCTTCGCAGCACGGATGAGTGGTTTCACCCCCGCGATGACAGTGACACTTGAACCAGGATGTCTTTCACACGTCTTTACCCCCATCCATCCTTGTCGCCTGATTGGTGTACCCTGAGTACGTAGTTTTTTAAGTAGATGGATATTGAAAGAATTATCAAAGACTCGAGGTTCTATATACGAGCTGCTCGCTGCTCGTACAGTCAAACCTGTCTATAACGGCCACTCAAGGGAGACGAAAATGTGGCCGTTATAGACAGGTGGTTGCTATGGAAAGGGTCTATAATATGGCTTTACTTTTTATAGTTTTAGTGGCCGCATACGACAGGTGGCCACTCTAGACAGGTGGCCGTAATGCAGGTTTCACTGTACTTCCTTGGTGAGACAGTCTAATCGGGTAATTCGGTTGTGCGAGGTCCACAATCATGACGTTGGCCGAATGAGTCTAGCCCCCTCAACGTTAATCCACTTCGCAGCTTTACGCTCTTGCCAGGATTTTGTCCTGCCACTATACACAGTTATGCCAAAGGTTTGTGTCATCAAGGAGGGTGTCATATAAATGAGCAAACTTTTGTATTGAACAGTTACTGTCTCAATGATCAACAGTCTTATTCAACACCTGCTGCTTTTGCAAAGACTTATAGTATTGGTTGAGGTAAGGAGTCAGCTGAATCGACAAAATCTATGATGTTTAAATGACTTAATGTCACATGAAGTTTTAATGACGTATCAAAATCACACTGAATTCGAGGCTCGTTATTAGCGGTAGTGTCCCGGGGCCACCAGAAATACATACCGGGCCACAACTTTTTAAGGAATGATTTGTGTTGGTGGCCCAATCGGGCCACCAAATTTTATTTATCGTTGGGCTACCAAAAGAAAAAGTCTGTATCGAGCCTTGCTACAATTATTATGCGAATATAATGAGGAATGCTCTTTTACAGCGACCTCGCTTGACTTCTTCAAGACGGCAGTGACAACTGGTATGTTCCACCAACTTGACTAGCGCCAGCTATTGATTGTGCTCTCTTACAAAGAATTGAAAAAAAGTCCCCCCTTTCATCTTAGTCTTTGAAATAGGTCTGAGAAGTCTAAATAGTTTGATAATTCTTGTTTCTGACTTCTCACTAACAGTAGAACTTATTCAATGAAAGTCAGTAGCATTGAGTTCTAATAAAAAAAAAATGCTACAGTGCATTGCTGATCGCCGCCATCATATTTTAGACAAGCCCCTATTATGTAGGGCATATACAGTTAAAACTCGCATTGAGTCTGCAATCAGAGACTAGGCATTGTGTTGGAGAAGATTAGCCATGCGAATCGGTTTCTTTTGATTGGAGTTCGACTGAAGGCAAACTCCCTCGCTTGCGCACTATGGGGCCCGTAGCAACCCGCTCGAGCGTCTAGTGGTTACGGTGTATTTACACGAAAAGTTTGGATTATGCTGCTGCGAAATTGATCGGACTTTCACTCAAGGACGGTAAGTAATTTAATAACACAAGTAATAATTGTACTTTGAATGGGACATTGAATGAATTTCCTACTCATTTCCTGTGTTCACACGTTGAATATGTCCGAAAATAGTCGGTTAGCCGATGAAAAATTGATGAAACTGTGGGCGGTATAATACCTGGATGTATGCACCTCACGTGTAATTTGGGAGTTCGCTGGACAGGTGCAGTGCGGGACTGGGAGGCGATGTTTCGAGTGCAAGGGGGTTACAGCAATCGCAACGGGTATACTATAAAACCTCCGTGATATGATGCCGGATGTACTGTGCTGAACTCATGAGAACTGAGCAAGCGGTCGCTCGCGCAGCAGGCTGTGTCGTACAAAAACTAGTGTGATTCCATAGAATGGTTTTACCTGCCAGCACCTTTTGATTTGATGTTGTCTGGATATTCTTCTCTATATTTCTTTCTGCTTACATGTCATACTTACCTTTGAATATGTTTCCATCTGTGGGATAATAATATTTTTGAAACACCATCTCTATCTCACAATCTGGAGTGTAGCAGGCCTACCTACTAAGTAGCTCCAATGGCAATGGCACTGGATACCAATAATATATTGTTGTCAAACTGAGGAATACTGAAGTTACTTAGTAACACAATTTTCAGTATACATGCAAACAGAATGAAAAAGGTGTTCAAGTACATCTTAGTCATTCGTTTTGAATGGTTTCCAATTATGAAGTTTTTTTTTAATGTGATACACAATACATGTAGCATACAAATTGTAGGTGACTGTAAAGTGTGATATATGCCCCTAACTTTTTATTACTTGTACAATAGTATAGTGTAGCTACGACAGGCCAAAATGTTATTGTGTGTTTTCATGCTTTATAGGACATAATTATTATTGATATAATTTATAGAATATGTCAACTGAGTATACCCAATCGCCCAATGAGAACAAAAAACTGTTTTTTTTTTCTAGAAAAATTTGTGCTACTTAAACATTTATGAATTATACAGGGTGGCCCAAAAAGAACGGAACACCTAAGATCTTTAATTTTAGCAATTAATATTGTTGATGATATGTCACCATTTTGCATACTATTGGAAAGCCCATTTTTTTTTTTTTTTTTAATAGAATGACACCAAGTTCTTTGATTTTGGTTAATATGTTATGATTTTAGGATCATTTTTGTTAACCCTTGCAATTTTCAAAGTGTGATCATTTTGCACTCTCAAAGATACCGAAACCAGCAAGAATTTGGCTTGTCATAGAGCCAGTAGCGTTCACAACGTGCGGAATGTGAGGCGGACGGTATTGTTGTCAGGTTGTCTCATTCACAATGGTAACGGATAATAACAACCACATTCCACACATTGTGAATGTAACTGGTTCTATGGGAAGCCGAATTCTCGCTGGTTTCGGTATCTCTGAGAGTGCAAAATGATCACATTTTGAAATTGCAAGTGTTGACAAAAATGGTCCTAAAATCATAACACTAACCAAAATTAAAGAACTTCATGTAATTCTATTGGAAAAAGAATGGCCTTTCCAATAGTATGCAAAATAAAGACAAATTTGCAACAATATTGTTGAAATTCAAGATCTTAGAAGTTCCGTTCTTTCTGGGCCAGCCTGTATCATAGCTTCAATATTACATTGATCAGTTGGAGGAATGATTTTATAATTTCAAAGTACGTACCATTTTCTCTTTTATCATAACACATTTAATATTCTGTATTGTAAGATTAATGTGTAGGATATCTTCTGTGTGGTCATAAAAGACAAGAAAGACCTCCAAATATTGTACAAGTTTGTTTCCTTATTAAACTACCTTGTCCCAGAAATCAAGAGGGTCTAGCAACAACCTCATTAGATGCTTTCTTCTCTTCAAGGTTGTAAGCTGTGTCAATCACAAAGATGTATCCACAGAACCCATCTTGACTGGGCCTCGATCGGCTTGATCCATCTTCCTTTGGGCAAACTGAAAAAGGCAGCTCAGGATGCCTGAAAAACGGCTCTCAGTTGGTAAGCATGCTGTACAGGGCTCTCATGAATATTCATGTTTTATTGAGAACAATTAAACGGTGTGTACAGTTCTGGTTGAGGTGAGGATTTAGCTTTTAATGTTTTGCGAGATATTTAGAAACCACTCAAAGAGATGTCAAAGAGCATTCAATTCTAAGGGGTATCAAAAGTTCATTTTTTATGTGAAAATCAGTTTTGAAATGGCCGAGATATCCAAAAACAAGGTGAAACAAAAATATTCTTATAAAAGGCGTGGCCTGTTGCCTTTTATTATTTTCACTTTTTTGGATATCTCAGCCTGTTGAAAACCAATTTTTATCAAATAAACATTGAATCCTTCTCAAAATTACATGCTCTTTCACATTTCATAAGCTCAGGTTTCTCATTATCTCACTTAGGAATGTTATAAACCTGAATCCCCACCTCAATCAGTACTGTACAGTCCCTTTAATTTGAGTGACTGTATTCAACGTGTGAGTGTTGAAAGCTCATGCATAAATTCATGTTGAATAGAGGTGGCACGGTAGATAGTTTGATGCATATTCATAAGGCTGCTGTACATTGTGAAGATGTGGCATAAATAGATGGGCTGGTTTTTATGTGAATGCGTTTTCGTGGGTGGTTGGATGTCAATTGCCAATTAATTTGATATATATGCTGTAGATTTCGTTGGCTAGGGTAATGAAAAATAGCGTGTAATATGAAAACACAATCTATATGTTGTAAGCATTGTATACGTGTATGTCACAAGCATTTGCTGATAATAAGCATTTTGCTGTAATAATAACTAACTTCTAGTGCAGTAAACAAGTAGTGTAGTTGGCATGTATCGAGAGAGAACAGAAAAAAAGAAAAAACTCTATAGAGTATTTTTTGACACAGCTTTACATTTCAGAAGCCTGCATAGTTGCACAGGAAGAATTGTTGATTGTAGAGTCAAATTTTGTTTATGAATGACCATGGTAAAAATGTCAACATATTGAGCGATATAATGACTTTCTGTATGTGTCAACAACCATGGACATGGTAATGAGGCATATGTTTTCAAATTGTGTGTGTTTGACATACAAGCATTGTCCCAAATTTATTCATAGATACACACTTGCAACATTTTTACCTAATTCTCCAAATCCTTTGACTTTGCTTTTGATGGATTTTTGTACTAAATGTGATTAATTTCTTTACCCAAATATTTCATTCCTCACAGTTCCCCCGGAAGTGACATCCGAAGATTTGGTAAGATATAAAACAAGATATTTTCATTTTATCATGGATGCAGGCAAACCTGGCTTTGTTGCCACCTGTTTGTAGTGTTGACCTGTTTTATGCAGCCACTTCATGTATTTCCTTTGAGATGAGTCACACATGAAAGAACTTTTCATTAACCCAGTCCGTGAAATCCTCATAGACTTAATACACAGGGCACCAGGTTCCTGTATGGAATGGATTGATAGCAACTCTTTGTCTAACATGGCCAGCAGAGCTAATGTATTGCTTGTCTTTCAGAACCTAGTGGATATTTCACTACAGGTGCAAAGCAGCCACAAACTCCAGGCTTAGTGCAGTAATAGATTGCTTTCCTTTCTGCTGTAAGAGGATTTGAATTTCACATAGTGGCCGTTTTGACAGGCAATCAAATTAGTTGTTGAAAAATATCTTAACAACCAAACATTGTTTCTGCACTAATTTTGTCTTGAGATATACCAACTAGTTTCGACGTTAGTAGTAATTTATGAGTGTTTGTGTAAGGACAAAAAGCATGTGAGATCGTTAAGCTGGTATTGTGTGATATTTCAGTAATTTTGGTCACTTACATTATACCAGCCCATAGAGGCTATCTGCCTATAAAGGCCAGCTATAACCTTTCCATTCAGTGGTTACTGAAAGCAACGCAGTTAGACTGCATCAAAGAGATTTACACGAGCTCGATTATTAAGTGATAGCAGTTGTCAACTATCCATGAAATTTTAGCGGAAGAAACCATATGAGAAACTTCCAATACTTTTTTGTTGACAATCTGACACAAAGGTATTCTATATTATGTCCATGTGTGTCTGTTTTGTATAATTACTCAAAAAGAAATAAAAAGGAGTTATTTACTATACAACCTTTGCCATTGGTGGCATACTTGTATCATTGCTGTACTTTGTCCAGCACATTACAAGTTTATGCTTGTATAGCTACTGTACAAGGCTACAGATAAAAAAAATATATCCTCCCCCTCCTCAAATTTAGCTGTCTTTATGGTTAACAAGCCATGAAGTTGCTGTACCTTCATTTACTTAGCTAAAAAAACCTATGCACCCAGAGACTTAGGAGTTTTTTTTTTTTTTTTTTTTTTTCAGGAGCATTCAGTTATCCATACAAACTTGGACTAGTGGTAGATTAGCAAGCCCACTCAGGTGCAACAATGCGATGTGCCTCACTCCAACAGCAAGACCATGGCCGTGCACAATTAGGGATAAAGATGGGGGGAGAGGGGATTTGGTAATCTCCATTCATTGATAGTCAGTTTCCAGTCATTTGAGCGGATCAGCCAAAAAAAAAAAAAAAAAAAAAAAAACACACACACAAAAAACCCCCCACACACAGACACAAAACAACAACAACAAACAAACACTTCAATGTATGTCCCATTTGGTGAAGAAACATAATAAGGGTTTATAGTGCAAGAGGCTGTCTACCTACACTGCTGTAGATAACCCAAGCAGGTGCTTGTACAGTACAATGTATGTACAGTTGTAGATGACATTTCAGAGTGTCCGACTGAACATTTTTAAGCATCCATTAATTAACATCCTATTAACAAAATCGCTCCACCTGCACATCTCATATACTGCAAATTTGAATTGGATGGGGGATGGGCAATGATTAGATTAGCATTATAAAGCGTGAATATGGCCAATAAGGCTGTTAAAAACAACAACTTGCAAATAAATCCAGAACTGCTATCAGTCATCGATCCACCCCATCAAACATCCTGGTTGGACTCATATTTGTTCATTTACTGCCACCAAAATACTATTTGCATTTACGTCACCTTGTCCTGTGGGGGAAGCCATAACTTGTAGGTTCAACGCACTCAGTGTGGACACACAATGCCTACATTACACTGTGCAACAGACACGATTTCACCTCAAAATGCAATTGCATGGTTTTTTTTCTTTATTTGTGCGAGACAATTTCTGTGCAGGGGGGCAGATCCAGGAATTGCGTTAAAGGGGGAGGGGGCACCACACCCCCCATTTTTTCTCTTTATTTCTTCTGTTTTGACAAAAAGAAAAGAGGGTTATATGCACCCAGTGTGCCCCCCTCTGGATCCGCCACTAGTGTGGTATTTAGTTTTACTGTTCCTTCTCAAAACTGACAATATTGAGGCATGATGTTCATATGGTATTTACATGAAGGATATTTCAGTAAAAGGTGTCATCTTGATTTCTGCGAGAACCAATCTTCACTGTCCTGCTGTTGGTGCTGTATTCATTGTATGACTGTTTTTTTTTTCTACTATACAATGTACACTGTTAGTATTTCACATTGTAGCATGTTGTGTATATATACATAATTGTTTGTGCTGATGGTAGAATTTTCAAAACCCTCTCAGTTGATGAATTTATGGCTGATTCTTGAATTTGCACAACATGTTGCATAGCTTAATGCTACTTTTTCCTCTTTCAAATTGGTATTCTTTGTGCATTTGTAAAATTTTGTTGTCTAGTAATAGTTCCATCCAATCATCTGCTTTCATGTGACATTAAAGGACAAGTTCACCTTCATTGACATAAGGATTGAGAGAGTGTAGCAATATTAGTAGAACACATCATTGAAAGTTTGAGGAAAATCAGACAATCCGTTCAAAAGTTATGAATTTTTGAAGTTTTTATGCAGTCACCGCTGGATGAGAAGACTACTGCAGTGTATGATGTCACATGCGTACAACAATATAAGGAAAATATAAAGAGAATTTCACAAAATTTCATCTTTTGAAAAAAAGTACACATTCCCTTGACTCGTTACTGACATATGTTGTGGGTAATATTATTTCCATTGCCTTTTGAAAGAGGCAAGTCAAGTGCTCTTTTATTATAAAATGCGAAAAAAAAGTGAAAATATGTTGAATTTTCTTTACATTTTCTTTATACTGTTGTACTCATATGACATCATGAGCCTTAATAGTAGTCTCCTCATCCAGCGATTCCAACACAAAAGTTTTAAAAATTCATAACTTTTGCATCGATTGTCCAATTTTCCTCAAACTTTCACTGATGTGTTCTACTAATATTGCTGCATTCTCTCAATCCTTATGTTAATGAAGGTGAACTTGTCCTTTAAGTTTTCTTCAGATACAGCAAAAAGAAATTCAGATAAAAATTAAATTTGTCCTCCTCACATCGGGTCTGCCTTGAGTTGAGAAATGGTGGGAAAATATTAGACACATTTGTCATGGGGGAAACAAACAAGGGATGCTCATATTTGCCATAATTAGTATAGATCTCATTTATTTTCTTCTGCTTTTTAAAATTTTGAGTGAGTGCTGTGCTGCTAAGTGTGATCTTCAACTGAAATAGTTCTTGTGGAATCTGTGCATGCTATGAAGATTATCATGTGGTACAGTGTAGAAGGGTCTATAAGTGAAGTCTAACTGAGGTTCAGAGAAGGGGTAATCTTTAGGGTAAATACCAGGTATCCTTGGATCTGTGGCTAGGATCAGATCTGTAAACTTTAGCACCTAGGCTAAGTCATTAGCCACATCAGCCTGGCTCTATATATTGGTCAGTTTCCAGGGTCGAGTAATCGCTTATTCCTATGTTTAGATAAATGCAAGGCAAAGGGCTTTCCCCCTTTTTTGACATTACTTCAAGTGCATTATGCAGCAAAGTTGGAATAATCCCTATATGGATTCTGACGTGAAACTGAATTAATTTATATGGGGTTTGACTGTGATAATTTCTGTAACCTAACTATAAGTATTGATTGTTCAATATCTAGAGTATTCATTGAGTTTGCTTCTCGACAGTATGGCGTATATTGGCAAAAGCTCATAAGAGAATGGAACAGAGAGAGTATATACAATGTAGGCCTACTTTAAAAGCTGTTTTGTCACATACAGTTATTTTTTTTTTAATCAATGAGGACATCACAGACACTTTCACAAAATGTTTTCATGATTTGACTCTGAGGCTATTGTAAATGCACATTATGCCTGTCTGTTCTTGATATTTTCACATGTTTTTTTTTTTTTTCCAAACTTTTTGATGGCCCAACAGTGATTCCCAACTCTCGCGGCAATTAAATCCTCATGAAAATAACAGCTTTTACAGTAGAGTAGGCTTAATAGATGGTTTTTTTTTGCTGAATTTTTTTATTAGTGTTCCAGTACTATGTCTCAATTTGTGATTATATATATCTATCTGTCAACAGAAAAAACAAAGTCAAATACAATTGACTAAGAGCTCTGCAAATACATGTAGCAATTTATAGCACACATATCTCTTTTGCTGCTTACTGTTATGTGTGCATGTGCATGTGTCTGTATGGTGTGTTAAGTTAGGGATGGAATTTTAACCCGCTGAGGACAGTTTGATTTTGCTCCAACACATATTTCTCGAGTATACTCAGGACTTGTCCTCAACGGGTTAAGATGAACTGTCTTCAATCTGGGTTCCATCACTTCATGTGTGCCATACCATTGGAGTATAAACAGGTGTAGTGCCCCCCCCCCCATACGTGGTTCCACTGGGACTAATTGCCCTCAAGAGTGCCTCCAATATGTCATAGATGCACTTTCACCCACACTCCATATATAGCCGCATGAAGCGGGAATCCAATTTACATGCAAATCCCTTTTGTCTTCCTATCGATGTTGCAATTCATTGGTTGCTGTACATACAACATAGCTATTGTGCTCTTTTGGGAAATCGTTATTACAAAGCATTTAGAGTATGGCCACACACAATGTGCGATCATTAATGCTGCCATGTAAGCAATGCGAAAGCTTTATCTGACCCCATCACGAATATTCGTCACACATGAAATGCATCCCTTTCATCGAGTAAATTGTAACCTTGAAACTAAGCCTGCCATTTGAAAAGACTTTGATGCAACAGAATGGTGGTGGTGGTGGGGGGGGGGGGGGATAGGGGGTTATTTATGTTGAATGAATGCAGATCAATAGCAGGTTCTTTCACTTGACATGGAACTTAAAACATGGGGGGGGGGGTGACTGATGTATTTAAGGCTAAATAATGGTAGAGGGACCCTAGTATCTAGTTTGTGTTTCACCTTTATTAGAGCTCCCTTGTTCTGTACTTTAGTTTTGGAAGCTCTATGGGAGTTGATCCGCAGGTTGATAGCCTTAAAGGGAAGATAAACCCCAAGAACAATGTGGATTGAGTGAAAGCAGCAACATTAGTAGAACACATCAGTGAAAGTTTGAAGAAAATCGGACAATCGATGCAAAAGTTATGAATTTTTAAAGTTTTGATGTTGGAACCGCTGGATGAGGAGACTACTAGAGGTTATGACGTATGAGTGGACAACAATACCAAGAAAATATAAAGAAAATTCTGCAAAAATCCATTTTTCATGAAAATTACAAATTCCATCAACTTGATATTGATATATGTTAAGGATAGCAGTTATTCCCCCTACTTTCTGAAAGCGGTTGGTCCATTGTTTTTTCATAATTCTAGAAAAGTGAATTTTTGTTGAATTTCCTTTATATTTTCTTTGTATTGTTGTCCACTCATACGTCATATCCTCTGGTAGTCTCCTCATCCAGCGGTTCCAACACCAAAACTTTAAAAATTCATAACTTTTGCATCGATTGTCCGATTTTCCTCAAACTTTCACTGATGTGTTCTACTAATGTTGCTGCTTTCACTCAATCCACATTGTTCTTTGGGTTTACCTTCCCTTTAAATCTGCACCAAATGACACAAAAGGCACAAAAAAAAAAGAAGAACTCTGATGCACTCCAGTTATCTTATAGATACCCTAGCTTGTTTTTTCCATTCTCCACACATTTTTAGTCTTGTTTTGTTTTTTCTTCTGTGCAAATAGTAATTTATCATAGTCTGTAAATACTTGACGAAAGAGAGAGGTTTGTGGTAATGCAATGTGTTTGCAGAGACTGTTGCTTGCCAGAAGAAGAGCCGAGAAAGAGGAGAGTTGAGGAGTGACATATAGTTAGAGTGTAGGGAAGGCAAATAGCAACATTTGAGATGTAATCGAGGGGTATCAGTGAGCTGGAAATTATACATTGTCTGCATGTATCTGAAGTTTAGTGGTCTGTTATTGTTTTATGATATTGTGTTATTTCATAATATTGCAACATGAAACCTATTTTTCAGTCATTTTCTCTTGATCTTCTTTTTATTTTCTTGGACCATAGACCTACTTCAATTAAATTAGTAATAGAAGAAGAAGAAGAAGTAGTAGTACTCCGTAGTAATAGCAGCAGTAGTAGCAGTAATACTAGTAGTAGTACATTGTAGTAGTAGGAGTAATAGTAGTAGTAATAGTAGTAGTAGTAGTAGTAGTAGTAATAGTAGTAGTAGTAGTAGTAGTAGTAGTAGTAGTAGTAGTAGTAGTAGTAGTAGTAGTAGTAGTAGTAGTAGTAGTAGTACAAGTAGTTGTAGTAGCAGTTAAGTCCATGTTCAGACATGCCAAAGAGCCATGCTGAAAAGCATGATTTTAAGCTCTAAGGCCCGAATTCATGAAGGTGGTACAAATGAAACCATGGTTTAAACCATGGACAAAAACCATGGAGCGCCAAGTGTCGCACGGAATATTTCGTTACGAAATTGGTCATTTCGTCGACAAAATGACCGTTTCGTTAACGAAATGATCATTTCGTGGACGAAATGTTCATTTAGTTACAAAATGTTGTCATTTCTTTACAAATAATCATTTCATCGACGAAATGACTGATTTCGTAACGAAATATTCCATGCGACACTTGGCGCTCCATGGTTTTTGTCCATGGTTTAAACCATGGTTTCATTTGTACCACCTTCGTGAATTCGGGCCAATAAGTCTTGGAACTAAACACTACATAGTGTGGAGTGTTTGCACTGTCTATTGATATTGCCCTATTCTGCTGTGCTACAAACCACTTTATTGATCACTGATAAGATAAGGGTGTACAGTACGTGTATATTGTATGCTTTCTGTTAATTATACCCCCGCCAAACGAAGTTTGAAGGGGGTATAGGAATCAGCGGACGGTCGGTCGGGCGGTCGGTCGGGCGGTCGGGCGGTCGGTTGGGCGGTCGGTCCGTTGCAAATCTTGCGTCGCGAACTACTTCCTCAGTTTTCAACTGATTCCCATAAAACTTGGCACAGATGTGTGCCTTGGGTTGTAGATGTGCAAGACATATTTTTTGACAGTACCCAAAAGTACGTTGCCATGGTAACGGCATATTATGGGCAAAAATGGGTACAAATCTTGCGTCGCGAACTACTTCCTCAGTTTTCAACCGATTCCCATAAAACTTGGCACAGATGTGTGCCTTGGGTTGTAGATGTGCAAGACGTATTTTTTGACAGTACCCAAAAGTACGTTGCCATGGTAACGGCATATTATGGGCAAAAATGGGTACAAATCTTGCGTCGCGAACTCCTCCCACAATTTTTGATCAATTTTTATGAAATTAGGTACAGATGTTCATCTGAATATGTTAATGTGCAAGACACATATTTCCGCAGTGGCAAAAAGTGCGTTGCCATGGTAACGGCATGTTATCGGTAAAATATAGGGCAAAATGCTTCATGGCAAAACTGCTTCATCAGTGTTCTTCCAATTCTCATGGAATTCATATTGAATGTTTGTCTTAGGATATAGGTCAGCATGACACATTTCTTGACAGTGACAAAAAGTATGTTGCCATGGTAACAGCTCACATATTATGAGCCAAAATGATGGAAAATTTTGTGTTGCAAACTACTTCCTCAGTTTTTGCCCAATTTCCATGAAACTTGGTACAGATGTGTGCCTTTGGTTGTAGATGTGCAAGACACATTTTTCGACAGTACCCGAAAGTACGTTGCCATGGTAATGGCATATTAATGGCAGAAGATCAAGGAAAGATCTTGCAGATTTAACTCCTTCCTCAGTTTTTTGACCAAAGCTTATCAAATGTTGTTTTGACCAAAGCTTACGAAATGTTGTTTGGCGGGGGTATAACCAGTCGCTGTAGCGACATTTCTAGTTTTTGTCATGTACTTCCTCTTACTTCCAATACATAGTGATGTATGATTATGATTATTAAGTGCTTTTATCATTATTATTACTGCTGTCATAATTGTTTAATAGTGTGCTAACCTGATAATCAGGAATCACTTTCTGGAAAGCCTGTTTTATTAGATTCTGATGGATGCACCTGTTTTGAAGAGTTTGTTTGCAAAAACCAATAAGTCCACATTTGCCAAATGGAGATATTTGCGATTAAAGGTCCAGAAAAATAAAGAGAATAATAAGAAAAATTGTGCTTCTTTTGACCATAACTTTGAAAATGTACCTTTATATGTAGTGACCGATATATCATTTAAAAGGTATTATTTTGTACTTTATGACAGAAACCGTACTTCAAAATCTGTAAAAATGGACTTCATATGTTGCTGCTTTTTGAAATATTTCATTTTCAAAGACTTTGGTCAGTAAATGAGAGGTCAAAGTAATGCAACCCTTACAGAATATAGATCTTGGTGCTTCTTCTTTTACATTCTAGATAGATAATAACATGTACATATTCTCTGATCTTACTTTTTGGATTGAAAATATCCCAAATATTCCACCGAAAGGGCACATACGTGATCAATGAATATCAAATCTAAAAACGCAAAAGCCGCCTCGTGTGGACAGGAGTATACAATTCAATATGTGTGAATATGATTATAACATCAGTTTCTTTCTTATTTTTTTTTTTGAAATCACTAATGGACCCATCAGTCAGTCATCTGTAAAATAAAGAGTTTAACTGGGGTAAATGTCATTTTTAAACACTAAAGTGAGTCACCATCAGACAGAACAGAATTACATTTTTCCTGTAAAACCTCACTTGTAATATAACAAGGAATATTCTTGAAGTTATGATGAAATCCATATTTTCCTATTATTTTCTAGGTTCTCTAGCACTTTTACTCGCAAATATCTCAACTTAGTGAAAATGGAGTTAACTCATTTTGAGAACAAACTCTGTTTGATCACTCCTTAGATTGCAAGTCCGAGATTTGTATAAAATGCAGCTGAGCTCAGTATAAAGATCTGTTATCAGACTGGAAGTGTAAAAGTCTCTATTATGTTTACATAATTGTATTTGATGTGCCAATGAAACAGGATAATCTTGTATCAGTGCAAACATAACGTACACTAATTTTATATCTGAGTAGTATCTAAGTTGCTCTCGCTCACAACAGAACACACAATACCGTGCAGCCTTATTTGTCATCAAACATACATTATATGAGTAGCACATGTGATGATTGTGAATGTCTACACACAAGAGCATAGTACAATTGTTTGCAAATAATATCTTGGCCTGTATAGATATCAAGATTCAAAGTACAGACATACAGTACAATATTGGGTGCACCAGGGAGGTGGAAGTTCCACCTCCCTGGGTGCACGCAATAAATGCACTAGTAGTGTATACATAAAGTCAATCACCAAAAACGAAGAGCTCAGTTGTCCTTGGGAAGAAGTACACACGTTCTGTCAAACCAGGATTGGGAAAAGGAAAGAATTATCCCTAGTAAACAAACAAATGGTAATCAGTAAACCAAAGTGAAAGGAAAATATGTTTAAAAGATCACTGCCCAAATATGAGAGAGTGCAAACATGATGAATTCCTGTATGGGAAGTGATTGTAGCAGCCCTTGTATGTTATACAGTATGTTTTAAATTAAAAAAAACCAAACAACAACAACAAAAAACAAAAAACAACATCAACAAAGTTCGGAGGAAAGAAACCCATAAAACAACACAATCAAACAAAAAGAAATAAGGGAAGTTCTCACTCATAGAGCAATGTCTGTCATGCTCATATCTGTATTATTAGCTGATTTGATACATCTTGGCTTCCAAAAGCAAATTACGTATATTCAACCTGTAGTAGAACTTGTGTCAAATTGATGATGTCACAGTCTTTTTTTCAGTAGCTTGGGTTGGAACCATTTGTGAGCATGGTTAGCAACAACAATGTTCACAGACTAGGCGGTGTGAGGTTGTTGAGAACCAGTTTCCATGGCGATGAATGGCTAAACATCATACTTTAAGGCACTTCATTCAACCTGTCAGCAATGTGTACAAGCATATTTTGGATATAAGATATATTCACACCTAATTGTCTGTCTTTTCATTCATTTATTTTCCATTTCCAACAGAAACTTCTAACATTACATATCATTGTCTTACATCATAATCCACATCAGTTTTTCTATCTCCCTACCTAGTGTATATCCATACATGTGCAAGTATTTTTGTATTCATAATTAATTTACAAATGTTAAAAATGTCTAAGTTTGTAATGCCAGTGTTGCTCGAGTGAAACTCCTGAAGTTTAGATACTTTGGCCAATCACATGATATACCTACTCCTGAAGGGTTCTTTAAAAGTTGATTTAGCAAGATTTGGAAATATGGGATACTATGTATATAGGAGACAGTGGAGACCAAGAGAAATTCCAGTAGTCATGGCAAAGTTTCACCGTGGCAACGCCAGAAGCGGGATGTCCTGTCATCCACTTCTCCCTGGAGTGGTTGAGCAAACACAGACCCACTGGCAGTATTTAATGACCACTCTGTGATGTATTGTCATTGCCATTATTGCTACCTCTTGCCTTCCGTGTGTGAATAAACCCTCCCAGAATGGATCTTCTACTACTACTTCATTAGAGACAATAGTTTAAGATTGCATGGGGGAGATCCGAGGGGTGGGGAGGGGGAGGGGAGAGGAAAGAGGGGGAGTGTAGAGGAAAAAAAAAAGGGGGGGGGGAGAGAAAGAGATGGGAGAGGTTTATAAAAGGGGATTTATACTATTCCATTTGCATTGCATTTTATTTGTTCAGTAGGTCAATGCACCTATTCTCTTCAAAGTGTATTTCAAGATTAATACTGTATAGCATACATGTATGTGCACCAAAAAAATTGGGTTTGGGTCTATTGTCTGTTGCCATGGCAACTTTGTCATGAATTAATTGCTATAGATATAGAGAGATGAATAAGTCTCTTGCATAACAGGTCCTGCACCTTCAACATCATTTTTAATGAAGCCCTGATAAGATATTTGTTTTTACCTGAAGTATAAAGCCAAGACATTATCTATAAAATACACAGAAGGTATAATCATTTGATTTGCCCATTGTTATACAAATGATGCACAGGATAGAGTGCGTTAGTGGAGATGTAGCGCACTTGAGGGTATAGAGTACAATTGTGAAACATGCACGAGGCGAAGCCGAGTGCATGTTGCACTACATTGTAAATACCGAGAGTGAGCTGCATCTCCACTAACGCCACGAAATAATCCTGTGCATCATTTGTTTTATAAAATGGGTCAAAAACTAACAGCATTTTTCACGTACCTTTATGGGTCAATACCAGTCAGCTACATGTAGCACTCGCTCAAGAGTCAAGATGTCCGAAGATGTTCGTCCCAAACATTTACGCACGTCGCACTCGGAAATCCCGCACTTGTACTGTACACGTACGCCACACATGTTATGGACACAAGAAAGGCCGGCCGGCAGCACCCGAACTAGAAGTTGTTTACAGGATTGACAGCGTGTATAGTAGCGCGCGATGCACTTGTAACAACTGATTGAGTGCGCACTGCTAGTGTAAACATTGTGATGTCAGGCCGTGCATGTTAGTGAGAAATTAATACACGCACACGTGACTCATTTCAGCGCTTCCAATTGGCTACATTCTTGAACCCATTTTATAATACATAATATTGCAAGCAAACATTATTAACCACACACATTCTTGATGTGACTCCATCAGCATCCAGTCAGAAAATAGACTTGTTGTTGTGTCTGTTTTCATCTTTTTGAATATCAAATGACTCATTCATTCAACCCATAAAGTGATCAGTTTGTTTGCAAAAACCGATAAGTCCATATTTGCCAAACGGAGATATTTGCGATTAAAGGTCAAGAAAAATAAAGAGAATAATAAGAAAATTTTTGCTTCTTTTGACCATAACTTCAAAAATGTACCTTTATATGTAGTGACCAATATATCATTTAAAAGGTATTATTTTGTACTTTATGACAGAGACAGTACTTCAAAATCTTCAAAAATGGACTTATTGGTTTTTGCAAACAAACTCTTCAAGTCTTCCCCAGTTGCTGCACTCAATCTTGCCAACTTCCATGATTTACTCTATATCTTTATTGAAGTTTATACAATAAGGCATCTTTTCTTTTTTTGGTGTTTATTGAATGGTCCTCATTAAAACATTATGCCTGTAGAAAATTCCCTACAGATGTGGAAGCCATTGATTTCTCTTGACTTGTAGAATTTGTCACTAAAAATACATTTACAAAAACTATTATATTGCAATACTGCG
This sequence comes from Diadema setosum, assembly GCF_964275005.1. Classification (NCBI taxonomy): domain Eukaryota; kingdom Metazoa; phylum Echinodermata; class Echinoidea; order Diadematoida; family Diadematidae; genus Diadema; species Diadema setosum. The sequence continues at coordinate 13,152,913 of NC_092694.1, forward strand.
TGTATTGCTTCTCTTCATTAATTTGCATAGAATATTGTCAATATGCCATTAAAGGCATAATTTACCATTTGCAGATGAAACAAAAACCCAATATTAGTGCTTTAAAATAGATCTAAAATGTGAGTTAGGGATAGAAACAACCACTGTAAAAATTTGAATCCGTATAATCGATGTTAAGTATTGTTAAGTACACAAAATGTGAACAATAGTTATAATAAGAATGCTTCCAGACTAAACCGTATACAGTTATGGTTTATTGAGAAGCATGCTGATATCTCCCCATATTTTAGGCTTTATTGCAAAAATTTTATATGGTAGGATGTTTTGTGATACAACAGACCTACACATATGCATCAAATGTGATATCTTGAACATTTTTGAAATCACTGCTCCCAAAGGTAAACTGGACCTTTAAGGCAAATATGTAGAAAGCAAGGGGAAAAAAAAAAACCACCCCTCATAATCGTATACAGTAGCGTCATCACAGTGTCTTTTACAAACCAAAATGGCATGCAATCTATGAAAGTAGAGTTGCACATTGAATATACAATGTATAAAGCACAGGCAGATTTTTCAACTTGTGAGCTACAATGACCCATGGTTTAGCCTTAATTACTGCGCTGTTTTTACGATTCGTTCGGCGTTCCAATCTCCCACCTAACCTGTTGGTATTTGGACGCTTACTCAACACTTGGGTGCTAGCTCCGTTGTTTGCCATCACTCTGTTTGATTTTCCAATTTGGAGAACTCGTACTCCGATTTTTCTCTGGCAAGGACAGTTTGCCCCATCTCTGTTGAGTGCGAGGTACCGGTAATTAAACAGAAACTGCATGTGTGCTTGATGGATTATCAATGATCATTATCTGTGTTGCATGGCTGGCGTAAGTACATGTGCACATACTGTACACACGCTGTAGGTATACAGTGCAATGGCTTAATTAACTGATTGAAAAAAAAATATAGATAGCTTTAGGTGAGATGAATTTTTCTCTTCTAATGGTATTCATTCTTGTGGAGAAAACAGTCAGATTCTATCAGAGAGTATCCTTCTAGATTATACAGTGTCGAAGCATTGGAGTGATCTGTTAACGTTTCTTTGCATTTTTTATGTGTGATGGACTACAGTAGATACAGTGATGATTTACCACTAAGGCTTGCATAATTGTGAAAAAAAAATGTGCATATCTAATATAAAGCCATTCTTGATGTACAACATTGGATGTTCACTGACGAATGTACACCTGCACGAGTGCAAGAATTGACCTCAATTTCTCACAAATGACCTGATGTAGAGGAAGGCATCGCACTTCCAGAGATGAGATGGGATCTCAAATTCCTGTTTATTTACAACAAAGCCCCCCCCCCCCCTTGCTTTCAACTGTAAGGTCATTCCCTCCCCAGCCCCCCCCCCCAACCAACCCATCACCAATCACCAATCACCGATCACCAATCCTCAATGACTCCATTCTTTGTACTCCATTTGGAGTCTCTTCTTAGATTTCAGAATGCCTTTCATGACCCGAGAGGTCAAATTTTACACAACTGCATCAGTCCCAACATAGTATTTTGCTCAGACTGTCAAGCAGAGGAAAGGAAGAATAGTGACAGTCTAGTACAGTGCCCCCTCTGTTCGTCGAAATTTGCCTTGTAAAATGTAATTCTCTTTCTCAACTTCAAGCTAGCTTGTAGCTTGTCTCACATAAAGTCACATCTTTTATTTCCCTATTGTATACATCTCCCCCCATGCATCATTCTTTCTTTTGCTGTCCTCAAAAGTTATATTACTCTCTTGAATGAATGTCGGCAAAATCGGTATTATATGACACTGTACACTCTTTTTACATCAAAGAATGTTTTTCATTCTCCTGAGCTCTGTCCTCATATGAAATTGTGTTTTTCTGTATTTATTCATTATCTCTGTGATGAATGAAACTCTTTGTCCTTGGTTGATATTTTTTTCTTGGTCTCTGTTCCTCCACGGTTGGAGGTTTTCTTCTCTCACAGAACATCATGATCTGACAAAATGAACCTACATATTATGTTGATTAGTTGAAAAATGAGCAAAGAAACTGAGATTAATTCCTGCAACATCTACAAAGTTGGGGATTTGCGCTCTGATAGCTGGCCTTGTGTCATGTAAACCTTCACGCTGGTGAAGATGCATGCCTTTATCTTTTCTTTTTTCTCTTTTTTTTTTTTTTTAGAGAGAGAACACCTGTCTATAAAGTCCACCTGCCCATCAAGGTCAATGGGTCAATTTCCCTTTAGAGCTTGTGGCATAGAAACCACCTGCCCTTCTCATTAAAGGGATGGTACAGTTTTGGTTGAGATGGGGATTCAGGTTTCCAGCCTTTTTGTGAGATGACAAGAAACAGAAATATCTTATGATATATGAAAGAGCATACAATTCTAGGAGGAATTCAAAGTTTAGATGATGAAAATTGGTTTTGAAATGGCTGAAATATCCAAAAGCAAATAGGTCCTACTAAAAGGCAGGATCTGCCGTTTAGGACCGCTTTGTTTTACTTTGTTTCTGCATATCTAAGCCATTTCAAAACCGATTTTCATCAAGTAAACTCTGGATTCCTTCCAGAATTGTACTTCTTTGATATTTCATGAATGGTTTTTAATTATCTTAGGAAAAATAAACAACTGGATTCCCCATCTCAACCAGAACTATGCCATCTCTTTAAGACCACTGAATTTGTTCCCTCAGAGAGAATTGTTATTGTCTCGTGAACCGTTGTAATAAAGGCCGGACATGCCAGCCTAATTCATTTAGTTCTATCCTAAATATGTGTTTCAGCTGGTTCTTGCTCAACTAGAAGACATCATTAATTAATATTTTTATAATGTTCATGTGACTTTCTTTTCAGGATGATTTCCTGGCGACAGATGAGCTATTTATCGATTACTTCAATTCCTTCTTACAACTCTCGGTAAGATATGTAGGATCTACATCTAATTGAGAGCCAGCCAATATTGTCGAGACATTAGTATATATATGTACAAGTATACTCTTGAATAGTGTGTGCCTTTTGCTATAATTGATAAAGGGGAATGGAACCCAAATATATGTGTAAATTGAAGGAATGCAGCAATATTTGTAGATCACATCAGTAAAGTTAGAGGAAAATTGAACCATACATTCAAAAGTGATATGAATTTTTAAAGTTTTGGTGCTGCCATTGCTTGATGAATAGATTACAACAGTATGACCAATCAATGCAGGATAGTGATGTTAAGAAAATACAAATACAACAATAAAATACATAAAGATCACATCAGTGAAGTTTTAGGAGAATTTGACAATCCATTTTAAAAACCATGAATTCTTAAAGTTTTGATGCTGCCATCGCTTGATGAAAAGACTATAACAGTTTGTGGCATCACTGCACAACAGTGATTTAAAGAGATTACAACATGATGAAAGAGTATTTAACTTACCTCAGAGGCTCTTTCAGAAAGCAGTGGGCTTGATAATACCCTTAACATATGTCCGTATCAAGTCAAGGAAATATGTGCTTTTCATAAGATATTAAATTTTCAACAAAATGACAGAAACATGTGAATGTTCATAAAAAATTGTAATCCTGTACAATTTGCTATTTGGATGGTACTCTCTAAAAAGAATCGAGTGAAAATTTTCACTCTTGAAGGAGTGAATACAAAAAAGAGTGAATTTAGAGTGAAATTGGAGTGAATTTCGAGTGAAAATGTCATAACTCGTTTTAGAGTGACATCAGGGATCACTCCAAAATCTTCGAGTGATCCCTGAGGTTACTCCAAAATGAGTGAAAATGATAATTTTCACTCGAAATTCACTCCAATTTCACTCTAAATTCTCTCTTTTTTGTAGTCACTCCTTTAGAAGTGAATATTTTCACTCGATTTTTTTTATAGAGTAGAATAAAAAATGTACAGAGAGTAAACAATGTATACATGTGCAGTCGTAAATGTGATGATCGAATGAATGTACGATTCAAACCCGCAGACATTCTCGGAGCCAATCATCTTCAACAAGGAGACCGGAGGCTTCGAAGTCGTCAGCAATGAAAAGCAGAGCCTCAAGAACCGCCTCCGCTCCTTGGTTCGCTCCCAGCAGAAGCCCAACCCCATCTACAAGGCAGCCGTCGCCGTGGCGACGGCCAAGAAACCTCCAAAGATGCCGTGGCACTATGTGGAGGAACTGGAAGAGGAGGTGGACATCAAAACCAGCTTTAAAGTTCAGGTATGTAGCGTGATGTTGATAACCAGAACTACAGGTACTTGGTATCCTAACTTCCGTTGAGCAAGTATTAATATCTTAAAATAAAATGACAATTTCCTCTGAGCAATTGTGTTTGCAAATCAACAGCAAGGATATGGGTTGATATCTGCAGCATAGTTGGAAAGGCTCATTTTTAAAGTTTGAAGGATATGGTACTTTTTTGTTGCTTGGAATTTGCATAGTTCAAATGCATTAGAACCTTTATTCCTGAAATCCTTTTGGACAGTTTTAGTCTGAGAGATTCTGTCGTTGTTGTTGAAAAAGCACTGTAACATGAAAATTCCTGTGCATTTTGAGGGCCAAGAAACCAGCAAAAAATTAAAAGCAAATTTATTTGCTTCTTATCTATAATAATATTTTATATTTTGATTCTGCTGAATTGAAAACTCTCAAAATTCATCATAAATGTGGCCATCACAAACATGAAAAATTACTCGCACTAAAATTTCAAGTGTGACAGTATATAAAACACTGGAACAAAATGGATTTACACCTTTCCTTTGTATCCATTATCATGTTGCAGTGTCTAAACAAAGAACAAGGCATCCGATGGGTCAGGGCGGAGAGACTCCCAGCATTCATTCAGAGTGACTGCTACCTAGAATACAGGCTGGCCAAACTCATCTCACAGACAGAGGTAAAGGACATCATTGCTTCCGGACGCTTTCGTAGTGCTGCATGTAAATCTCCAGTGACAGCATGGCAACACAGCAAACAGATGATTACATCAATCTAAAGTGATCTTGTCTTGATTTTCAAGCAAGGTTGAAAGAATAACCCCCAGAAAACAAAATGTCCAGATGTCATGTACAAATGTTATGTCATATACACCTCTAAATTGTACACATTTCCTGTGGATATGTCCTTATATGCATGTGTTCTGCTCAGGAAATACATCCACCTTTCGTACAGTCATTTCTGCATTTTGATGAAAAAAAAAACAAATGGAAAAGGAACAACAAAAGCAATATCATAATACCAACTTAGACATCAACACTGAGGAATAATAGGATGCAAAACAAATTCCATGTGATTAAAAGAACAAGAGAGAATGAAAAGACTTTCTGAATATTTGAAGAGTTTGTTCGCAAAAACCGATAAGTCCATATTTGCCAAATGGAGATATTTGCGATTAAAAGTCAAGAAAAATCAAGAGAATAATAAGAAAATTTTTGCTTCTTTTGACCATAATTTAAAAAATGTACCTTTATATGTAGTGACCAATATATCATTTAAAAGGTATTATTTTGTACTTTATGACAGAGACCGTACTTCAAAATTTTCGAAAATGGACTTATCGGTTTTTGCGAACAAACTCTTCATTTCCAAGTATAAGTATGATATATGCAATAAGTTATGTATATGTTGTGATATATGTATAGTATTTATACAATATAAATGATATATCTTCTGTGATATATCTTGTCACACTTATATAGCTTTTCCTGCATTCTATTTGTTCTTAATTGTTAGGTTGCAGACAGGGCAACAGACACTCCTTTGAATTTGTACATTGACCCAAAGTATGAACCATTTGCAATTGAGAAACCCCCGCCCATTGAGCCGCCAAAGATCGATGAACAGGCCGTCGCCATCCGCGACATGTTTGTGTGCATGGGCTCAGCCTCGACCACACAAACCAAGGAGTGGTTCTCCTCCGTGAAGATAACGTCGTCTACGGCCACGACGAGCTCCCTCCAGAGGCGCCCCTCCAGCTCCGTGGGGCCTCCGGGGACCCAGTTCGGAAGTTCGCGGCCCTGCAGCGTCATGAGTGGCCAGGCAACGACGGTCGACAGTGGTTTCGCGAGTCCCTCTCGGTTTGACCCCTTGAGCATGTCGCACGGCAGCAGTTATCAGGACTTGACGATGGACAGTGTGTCCGACTTGCCGAACCGGGAGCGACTCTTCGAAAATCCACTGAAACTGCGAGAGTGGAGGCCCCCCATTGGTGATAGTGCCTGCATGGTTGCTGACACTGAGAAAAGAGGGCGTGGCTATGGGGGTCCCTTTCACCTGGACATCCACCGGCAGCCGGAACCGGTCTTGGAGGATGACGAGGAGAATGGCGACGCCGACGAAAAGGCGTCTGTGGAGAGTGGGGAGAGTGGATGTGAAACGGAAAGCCAACAACTTGACGAAACGGAATCCGTTGACCTGACTGAGATCAATAACAATGCCGAACAAAACGAGACACCTGCGGGTGAAGTGGAGGGCAAGCTCCAGGATGACCCTGCGGTGGCTTCTCCACCGGCTCCCAAAGTGATCCGGATCAGAAACATTGACGATGCTGCAAGTCTGGTGGTGTGCGTCTCTCTCAAGAAGGCCATCATGGTGGCAGCGGAGAGTCCGAAGGAGGAGGAGGTGGACAAATTCATTGAAGATCACTTCCTCCGACTGGAAGGCATCAAGATGGCCGACTTGACAGAGAACTGGGAAGAACAGATGGAGTTGGAACCACCTCCTCAAAGTCCGATGACCTCACGAACTTTGACCCTGCAGGTCAGTACAATGCTTATTATGTACATGTACATTGTTCTGGAATTTCTGATGCCTCAAAGTCCAATGCAACATCTCATTTGCACTTCAGCAGCATACAGCCGAAGCTAACTGCATCAGACTTTGTATTTCCTGAAGACAGGTTTTGTACACTGCATCGTACTATCAAGCAAAACAGTTTGAGAGTTAAGATGTTGCAGAACTATAGCCAAAAAAATTATTTCTCCTGTTTTTCCCCTACTTTTTTTAGATGTGTAGGCCCCTATATGTCTTTGCACATGAGCTGGGTAGCACAAATGTACATACTGTTTAAGATTCTGACAAGGTTTGAATCACTAGTGGTATATACAGACTGCATGCCCCATTTTATCACTGCTGTCTCCTTTCCCCCAGGTTCCAGACGAACTTGACCGCTCGGCAAGCCGCCTCTCCACCACCCTCTCCTCCGCCAGGGATGCGGGCAGTGGGGAGGCCGACTCCCTCTTCGACAGCGACCAGGAGGAGGATGAGGACCAGGAGGAAGATGAGAGGGATGCCTTCTTTGCCAAGCCACGCCCAACCCTCGACTTCACCAACAAGAAGGGGCTGGACGCCTTCAAGAAGTTCCTCTGGGGCACGGAGGGGGAGAAGTACTGGAACTTCTGGCTGGATATCGACAGAGGGGCCATGATAGAGGACCAGGATGTCAAGAAAGCGTGAGTCAGAAAGGAAAATTTTTGATGGAGAGGAGGTGGTTGTTTAAAGTCAAACTGATGTTCAATAATATTTTGGGTGCTGCAGTGAGTAGTAAAGGTCTATCTAAACTTTTCATATGGATGGCCAAAAATGGTTATTATGGTTTCTTTGTTTGCTTCATTGATTTTATTGCTGAATCATATCAAAATCAATACAGGCTACAAAGAGTAATATGCAGATGTTATTAATGCAAAATTGAACAGGGATTTCCCATTTTCGGTAGAAATAATAAAACACAGCTGTCCTCCATCAGGTCCTGCAGCTATTTCAGGTTTCAGTATTCATCATAAAGTGAGAGATGCGGAACAGAGATTTTGCTTATATACGTTATTTTTATGCTATATATCAGTAGAGCAGTGTCTGTTTTACATTGTTGAAATGATAAGTTTCTTAAAAGCAACTGGAAGCAACTTCCAAATTCAGAAAAAAATTACTAGTATATGGACATCATTTCTTGTCCTTACTTTTTTTAGCTGTTCTTTCTTTGTAGTTGATGTCTGTGTGTATTGATGTTGCATCAATGGGGTTCCAGTCTTAATTGTCATTAAATTCTGTCAAGAAATTTGCATAAGATGTTGAAAAAACTGGCCTTACCTGTCGTGCAGTTTTCCACTATTTCATTTCAATCATTGTTAGTACAATTATGTCATCCATTGCTATTTGTCTTTTTCCTATACTGACAGTTTTTATCTCCTTTGCTGATCACGAATCAAGTAAAACCAGAAATGTTTGCTTGCATTTTATCATAGTAAATTTTGTGAGAGCCTAGGTTTGCGAAAATTAAAATGCTCACAAAAGTTCTTGTCTACCACTATTATTGTCTACCACATTCATTGCCAATAGCAATTCACAAAAACTTCATGCTGCAAAGTAGATATCAGCTCCAATTCCTGAAAAATTTCATGCCTTGCTTTGCAGTATTTTGTCTTTCCATCATTTTGTCACAACAGCAAAGGATGAACGAACATTTTATTTCAACAATTCTTCTTTTTTTTCCCCACAGGTTCCTCTCCCAGCTGCGAGACAAGTACCTCAAGGCGGGGGGTGACTGTGAGCTTCCTGCCGAAATGCGCGACCGCCTTGGCCTGCGGAACCCCTCCCACTGGTCATCGATGTCCAAGCTGGTTCAACTGAAGCAGGCTATCATTGAGCCCCTTCTACTCTACTGGTGAGTATGCACAGATCAACTTTTTTTTTTTTTTAATTAAAGGGGCTAATGAGTGTTATAAGGTAGTACTCCCAGCATGAATGATAATGATGATGATGATGATGATGATGATGATGATGATGATAATAGTGATGATGATAATAACAATAATAATAATGATGATAATGATGATAATGGTAATAATAATAATAATAATAATAGTTATAACAATCATAATAATAATAATAATAATAATAATAATAATAATAATAATAGTTATAACAATAATGATAATAATAATAATAATAATAATAATAATAATAATAATAATCATTGCATGAATATACCGCTTTATACGGGTGTTTGTATACGTTTGTGAATGGGGACTTTGTTGTTTCACCAGACAGTACGTGATCATAATTTCCTTTTTCCGTGTATATAGTTTGGGTCCCATAGGATAGACATGTAGGTCTCCTTGTTAGATCTAGGAAGACCGGGTTGCCAGTTTCATTGCCTGATCACTAGCTGTCATTGTTCATTCTCTATTTTTTTTTTTTTTTTAACTGTCCCTCTTTGCATTGGAAGCTTGAAAGTATAGGAGGTAAACAAGAGCTAGGTAGTATAAAGTACACAGTGCAGAAAGGCATGGGTAGGACTAACATACTTTTAAATTATATGACCACATATAGAAGGCCAGAGTGGCCCTTTATTGTTTCACTTTCATTTCTTTCTATTTTGTAAATGAAAGCAACAGTTTTATGTCAACTTTTTGATATGTGGTATTATTTCAATGGTTTCATGTTGAGTGGATAGTAAACGAGTGCTACATTACATGCATAAACTGAATATTTACAATGTGATTTAAATAAAAAAAAAAATCAATCTATACCATAGGGCTCCGAGATTCTTGATGCAAGAAACCTATCAGGCAACCACACCCGACAACTACATCTACACCCGGCAACAGCTCCTGACCCGACCAGCCCCCGTACCGCACCCTGAGCCAACAACGGTCACCCTGCTACCCCTGCGCCCCAAGACATGCTGGCCGCGGCTGAGATCTCACTCTGTCGGCCCTGAGGTTTGTGGTCCCAAAGATCAATCATAAAATTGTCTTCTTTTATGCAATATATGTTGTGCTTAATGCAAGAAATCTCTTGTCAAATCAATTAATTTCTTGACAAAAAAAAAAAATTCAGGCAAAATTATTCCCAGCATTTGATTGCCAGCCAGAGTGATCTTTACACTGCGTTTAAACAGAATCTGTCTCTTAGAGAGTCCCTGTAGAATGTAAGATTGATGTCAATTAATCAGTCAGTAACTGATTACTTACCACATGGATGTAGAAATGAATTATATTGGTGGATTAATATTAATTGATATATCATTGCAAGGGGATGATACAAGAAGACTAGTTGATGTTCAGTATACATATGAAGAGTTTGTTTGCAAAAACCGATAAGTCCATTTTTGAAGATTTTGAAGTATGGTCTCTGTCATAAAGCGCAAAATAATACCTTTTAAATGATATATTGGTCACTACATATAAAGGTACATTTTTGAAATTATAGTCAAAAGAAACAAAAAATTTCTTATTATTCTCTTTATTTTTCTTGACCTTTAATCGCAAATATCTCCATTTGACAAATATGGACTTATCGTTTTTTGCAAACAAACTCTTCATATGTATAATATATTTTGTTCAACAAACTTGAACCACACCCAGAGTTCCCAGAAGTGATTCAGTGATTCCAGAAGATTCACTCACATACAAGACATGCACAAACACACATATATTTTATAAATCAATATTCATATTGGCATGCATTGCTCTTTTTGTAGCCCCTCAAGCTAGCTGTATTGCATTAAGCACTTGAATGTCATGTTCCATTTTGTCTCTCCCTCTAGCTGCCGACACGAGTGCACGTCAATCAACATCTACATGAACCTCCCCCTCCACCGCCTGATCCCAAGCTCCGCCCACAACAGACCACTTCCACCACCACCATCACCCCTCTTGGAGCAGGTAAGAAGAGTGACCAGAAGGGCCAAAACCACCAAAGAAGCAAGACACTCCCCATTATCCCTCTCACCAGCACCATGACGACCATCACCCCCAAGCAAGTCCCCTCCCTCAGCCGGCTGTCGGCACCCAACCCCGCCCAAAAGTGCAATGTGGAGACGATCAACTATGGCTCGCCCATTGGGCCGGGCGTGATCAGTCTCAAACCGGTCCCGCCAAAATCGGCGCCCCCTTCCCTGGGAGCCCGCAGGAGACGGGCAGACGAGATGGGCTCGCCGAGAGGATCAGAAGAGTCGAAGTTGAAGGCGGGGGAAAAGGTGGAGGAGAAGGAACAAGATGAAACTAAAGGAGATGATGAAGCAGAGGAGGATGGAGAAGAGGAGGACCGGAGATCAAACAGTGATGCATCGGATGATGAGACTGGATCCCAAGTAAGCAAGAAAGAGGCAGAAAGGTGAGAACGAACTATATTTTATTCATTATTGTTTGCATAATATCTGTCTGTTATCAAACTTCAAAGAGCAATGTGCTACTGCACGTGACACATTAATATTAGACGTTCGTTCAAACACGAATAGTAGCAGTTTTGATATCAGATCACATGTGTGAATATGAAAAATATCAGTGTCTAATTATCTTAAATTGTTCACTTTCAATGTGGATTTTTTATTATCAATGTATCAAGACATCTTTGAGAACTGATTTTGGCGGGACAGGTTTGAGGCTGATCATGCCTGGCCCGACGGGCGAGCCGTAGTTGATTGTCTCCACATTGCACTTTTGGGCGGCGGAAAATTAGATCTATTCATTGAACTTGTTCTCATGCCTTGAACCAGGATTACACACATGCTGCTGATCTGTCATTTGTCACATACTATAGTCAAACCTGTCATAGCAACCACCTGTCTATAGTGGCCACCTGCCGTATACGACCACTAAAACCAATTCCCTCTGTGCGAAAAAACATGTTAAAGAACCTATAGCAGCCACCTGTCTATAATGGCCACTTTTTTCATCCCCCTTGGGTGGCCGCTATAAACAGGATTGACTGTATTATGAGATCATCTACCATTAGCAGATGGAGATGCTGTCTTCCAGTGGGATTGCACAGGATAAAGCTTTTGACTATGAAGTCTTTTCTTCCCAGTTTGTTATTCTTACAAGTAAATTTCAACCTGCCATTATTGCAATTGTCACATATTGCAATTATCCTCCAACCCAGGCCAGCGTCTGCCACCAAGAAAGAGAGACCCTCATCAGCGGCCAGCAGCAAGGCATCGTCGGTAGAGAGTGAGTTCCTAGGAGGCATGAGGATGGAGGGACTCCTCCGGGACCTCTACCAGGAGAAGAAGGCAGGAGGATTCATCCGCAGCTTCCTGGAGAGCAGACAGGATGAGGTATGCAGTCAGTATCTTCTTAACTGCAAGTATAATGATAATAAAAAAGACAGTGATGATGATGATGATGTTTTTAATAGTAGCGATATTGATAATGACCATAAGAACAACAATAGTATTGAATGAGAAGATGGAAAGGAGAAGAAGAATGTAAAAGAAGGGAAATAGAAGAAGGAATAGAGGATGAAATAGAAGAAGAAGGAACAGAAGATGACGAAGACAAAGAAGAAGATGAAAAAGAAAGAAGCAGAAAAAAGAAGGAAGATATTGAGAAAAAGAAGTGTAGGTTAGAAGAAGAGAAAAGATGATGAAAGAAACTGAAAGAAAAATTAAGAAGGAGGAAGAAACATGACAAGGAAGAAGAAGACAGAAGAAAAAAGAAAAGGAAGGAAGTTGTCTTATAGATTTGTGGTCTAAATCCCCTCTTGCAGAGTTCAGAGCATGTCTTGACTGATGTGTTTGTTACCATCAAAGAATTGAGCATGATTATATTTACAACCCATGGTAGGAGTCTGCAATATTGTAGCTGTCTCTTCTAAAAGTGTGTTTTCTTTCATCTTCTCAGACTGCCCTAAACTGCCTTGGCTGCTGGCATGAGCTCCAAGAATACCACGCCCTCTTTTATGCAGAGGTGTTTAACCCCTACCATCTTGCCAGAAAAGCCCAGGTAAGTGCGTTCTTAAGGAGCATATTGCTGCAGTCAGAGTGCACCTTCTAATTTGTGGCAGCCGAAATAAATTTTCATTGATTTTCTTGTTATATCCCTCTGGATACTTAAAGCAGCTATTCAGTGTCACAAATGTAAAAGTTGCCATTTAATCATCTGACCACTAAAACACATCCTTGTTTAATTGTGTCATATTTACTGGTATATGGATGAGTCTCTGTTGATGTGTCTACCAGTACAGATAGATTAGCTGGTTATGAACACCAAACAGCGAAACAGAGTGAAATAAAGTTTGGAACTGAAGTTGGTAGGCCTAATTGTGAAACATTTCATAAGTGATGCGTGGAATAACTTCCAAAATTGTATGATGTTATGCAGACTCATTTCATGTGGATAATTTATTGTACACAGTCTATCCAGTCCAAGTATGTGGTGGAGGGGTGCTTCTTTGACATCAGTTGCCCCCCTGCCCTGAGATACCAGGTCTACCGACAGCTGGACCCACCCTATGAGGAGCTCTTTGATGGTGTGGAGGAACACATCTTGGACTGTCTCCTCGTGCCCTGGCTGGACATGAAGGACAGTGACCGGACACTCTACAACAAGGTCAGTCAGTGGTATTTTTACATCATCCTTGGTCTTTTCCTTATCTTGCTGTCATGATGCATTGTCAGATTAAAAAGGTCTGTATTTTCATCGTTACCAACAGTTGTAATGATAATACTTTATAATCCTTCCTCGTAAATCCTGAGCACACTGATGAAATTAAACGTATACTGTACCCATTGAGTTTCAAGCCTATACCAAGGCGCTATTTGTCCACTGTGAGACACTGTCAAAGACTAAGGATGAATAGCTGTGGTTCACTCCAGCAAAAGATTTATTCATGTGCAAACAGGAACTGAGACCCTGGAAGATGTACCTTTGTAATGGCATCAGTAATGCAACCAGTATATTCGTTGATGATCTGTCAGCATAGCTAATTAATGCGAGCTGATTGCTTGAACATGTCTCATCACCCTTTTATAGTCATGTGAATGCGGCAGTCCAGTTGGGGTGATAAACCTTGAACATGGTATGCTATATATTTATGATATTGATATTGATATCCTCTGCTGGGATGGGGAGTCATATATATGTCTATGGAAGTTCTGTTCTCACAAGGAATGTTATTGCCAGCCAGTGTTTGACTGTTGTATCATAATGGAAGTATCTATCCATTTATTAATCATTCTGTCTATCTGCATATTATTTGTCTATCTGTCTGTCTATCTATCTATCTATCTATCTATCTATCTATCTATCTATCTTTCTATCTATCTATCTATCTCTCGATCTATCTATCTATCTACATATCTCTTTCTTCCTCTCTGCCATTCTGCCTTATCCAGATTGAACTGTTTGAGGAAGAGAGGCAGCTAGAGAACATGAAATCCAAACATCTGCAGAAACTCCAGAGAAGGCTGATGAGAGAGGTAAGCACTGTTGATTTTAGGAATCGACAGGCTTCTTACAGGAGCGTGATGACTTGAGCTCTAAGAGATGACAAGATTATCAACTTTTTGATTCCACTTCCAGGTTTCTTCAGCTGACAAGCAAAATAAGGTCTCTTAGTCGGCGCATGTCTGAGGGAGCGAAGTGACCGAGCCCGTATGAGCGAGTGGGGGAGGGTTTTTGGTTTTTGTTGTTGTTGTTGTTCGTTTTTTTTTTTTTTTTTGGGGGGGGGGATGTGAAATCCAACGCACCCCCTCAATGTTGTTGTTGTTACTGTTGTTGTTGTTGTTAATCATATCCACCTGTTGCTCACTTTGTGCCTCGATATTTCCCTTCTCCTACCAGAGGATGGCTACCCCAGACTTCACCATAGAGGGCGAGGATGAGGAGACGAAGAGAGAGTCTTACTACGAGACCCTGGCCGAGAAGGTCCCCCCGGAGTTCCGGGACTATGACTTCGACAAGCTCATTCGCAACCGGATGGAGGTGGAGAACTTCAGGCAATTTTTGGGTCAGTTTCAATAGCAATTCACCGTCAATTCTATCCCTGATTGGGTTGAAGTATACATTTATATATTTGTATACATTCATCTCTCCGTCTGTGTGTTTATATATGTTTCTCTTTCTCTCTCTCCCTCTCTCTCTTTCTCTCTCATTCTCTCATCTATATGTTTCTATCTCTGTCTATTTGTATTTCTATCTACATTGTATTTCTGTAATTGTACTTCAGGCAGTTTGGGGGTCAGTTTAAAAAAAAATGCACCATCAATTCTATCCTTGATTTGGTAGAAGTTTATATCTGTATATTTGTATATTCATCTCTCTGTCTGTGTGTTTGTATATATTTCTCTCTCTCTCACTCTCTCATCTTATATGTTTCTATCTCTATATATCTATCTGTATTTCTATCTATTTCTGTAATTGTACTTTAGGCAGTTTTTGGTCAGTTTCAAAAGAAATGCACCATCAATTCTATTCTTGATTGGGTAGAAGTGTATATCTATATATTTGTATATTCCTCTCTCTGTCTGTGTGTATGTATATCTTTCTATCTCTCTCTCTCATCTATATGTTTCTATCTCTATCTATCTGTATTTCTATCTATCTATTTATGTCTGTTTACTTGTCTGCTAACCTTTCAAGTTATTTATCTGTTTCCTTTTCTGTTTGTCCATTTGTTGTTGTTTTAGATCTGTCTACTTTTCTCTCTGTATACCCTGTATCTCAGCAACTATCTGTATTCCTATCTCACGTTCATTAAATCTGTAAATCTGTACACCTACCCCCCAAACTTTCCTTGATTCAACCTCCTTTTCTCTTTTTCTTTGTATTTGCATTTAAAAATACTTCGTAGATTGTGCAGAAATCTCTGCAGGGGTTGCAAACACTGGGTATTCTGATTTTTCAGATGGTGATGTGGAAGTCACAAAAAGTTGTACTAAGGAATTGTAGTAATTGACTGTGCTTTGACATAATCTTTTAATATGTGAGACATAAGATTGATTCCAAGAATGAAAGATATGCTATTCCAGTATTTACAAATCCTCAGTGCAGTTTATATCTGATTCTGGTAACCTCTTTAAAAGCTAAGCCACACAACATATTACTGGTATGTTAAAGAAATGAAAAATAGACTATCACTCATTAATGATGCAAGAAAGGGAATGCTGCAAGGTGTGAAAATGATTTTTATCAAACTTGGTTTTTCTTCCAGAGGATAACTATGCCCTCATGGACCTCATGTGCTGGCTGGACATAGAATCCTTCCGCCGCACCCCTCATCTGGACACAAAAAAGCGCGATGCCAAGGCCACAGAAATCAAGACCAAGTATCTGAACAAGAAGTACTTCTTTGGACCTAACAGCCCAGCAACCAGAATGCAGCAGCATGAGGTTAGGAACTAAGTTCATAAGTTTTAGGGACAAATTTTATAGACTATTATTTTCTGAATAGATTTCATAAGTTTTGAGGGATAAAGTTCATAAGTTTCAGGAGCAAATTTCATTAGTATTAGGAACAATTATCATAAGTTTTAGGAACTTCATAAGTTTTGAAAGGAGTTGCCTTTACAACCTATCTCCAAGGAGTGCATTTCATGTTGAGATAATGCATGAAAGTTAATATGTATTTTTAGCCTTTATGCCAGAAAAATTAATAGTTTGGTTTTTGTAGGAGTATCTCTTGGAGGTCTTTGAATAGTCAGTGAAGTATTTTCTCTAAAACATTTTCACTTGTCAAAACAAGAAGCTACTTCTTTCCTTCAATCTGAACCCATATTCTGTATTCTTTTGAGGGAATCTGCATTTGGAAGAGTAATATCTTATTTTTGGATAAAAACACTCTATATTTTCTATTTAGGGAATCTGCATTTGGAATAGTAGTATCTTATTTTTGGAATAGTACACAAACAAGACAAAAAAAAAATAGAGGACTCATGCAGAGAGGAGTCATACAACTTGGCACACTGGGTGAAAGGTTTTAATTTGAGTTTGAGGTGTATGATGCCATCTTGTCGCACCCTCCTGTCTCCTAGGTGATGATGGCAGGCGGTGGATGGGGCAAGCTGCTCCTGGACCGACCCCCCAACCCCATCATCCTGGAGGCCCAGAAGTACGTTCGCGAGCGGCTGGCCCGGAAGTGGCTCCCGCTCTTCATCATGACGGACGCCTTCCAGGAGAGACAGCGCCCTAACATCCGCATGGAGGACGTCGTCGACGATGTCATGGCCAGCAAGCGGAAACGGTACATGGCCATCTACAAGGTGAGATGGGTTTGCAGAGCTAGCCAATCATCTGAACCTCAAAAGTTTTTGCCAGAATATAATTTCTCATCAACTGAAGTCTGTAAAAGGGGTCTTCTTTTTTCATCTATGCATATATTTTAACACACCCGATCAGGCATTATATGCATGAAAATGATCTAATATTTTGACAAGTTTTTCTAAGATTGATGAATGTGCACTCACTGCTTGATCCAGAATGAGTAGAGAATAACTTAGTCAGCATAAATCTGTGGGGAGTTTCTTGTGAAACACTGCTTCACTGTCTAGACTGTCCACTTATAGTTTTTATGTTTCATGACATGGTGATATCAACTATTTTAGACGCAACTGTAATCACAATTGCACTCACGAGGACAATGAGATGCGATGGTGAGTTCATGCATTACAAGTTCTTTGATTGCCCATCGCACAAAAGGAATCTCCAAAAATTCTCTATTTTTTTAATTAACTCAGAAGAAGAAGTCTTATCCTTTGCATCACATCATATCAGAATTGCAATGACTTGGCACTTACGACTTTGTGTAGGGAAGGAAAGTTTTGATTGCACAACTATGGACTGAAAGTGCGTTTTCTTGTGTTCTTTCAGTCTTACCCATTGCATCACATCATATCTGACTTATAATGACTTAGCAATTACAACTTTGTGTAGTCAAAGGAAATTTTGACTGCACAACTGTAGTTCGTGAACGAGTTTTCTTGTTATCTACAAACATATTATTCAAACTCTGCTCTTAACAGAGTTTTCAACTTTAGCGTTGGAGTGTCTTTGTTACTTGATGACCGTCTGCTAGCACATTATTTCTCACTTGTCTCTCTGTCCTCAACCTGTCCAGCTCCTGGAGAGCCGGTTTGTGTCCTCCTCCCACGAGATCATCGCCCTGAGGCAGGCCCTCATGAATCCCATCACGTGCCAGCACTTCCGCAAGTTTGTCAGCGTCAAGGGCGACAACCTGGAGAATGACGTCCTCTTCTGGATGGAAGTCCAGAAATTCAAGGTACGGTGGGGGGACTTGATTCTGCCAGATACCAACCCCTCATACAACCCTTGGTGTACTTTCAGTGCTGATTGACACACACACAAAAAAAAAACAACAACAACATAGTGCTATACACCTAGTCCAAAATTCCTGATACAGAAAGGATGAGAGCCGTCGTACTGTTGTTAGCACTGAGAGTCCTGAGCAAATAAGCAGAGCTGAACGTGTCAGCACAAAGGCCTACAGAAATCTGCATTAAAGAGCTTAATCACAGAAATCTGCATTAAAGAACTTGATCGCAGAATTGGTTAAATGACATTTTTAAACATTTTATATATGGCCATCATCAGACAGAGCAAAACAAAACCTTTCCAGTAATGCCTCACTTGTTGCATAACAAGGAATAGCATTGAAGTTATAAACATAAAACTTTAAAACCCATTCCTAAACATTTCAAATAAGTCCATCATAAGATAGAACAAAATAAAACCAAGTAACCTCTCACTTGCTAATGTGACAAAGAATATTTTTGAAGTTCTGATTAGAAATATCTTCTAAAAATATTTTCTTACCGTTTTCTTTGTTTTTAGCAGCTTTTATCACAAATATCTCAAACAGACAGGAACAGAGTTGACTGGTTTTGCAATAAAACTATTCTCATAGAGATATATTTATATATTACAATCTCCTCCACTTTTTTCCGCTTGCAGGAAATGTACCACGCCCACACAGAGGAATCCCTCATCCACCAGAAGATCCAGGCCATCCTGCGCTGCTTCATCAACTCAGAGATCGGCTCCAGCCTCCAGATCGACATCACACCGGAGCAGGCCGACAAGATCCTGGACAAGAGACTTAGGGAGATGGGGCCTTATGTCTTTAGGGATGCACAGGTGAGATTACAGATTAAGATACCCTCAGGGTACTCCCATCTTTAGATCTCCTGGGGTTGTGGGGGGGGGGAAGGATCGGGAGCTGCACCTGATTAATGTTCTGGTCTTATGCATGGTTGTTGCAGCAGTCAAGTGCAGACTTATGATCCATGTTGCTCAGTTGGAATCGTGTTTTGGTTAAAAGAAAAGAAAAAGAAAAAACTTGGGGGGGAGGGTCCGTGCACCCCCTTTAATTTTGCAAAGGCGCCTACCCTTCATGGAATTACTGGATCCGCCCCTGGGTTTGTACCATTACAATGGATATCTATCATACAGCCGATGGTGACTTGCAATAAGTTACTACACAAATGCAAGGCATAGATCTAGAACGTTTTTTGGCCAAAAGTGGTTTGTATGTATGAAGTACCAGCACAAGGTGTGAGGATTTCCTGAATAATGAAACAGTCATATTTACAAAACAAGATAAAACCAGGGTCTGTCTAACACCTTTGTAAATTATTTTTGGGCTGAACACAAGAACCTCACAAATGATGTGCCACAGCAGGATCTCATAGAGTAAATGTTCTGGGGACTCCACCCATGCTCCTTCCCAAACAGAAGTTAGGCAGCCCCTGGATGCTCTATCCCTCTCTCTTACAACTCTTGAAAAACATACAAATCTGCAACCCTTGTATGTTTTCCAACCACTGTAACTCTATATACCACCATACCCACTGCCACCACTACTACCACCACCTGCCACTGCCACACCTCCACCCCACCGCCATCACCACCACCACCACCACCACCACCACTACAACCACCACCACCACCACCATCACCATCACCATAACCACTACCACTACCACCACCACCAACATCACCACCACCACCACAACAACAACATCACTACCAAGGGAAATCTGGAGCCTTGCGGCTTAATCTATCAATTTCCTCTCTCTCATACCACTCCCTTCCCAGCTGACGGTGTTTCGCGTGCTGTCGAGCCACTGGAAGGACTTTCAGAAGTACCGGACGAGCCTCTCGGAGGAGAAGATGCTGGAGGAACTGGACCGGAAGAGGAGGAAGATGAGGAAGAAGGAGATGGAGCGGGCCAGGATTGAGGATGAGAAGGTGAGGGTTTTGAGGTCAAGAACCATGCATAATCTGTGGCCTTCTAATATTTTTTCTTTCCTCCAGTGGTTTTGTAGCCATAAAACACTTCTGCCGGTGTGCTTCTTTTTAAATGTATGGTGTTGGTGTCCAGAAAGTAGATCCAGATGAATAGGAGTTATATAATTGCATTAAAAAGAGGCTTATGAATGTATATAAAACATTCCTATGTAACATGCATTTTTGCCCCTGGATATGTGTCCACCTACCTCACATTATATACCAGTATTCAAGTATTTTTTTTAATTCATTCATGGCCAGTTATATGGCATGATGCATGGGCACATTAAGGATTTAGTCCATTCCATGTTCAATAAGACTCTACGAAATAGGGCCAAGTTGTACAAACAGAACACAAAATGTTTCAGTGACGGGTAATCTTTTGGGATTATGGCATTCTTGTCTTTCATTTCTAACAATGAAAAAAGTCACTGTTTCATTAGCAAATCAGATATGGTGATGATAACACCACCTACTAGTATTTCAAGTGGCATGCATGCAGGTCTTCACTAATATAATATGTAACTTGAAATTAAGAAGAAAGTAATGCAATTCTTTTAAGAGTGGTATTCATTCTGCAATAATAGCTTTTCTAAAAGGTAGAGGGTTATAGATGTCAAGTCTTGTGTTTGAATGTCACTTTATAACATTCCTTATATTCATTCTACTTGGAAGTGAGATGTTTTCCTGTTTCTTTTTTTTTTGCGGGGGGGGGGGGGGGGGAGGGGGATCAGAGGTAGATTGTCAAAAGATAATGAAGAAGAAGTTAAATGTCATTCAAGAGATACCTTAACAACTCGAAAGCATCCTAGCTCATCAGCATTCAATTTAATACTACAAACACTAACTATGAAATGCAACCCGGCCCTGACTTTTGCTCCCAGGAATTTGCCAAGCAGACTGCAGCTGCTGCCAAGAACGAGGACGACCGCAGCTCTGGCATGGGCAGCAGCATGAGCATGAGGCGGATGTCCTCCCGCCTCTCGGGCATCATCCCCGGTTTCCTTGACGACGAGGAAGAGGAGGAGGAAGAGAAGGTGCAGTGGAAGTACTCGGACTACATGGAGGGGATCGAGCGGGAGAAGCAGCTCCTGAATGGTGATGACAGAGCCTCAAGTTTGATGTCAAGTGAGTAGTACTTTTCCTTGTTTTTATTCCCTGCTCCCCCTTGCTCCTGACCCCACCCCCACCCCCTGCTGCCTGACAACATCAAGGATGATGCTATGTTGGAAGAGATGCAGATGAAGTGTGCATTTTTGTGTTCATGATCATTTCAGAAGAGGAGAGGAGAGAAGACTGCATTCCATGTGGTGGCATGATTATTTCTATGACACTTAAAATCACTATAGATGAGAATAGGCAAAGTCATCAAGTCTCTTTTCTTCAGTCATAATCAGTCGTTGATAAATCAAGAAGTGATATGGGGTTTCAAAGTCCGTGTTTATTGCAAATCTCTTCTGAAATGTGACCATTCATTTAAAATCAGAGACGCATTGCAATGGTCCACTTAGAGTTTACTACGGGTGTTCATTGACATTTTTGTGTTTTTTCTGTGATTTTTACAGCAATTGAAAGCCTTGCAGAGGATCAGGATTCCGCAAGATGTGAGAAGGCAGCGAAAAATGGAGCCAACGAATCAGAAAAGCAAGGTTGTTATACTTTGAGTCAACTCTTTACTTGGAGTATGTGTATTAGCATGGGCACAAAGATATAGTGTTATGTGCAAAATTGACAAAAGACTTTCAAACATTTGAGGGAGTTTTGATCTATCGATCTTCAAACTGAAGTTGCTGGCAACTGAGATGATTTCCAGGGCTCTTTATTTGAATATATTATATCAAGCTCTCAGTTCCTCACGTGAAACAGTGTACCAGGTATGCCGACCTATGTTGAGGGAGGGATTTCAAAACAACTGTGAAGAAATTGTGTTGAGGTTATATTACATGTACATAATAAGATTTCCAATAAAAGTTGCTCCTGGAAATTTTGAGATTTTTTACACTGTATGGACTGCCTAATAGATTTATTTCATAACGTAGTCTTCCATTATAGCTTGCAATTTGATCTGCTCTTAGAAGCATGCCTGATTCAAAGCAAGATACCAGAAGGATTTATGTCTGTTAGATGTATTAATTGGTAGAAATTGTGTCTGTATTTTGGATTTTCAAAATAAAGTTCATATTCAAAAGATTTTTATTTTATTTTTTTTTAATGAGATTGTTTCCTCGTATGTGCAATCATGAACTGGCTGCCAGCAGCTATGTGCGCTCACTGTTATTCTTTTACACAAATATTATCTTGTGATGTAATTGAACAGACGATTAAATACTGCTCTCAATAATCTGTACCGGCAAAATAGGAAATTCATTAATTTTTTTTTTTGCCATCAGGGCCATTAAGGCATGTAATACAAAAATGCAACCAGGCAAAGTAAGACCAGTTTTTACCACAATCTTTTGAAAATGCCAGGTAAAGGAAAGCTGAAGTCAAAGGCCAAACCCTCGGATGGCAAAAACGGGCGGAGCCCCGCATCCAGCCTCAAGGACCAACCGTTGCCTGGCAACAACACCGCCAGAGGGAATGGGAAGAAGAGAGTGACCCTTGTTGAGCCTCCCAAGTCCATGCTGCGTGGGACCAGGTCATCTGTTGGGCCAAGGGGTGATGCAGGGGCAAAGGTCAGAGGTCAAGGTCGTCCGGTATCACCAGGCCAACCCAAGCAGCCAGTTCCACCAAAGAAGAAGAAGTGATTTTGTCTTCACATGTACTGCATGAGGTTCAAGTACAGGGTCCTTGTATGTTATCTATCTATGCTCTTTATATCATTTATGGGACTAAAGAAGCATCAGTTTCATTCTTGAATTGGCAGACAATACAGAACAGAGCTTGTAATTATCCGGGTTGTCTTTTCCCTTCTGTGCCGTGGTAGGTGATGACATCATTTTGTTTTAATTGTGGAAAAAATGGCTGAAAAATATAGAGAGAACAAGACATATGGCTGATTTTTTTTTCTTTTGATCACTTATAACAAATATGCAAAACTTTGCAGTTGTGTATAATTGTCACTCATATATGTTCAACGAAAAGGCTGCACTTTTATCATAAAATCAATTACAAATGATATTATCTATGCAATTATTCAGTGGATTGAAAAACCTGGCATGATTGTTCCAATGAAATTAGATCATCTATTCCATAGATTTGTACAGCAATATTGATATCAAGCAAGGGTTTGTATTTCAGATTTATATTTTTCTCAAATGCTGAAAAAATGCAAGATAATTATGTGTATATATTACACAGACATATAAGTGTATTTATTTGTATGTGCATGGTGGAGTAAAATTTGTGTATATATATTTGTGTTAGTGATTAAAACTATGTACACTGAAGAGTAAATGTATAATATACATGTATTACCCTCTGAGCATTCCATTTACCTGTATATAATTTATTTTAGGATTACAGACGCCTACCACCATCTACAATCTAAAACACCAATTTGCTCTTGTCATGTAGGTACTAGTCAGAATTGAGATTGGACTTTGTTTGAGAATTGAATTGAATTGTTTTTCTAACATTTCAAACTTTTTTTATGTGTACAGTGTACAGTGTATGGTGAAAATTGTACAGCACATTGTGTTTTGTGTTTGAATATGGTCTGCTTGCCACGTGTAGAAAGAATTCCCCATGTGTATCACTGTGTAAGTTGGTGGTGCATACACTTTAACACAACAGAAGTTGAGACTCTAAAATGGAATGAGTGCTAGGCTGAGGGTTTGTTGTAGTTTTTAAAGAAAAAGTCCCCCTTCATATGCATGTGGATTAAGTGAATGCAACAATATTAATAGAACGCATCAGTGGATGTTTGGTAAAAATCATACAATCCATTCAAAAGTTATAAATTTTTAAAAATACATGTATCTGTGCATTTACTAGCTGCTGGATGAGAAGACTACCACAGTGTATGATGTCACATGCGTATAACGATATAAGGAAAATATAAAAAGAATTTTACAAAATTTTACGTTTTGAAAAATGTGCACATTTCCTTGACTTGTGACTGACATATGTTAAGGGTGATATTATTCCCCTATCTTCTGAAAGAGGCAAGTCAAGTGTTCTTTAAATTATGCGAGAAAAGTGAAAATATGTTGAGCTCTTTTTGTATTTTCTGTATATCATTCTACACATGTGACATCACAAGCTTGCAGTAGTCTTCTCATCCAGCAGTGACTGAGCAGAAACTTCAAAAATTCCTAACATTTGAAGAAATTGTCAGATTTTCCTCAAACTCTCTACTAATATTGCTGCATTCACTTAATCCACATGTCTATGGAGGTGAACTTGTCCTTCAATAGTGTGCATGTTTTTATTTCTGAGGGGGAGGGGAGGGACTTTATCCATCATAGTATGCCACCTTCTAATTAGAACCTCCTAAGATTCCCCCAATTTCCTTTTCAATGGACCTATGATATCACAGGTGCATGTCAGTGTCATTTGTCAGGCCAATATTCCAATGATCTCAGCACAGATAACGGGGAATTAAAAGTGGTCCCATCAGCTGGAATTCAGGGAGAATGACCATGACATGAACCACAGGATGATGCCTGCGAAATAATTATTTAGTGTTTAATAATTAATAAATAATTATTTAGTGTTAATACAGGAGTACCCTAGCTGATAAGCTGTAGCTCAGCTTAAGCCATGCTTGTGTCATGACACTAATTCTGCATCCAGATGCCCTGATATTATACTGACTGTAATGTGAATGTTGACAAATTGATGTAAATTGATGCAATTTGTTAGTCTGACAGACTACAACTGCACAGGACAACTGAATTATATAACATTGGTGCAACAAAAGACTTAAGGAGAGTATGTCTTGATGTGGAAAAAAACCCAACACACATTGGACTGAACCTTACATATTATCGTTTGTGTAACATATACAACTGTAGATCATTGTTTAATATGGATTATACCTCTTTCATCTTGTGAACTTGCGGCGATCAACAGTATGCAAAACAGTGGACAACAGACACAAGGAGAGTTTACTTAGATGTGATGTAAATGCTTTTTCAAATTCTCATAATTTTCTTTCATATTTTTGTCTCAGTGCCATATTTTGAATCAGCAAGGTTAAGGAGTTTTGATATTAAATGCACTTGAAATATCAAATGCACTTAAAATATTAAATGCATTTAAAATTTGCATCAGTGAATTTTCTTGAATTTTTCCCCTATCTTGCACATTTTATTGTTGGAATATGAAATCTGGTAACAAAAGCTTGCATTTATTCATTTAATTTGGGAGAAACACCTAACATTTTATCATGACACGAGTCTGTTCTAACTGTGGTTACTTTAAATGTTTGAACTGCAGTGTAATAAGCACTGAAATAGGCTGAAAAGAAAAGCAAAAGATAATGACCTAAAGGGGTTAAAATTAATGTATGACGTCATTGAAGGGAGGGATGCATGCAGTGACATCCCTCCATGAATGTAAATTAAATACATGTAAATGCCGTAACGTGTGCTGTGTAGCAAATATTTCAGTACATGCACTGACGAAATTTGATTTTCAATAATTGAATGATGCAATATGAACAAATATTCCTCTCCATCTAGGGATGCAATTTCTACAATTCCATTTGTTAGACATGAAATTTGTAAAAAAAAAATCTTCACACAATAAATGTGATAATAAATGAAATAAAAAGAAATTTCATTCACTGTATCTGTGTCCTAAATGGTTGTGTGTTGTGTTGAAACAATGGCATATCCCTTCACAAAATAATGCCATGTATTTTTCCTATCATCCAAATAAGAGTGATGCAGACAATTCAGTAAAGATTGTGTTTACTAACACCTTTTTTTTTGTGTGTGTGTTTTTACTAATCATAAAAAAGATTTGCCTGGATAAAGACAAAGTGGATAATCGTCTTGGTAACAGCACATGTCGATGAAAAATGCTGGAAAAAGGTGACCTTTTGACCGCACCTTGTAAAGAATCCGCATTTTTTATTTTGGAATTGAGTTCACTAACTCTTACGTCTAGTCGTGATGCGGATATTACGCAGATAACAACAGTGACGAAATAGTGCAAATTACTCTGGTCCCGCAATGATGTTGTGACGAAATAATGCGGGTAATATCCACATTGGATTTATGAAAGGGTTTGAATGCAGATGTGGCTTACCCTTAGGTTTCAGAATCGAGTTAAAATGAAGAAATGGACGTGTACTAATCTATAAAAGATGTCTTTTCTTTCAGTTTGCCCTCCGTGTTAAATATGTGCACAAGAATGATGTTGGGGTTGTGTCTATCTAAACCGCATTCACGATACATTTACATAACGCATGTACTTCACGATAATTGTAATCTGGACATTATGTCTAAATTAAAACGAGTTGGGGCGCAAACCATGTATAAGTCATTAAAAGCGCATACTGCCTTCTTGACATTACAGTTGAGACTAAACCGACTGAAAGCTAGCTGGTGGCATTCAAGACCGAAGATAGAGGTATACGCACATCCTATTTCCTCAGCACACAGATTGACTCATTGAACTGTGATTTGAATCATTTTCATTTTGATGTGCAATTTTAACAATGGATGAGCTGATGTTTCAGGCTCACATGACGGTATCTTCCCCATTACTGAAAATGGCATGATACTCCAGCTTAGTTGGATTTCTTAGAAACATACCGAATTTCTCATCACCGTCGTCTTCTTGTATGTTTTGGCGCCAACTTTTTTTCCATACTGCCAACCGATTGCACTTCCGATCTAATCAATCGACCCGTCGAATCTACACGCTGTGGTTTTATTTTGAATTCATATATTCTGTTTCATATTTTTTTTATTTGTGAGTAATATTGTTCTGTTTTTAGTCAGCCATCTTTGCGGGTCAGCTGCCTCGTCCTATGGTTTCAGGTTGTCTGACCTTAGTCGGAACTGTCGATCAGTCCGTGTTTCCCTCCACATTGTGACGTCATACCAGTTACCTTCCTTCTAGCCTTGTCCGTAGTTCCCTTTTTATCTGTTAGCAGAGATTCAGTGCATAATATAGTTGGCAAGCACATCACACGTACAGGTACAGCAAGTACCAAAGTTCCCTCTTAGAATCGCAGTCGTTGATGAATTATCTTTTAATCCACCTATAGGTGTCTTCGCGTTCAAGATACAGTGGTTTCTCCCCGGGTAAAAAGTATTGCTTGAAGAACATGTCAGTCGTTGTCATGGATACCATGTAGTCAGCAATCATAGGTCAGATATTGCATGAATGATCATTCACTTTGACAACCACAGTGAATGTGGAGTGGAAATGCGTGTACTGCCATTTGATTTGGAGAAAGAGAACTTCAATTCCCAGGCTGAATCCTGAAGTCGTCTCCCACTGAACGAAAGGCCACGATTGGTACAAGACGTCTCGAGGTTGATTAAGCCTATCTACAGAAAGACATGTTCACGGCATCCTCCTGAAGTTGGGATAACATTCCTCGTGAGAAACATGATCAAGTTTGGCCATAGGAGAGTAGGATGTGTGGCAGTGGCGCTGCTGGTTGCCTTGGTGTCATGCATCGACAGTGAGTATTTCGACTTTTCGTTGCCAGCCCGCGGTTGTCCCCTTAAAGGGATTTTATAGTTTTGCTTGAGATGGGGGATTCACATTTTGTGTGTGTGTGTGTGTGTGTGTGTGTGTGTTTGTGTGTGTGTGTGTATGTGTGTGTGTCGCAATAGCGCACCAATGATAACTTTTAGGCGGTAGGCCTATAAAAAGGTGTTATTCGTGTTTTTTTTTTGTGATACTCTTTTGAACAAAGCGGTGAGGGTGGAAGCAAAGAGTTGACCACATCATCGCCCGGGTATCTGGGACGTCATGCTGACGTATAGTAGCTACCAAAATCTCACTATTCACAGAAACTTTGTAAATCAGTCTTCTTTGACTTCCGATATGACATTCAATAATTTGTAACATCAAGTTATTTTTAACATCAAGTTGGGTCTTCTATCTTTTTGTTGTTGTTATGATAGAGTAATGGAAAGACATTAGCTCGAAAACTTCAACAGTTATCTAATAGATTCTAATAACTTCTACGCCTCATTATCATCACTCTTATTAGTATCACTATTATGATAATAATGATAGCAACAATGCTAGTGATTATGATGACGATGATATCAATATCATTAATCATGATCCGATAATGATGATGATGATGACGATAATAATAATAATAATAATAATAATAATAATAATAAGAATAAGAATAATGATAATAATAACAATGATAACAATAATATCACTACTGATAATAATCATGCTATTTATAGCAATTATGATAAAAAATGATAATGATGATCATAATTCATAGTGGTAATATCAAAGGAATGCCGTCTTAAATCACCTTTTTGAATTGCGAAGAGTCATGTGCTCGTATATCCTTTTTTTTTTGCCATCTGATGCTGATTATTATCAAGTAGGGGCATAGAACAATGCAAACTATATACCTAAATAAGAACTGTATCACTTGCGTGTATGCA
Source organism: Diadema setosum (assembly GCF_964275005.1). Taxonomy (NCBI): domain Eukaryota; kingdom Metazoa; phylum Echinodermata; class Echinoidea; order Diadematoida; family Diadematidae; genus Diadema; species Diadema setosum. Next base: position 13,181,493 of record NC_092694.1, read on the forward strand.
GAAGACATTGTGATTTATTGTTTTTGTTATGGTTGATAACCTCTTTTTCCAAAACATTAGGACTAAGCTTTTTTTTTCTTATTGATTTCAAGTTGTGAATCTTATCGCATTTTGTATTTATGTTTGTTTCAACTCAATTACAAATGATTATAAATGATTACACATTATTTACATCATGATATTTCTTAAGGGATCATTTTCAATAAGCCTACTTTGTGCTTCTCATGATTCCGCCACTATCATTATTTGACACTATGTATTTTTGTTTGTTTGTTTGTCTGTCTGTTTGTTTTTAATGCAATGTTTGTAAACCAATTATGAAAGTGGAAATAAATGAAATGAAATGAAATGAAGTTTGTCGGTGTAGCTTTCACAGCAACGTGCCTGATAGGTCTGTGTTGTATTGTCGTATAATCAAAGCTTGAAGGATATACTGCCAGTACTGGAAGTTATATAGTAATGCACTCTGCCAACGGCGCAGCGGTCTCCGAATAAAAACAAGAATGAAAGACATCGCAGAGACACAACACATATTATAATGACTCTATCTTCCTTCCTACACTGCAAGGGGAAACTGCATGTTTCCAAATGTCGAAAACAACAAAGATACGAGACATCGTGACTTTTGTAACCCCAATGTTGACGGTTTCTCTTGATGTATGATCTTACTATCATGACTATTGTGACTCTTATCAGATACACACAAGTTTAGATAAAAAGTGCACATGCCATAATCTATAAACAACAGAAAGTATAAAATATACGCAAATATTATATATACCTACTATATGCACTACTCTCTCCCTTGTTATTCTTGCAAAAGGGACACATATGACCTGTAAAACTGAGATAATATCACGTTTGTGATCTTTCCGGAAGTCCTTCACCCTCCCGGTTTAACTTCCGGTGGGTTGGTCAAAGTACGGTGCATGCCGTAAAAACTTCACAAACGCATTGTAATATCAAAGCAAATACATGAAGTCCACACGCACACATAAGATTTTGTATTTGGTTCTTGTCAATTTCTTGGTCTTGAACAAAACTGCGAAAATCCTTCTGACAGTTGTTTTAACGGTCACCTTGAATGACGTCAAATGACATCATGGTCACATGATTAATGCTGCCAGTCTGAAATAGGCCTATGACTTATTGGTTACAAGATCGTTCAAACGTATCATATTTGAACCTTATTTTTGTATTCACGCGTCTTAATGAAGTTCGGACTGCATTAACCAGGTGCCTCCGTTTTAAGTCATGTCGATATAACTTCTTTTGAGGATAAGCTCTCCCCTAAAACACGTGCATGGATCGAGAATTATCAAATTAAATTTACGTCTCTCTTAATGAAATGAATTGTAGTCACATACAATGAACATAACTCACAAAATGAATTATCTTCGTTCAACAAAGTAATATCAAATGAGGAGAATATGTGTTTTTTATAATTCCGTCATCCAAATAAAAATGATGTGGCATTTCACAGTTTCACGTATCAGAGGCCACAATGTTACAGATCACAATCACGGATCTGAATCAGCAGAAGAAAAATGCTCACATCAAGCGTTGATATTCAAAACAATTTAAATTTGTAATGACATGAAAACTCTTTAATTTAAATGAATGATTAACGACGATTTTTCATTGGCTTTCCCATCTGTTTTTTTTTTCCGCAATACATATTATGCACTAATGCACGAGCGTCTAATATTCACTTCACACTCCGTACTGCTGACGCATACCTGTAGTGTTACAAGCTGATCCCATGAAATATGATATTTTGAATATTACTCCTCACTTTACAGGCTTCTGTAGACGAATTTGCTTCAAGTGTAACTTCTAGGTGACAAAACAACCCCTCAGACTGACACCGTGATTGCATTCGAATTTGCATCCATTCTCGTTGCAATACGATATACCAATGGAATAACGTTTCGTCGAATAGTCAAATTATGTAATACATGAATGTGATACTGGCATCAATTACAGTCAAGTACATTTCTACCATGGTATTAGTTGGGGGTTTTGCTAAAGGCATTATTTATAAATTTGCAGATGAAACAAAAAAACATCTGCTTTACTCCTTAAAAATAGTTCTAAACTGTGAGTTTAGGGATAGAAACAACCAATGCAAAAAATGTTTATCAAAATGATAAATGTTAAATATGGTTAAATATACAAAATATGAATAGTTATCGTAAAATTGTTTCTAGAATAAACCGTCTACAGCAGTGGTTTATTTAGGAAAATAGTCATATTTCCTTATATCTTAGGCATTATTACGAAATTTAATATGGTAGGATGATTTGTGATATAAGCAACTGACCTATATACACGTATGCATCAAATGTGATAACTCGAACATTTTTAAATCACTGCAGCTCCCAATGGTAAACATTACCTTTAAGAGTGTTGGTGAGTGTTTTGGTGAATATTGGTCAAAGGAGAAAGCTCGCATAAGAGCGGGGAATATCGTAGGATGAGGAGTGTCAAGGTATTGGATTGTTTCACACCCATTCCGCTGTTTGTGTATACAGGTCTCGAAAATGTGTGCAACCCGCCACGATCTTACCCGAACGCGGACGCGCAGTGGAGCGACCGGACGTTGGGGGCGTACGTCACATACACCTGCCGAGATGGTTACCAGATGGCTGGTCCCGCTGAAACCGTTGTGAAGTACTGCGACGAGAACGGAAGGTGGCGCAGCAAAATCAGACCGGCGTGCACACGTAAGCCGTTCTGGCCCAGTCTACGAAAACTGTTGACTGTTAATCTTTAGGATTCGGATTCGAGTCCCAGTGAACAGCAGTTGTGACCCTAGCGAAGGCATTTTATCTTTCTTGACTCAAATGAATCTTTGTAATGGGACTTTAAAGGACAAGTTCACCTTCATAAACATAAGGATTGAGAAAATGTAGCAATATTAGTAGAACACACATTGAAAGTTTGAGGAAAATCGGACAATCCGTTCAAAAGTTATGAATTTTTGAAGTTTTTGTGCAGTAACCGCTGGATGAGAGGACTACTTCAGTGTACGATGTCACATGCGTACAACAATATAAGGAAAATATAAAGAGAATTTCACAAAATTTCATCTTTTGAAAAAAGTGCACATTCCCTTGACTCGTTACCGACATGTCATGGGTAATATTATTCCCCCTACCTTTAGAAAGAGGCAAGTCAAATGCTCTTTTATTATGCGAAAAAAAAATGAAAATATGTTGAATTTTCTTTACATTTTCTTTATACTGTTGTACTCATATGGCATCACAAGCTGTAGTGGTCTCCTCGTCCAGCAGTTCCAACACAAAAATAAAAAAAATTCATAACTTTTGCATCGATTGTCTAATTTTCCTCAAGCTTTCACTGATGTGTTCTACTAATATTGCTGCATTTTCTCAATCCTTATGTTTATGAAGGTGAACTTGTCCTTTAAGCCTCGGCTGCCTGCTTACAAAGAAAATTATTGCTTACTGATCAGCAGTCGCATACATTAGAACAGGGGTTATATAGAACAGATAATAATCTGAATTTTGATTGATATTATTGTATGACGATGCTGTAAAATATTCCAACCCACCACATGAGCCTCGAGTGCTAAACTTGGATACCTAAATAGTTAATCATTACAAAACACAATATGCATATCACGTCAATGTGGGATAGAGTTATTGAAAGAACTTAGTAGGTTCCCAAGATGGCGTGAATCTATGCATTATGTACTGTTCCAAGTACGTACACCTATGTAATTATTTTGATTATATGCGTGATGGTAAAATGATTTACAGGACAGAATGAATCGGTGAGAATTGGATGCGCGAGTGGGATTCAGACTGTTCCAAAGTTAAACGAGAGCCTCTATAAATGCTCACTAATCCGCGAAATAGGCCTGTGCATCCTTTGTGTAATAAAAATGACCTGTAAATTCATGAAATACAACCATTTTCTCCATCATGCGTCCGGTAAACCTACAGCACTATACAAGACTTGAGCCATGCATTCGGATTTTACCGGACGCATGGCCATGCATTTGGAGTTTACCGGACGCATGGCTCAGTGTAAAAATGAATGCATGGCAATTGACCAATCAGATTGCATAGATTCTAAATTCCATTTTATGATATATCATTTTGCAGCCATCCAGTGCACAAATCCAAAGACACCTCTGTACGGCAACGTTACCTATGCCGTGGGCAGCGGCGAGTATGGATCGGTGGTCGCCTTCAGTTGTGACGAGTACTACGAACCCATGGTGACGTCTTCGGGACTCTACGCGCAGTGCCAGGCAAACGGAACGTGGTCCAGTGAGGGACCGGTTTGCCATTGTACGTACACTCGTTACATGAACGAGATCAGTAGATTGTTAGGCATATGATTGTATGTGTGGGTGTACATGGATGGATTTGGGCGTATATCATTCATAAAAGTATTGTAATCGTTTAATTTTATCATTATTACTAACAAAATTACCATTTTCTGTCCAATTTTCATAACGAAAATAACTAAAAACAATGTCTAAAGCATCAGTTACCGATCACAAACCCTTGTTTGATCGCCATGAAAATATAATATCTTTTTGGTGCTATAAACAGAAGAAATTTTCCGCTAGTAGAGAAAATGCGAAGTGACACAGACATTGTACATCATCATGTATATCTTCAATTCGATAATGACGATAATTTGAGGTATTCTCTTTACGTCATAATCACCATGATATGATAACATGTCTTTCTCATCAGATTTCGAGTAATTTTCTCTGATTTTCTGTATTGTTTTGTTTTGTTTTTGTTTTGTTGTTGTTGTTGTTTTTTTTTTATTTCCATACGGTTTGTTAAAATATGTTACGCATTATATCACGGCCATTCACAGTGAACTGCGATGCGCCGGAAGATTTACACGGCACGGTCATCCACGTCAACGACCACGTCTGTCTCTACTACAGCGGGGCGGACGACGAGCCCCTGAACTGGACGGCATCGCAGCAGGTGTGCGCCGACCACGGCGGATCCCTCGTCAAGGTGAGCGACGGCGAAATACAGGCCCTCATCGTCGAGCATCTCGAAGATATCAACGACAACGCCAGTTACTGGATCGGAGCATCCGAACTACAGACCCTGACACAATCCAGCAGGTTATGGGGCTGGCAGGATGGTATGTGCTTTAAAGGTTTATAATACTGTACGTCTATGTATAACCTAGACATACTTATACTCATAATCTATCTATCTACCTAAGTAATAACTATCTATCTATCTATCTATCTATCAACCTGTCTTTCTATCTATATGTATCGATATCAGAGATGTTATGGATAAAGATATTCAGTATAAGTGATATTAATGTGTTAGGGCAATAATGTTGTTCATTTTATCATAATAAACAACATTATTGCCTTATAACACATACAAGCTATCACTTAAACATTATTTGAAATGCCGGTACGCAAACAATGCATTTTAGACATAAGGGCGGGTTAGGGAGAATATCTTGACAATTACTTTGAAACAGTCGGATTCACAAAACAGGTTGTGCCTTGGTATTTTCAAAAGTTATACGGAGGGCGGATAGTTTTGTTAACGTCCGAGCAGGTAATGTGCGTAATTTGTTTTATGAAACGGTGGCATGATTCAAATTTCGCGGCTGCTATTATTGCGAGATTCCCAAAAGCCAGCACCAGCTCCGAGCTAACTGAACTGCTCATGATTAAAGCTAACAAGCAGCTGAGAGCAGATGAGCGATCGTTACTGCCGTTTCTAGTATACTAACGCCCGGTGAGGAATGAAGTTGAGCCTTCAAGGCCCCGTTTTATCAAAAAAAAAAAATAATAATAAATAAAAATAAATAAATAAAAAAATTAATAGATAAAATCGATTTCGAATTTCATTACCACACAGGTTGCCATAGACTTACAGTTGAAATCAACTATAATAATCAATTCAACTCTTCATAAAACAGACCCCAGGCAAAATAAACCGCTATAGTCAGGTCGTAGCTTTCAGCCAATCATGTGATTAGAATCCATGTGTGTCACCATTTAATGAGTAACCTATACTGCTTAGTGTTTAAAGGTACGGGTCAAAAGGAATATTAATTTGTAGGCTATATCAATTTTCCCAGGCATTCGTACACACTATCAACGTTCCATAAATATCATCATTATCTAAATGAAAACATTAAAAAATGACGGACAAAATGCAGCCATGACTATTGAAAACTGGACGCATTCACAGAAATAATATCAATATGATCAAACCGTCGTAAAGGAATGAGAGCGGATATGATTATTTTGTTTGTTTGTTTGCTGAATATGCTCAGCCCTGCAAGGTAGTAGCAAACGCTACTCGCTCATTAAAAGACACACCTAATTCAGGGCTCGACACTAACTTTTTTGTTTGGTGGCCCGATGGGGCCACCAAAATCCTCAATTTCAAATTTTTCGTGGCCCGAGAGAAAAATTTGGTGGCCCCGAAAAAAAACCCCAATAAAAAAACATTAAAGTCCTGTTTTTTTTAATGAGTCAAATATCTAAGTTTTCCAGTCATATAGTAAGAATTGGAAGTTGGACATACATCTACTCATAAAATAACCTCAACAAACTCGCAACACTCACTTTCAGGCACTCATTCAGTCCTTTTCATCCATCCTTTAAACAAATATAACTGCTAATTTCCGGCGCAAAAAGTTACGAATTAATTGACGTACTATTCCCAAAATTTTGGTGGCCCGAGGCGGGCCACCAAATTTGCCCTTTTTTGGAAATTTGGTGGCCCGACTTTCAATTTTGGTGGCCCCGGGCCACCGGGCCACCGTTAGTGTCGAGCCCTGCCTAATTGCGAAACGTTTTCATCCCAATTGTCTTACTGTGACCGGATTGGTTCTTCTAAAACTATAGGTTCGCCTGTCCGGGACACGTTTTGGGGAAATGATGAGCCTACGTCGGATACAAATGCCGGTAACTCCACGGGGCAATGTGTGGCAGTCGACCCGGCACTCGGCTACGAGTGGAACGACCTGGACTGTTCTCTCAAACACGGCTTCATTTGCCAGTTCGGTGAGATTTTGATCTTTGGTGCTGCCTGGTTCAATCATAAACCAATCGTCCACCAGAACGTATGTCATCGTATGCAGTAGGTATCTCGCGTAGCTAGAGACAATGATGAAAGCCCGTTCGAGGAAGCTCGAGACATTAAAATGTTTGTTTTTTTCCTAAATGCAACTAACGTGGTGCAACTTTGTCGTCAAACCCCTTGCATACTTCAATTTGTGTGTTTGTTTGTTTGTTTCTTGTGTTTCTTCATTTTCCCGCAAAATACGAACGCAATTATGCAACAATAAAATGACCAGAAAGTTAATGTTGTAAGCAAACATAGTCACAAAGTAGTTATTTTCTCGTCAATCAGGATTGACATTCTTGCATCAACCTTCGATAAGATCATCGTATTTTCTTTAACCCTCTCAGTGCCAATTATCCAAATATGCACAAATTTCACACACAAACCTATGGACAATATTTTACAATGTGGCATGCAGAGAGTTTATGATCTCAAATGCTCGCGCTTTTCAAAGAGGAAACATTTGTGGTCATGATCGCCTCAGACCTATCGTATAGGTATCATGCATTAGGCGTGACGATACTCATGACTGAGGAGTCTTTCTCTTACAGCATATCACACACACACACACACACACACACACACACACACACCCTTTTCAAAACATGGATTTCTAACCACCAAAAAGTCACTTTTTTATACTTTTTTCTTTATCAGAATAATGTTAGTACTATACTATATGTATACAGCTTGAAATGCTAAAGCTCCTTACCGTGGGAGTATGGACACTTCATTATAAAACTTACTATCGACGTACCATTTCAGGCCAAATTGGCGTATGCAGTGATCCGGGGGCACCACTCCACGGCAGCCGCACGGAACTAGCCTGCCAAGGAGAAGTCGGTGGATTCATTTCGGGATGTCTGGTCAAGTTCTCCTGCGACCCCGGTTACAGGCTCGCTGGTCCGAGCTCATCCACGTGCGATTCCCTCGGGAGGTGGACGGAGGAGCTACCTACATGCGGGCGTAAGCACGTGTTTCATACTCTTTCGGGTTATTCCTGGGTATATGATGATGATGATAATGATGATGATGATGATGATGATGATAATAATGATAATAATGATGATAATAATAATAATCATTAATATTATTTTCATTATCATTATAATAATAATAACAATCCACATTTGTAAGGCGCATAAAATCAATCATGACATGCCTACAATCACCAATGATTAAAGGTTCTGTTTACCTTTTGGACAGTGATTTAAAAAAATGTCCAGGATATCACTTTTGATGCATTATGTGTAGGTCACAACGGCGTAGCCAGGATTTCATCTTAGGGGGGGCGGTTAGTCTGCGAGGGAGCGAAGCGACCGAGCCCGAGCGAGCGGAGCGAGCGAGGGGGGGAGGGTGTGGGAGAGGGGTGTCCCCCCTCCTACAGTAAGAACTTTTTTGCATTTGGATGTTGTAAATGGTGCAATTTGATGCATGTTTTTGCGCGTTTTATCGACGTGAAACAGTCCCACTTGTTTATGGTAGCAGTTTATTTTGATGTAGATTATTATTGAACAATTTGCCTATAAAAGGGTATAATTTAGATACACTTCTTGTATTAATTCTTTTCACTGAATATCATGAACGCGACTGAACCCGAGCGAGCGGAGCGAGCGAGGGGGGAGGGGAGGGTGTGGGAGGGGGGTGTCCCCCCTCCCACGATAAGAACTTTTTGCATTTTGATGTTGCAAATGGTGCAATTTGATGCATGCTTTTGCGCGTTTTATCGACGTGAAACAGTCCCGCTTGTTTAAGATAGCAGTATATTTTAGTGTAGATTATTATTGAACAATTTGCCTATAAAATGGTATAATTCAAATATTCTTTTCACTGAATATCATGAACGCGACTGAACCCGAGCGAGCGGAGGGAGCGAGGGGGTAGGGGAGGGTGTGGGAGGGGGGTTTCCCCCCTCCCACGGTGAGAACTTTTTACATTTTGATTTTGCAAATGGTGCAATTTGATGCATGTATTTGCGTGTTTTAACGACGTGAAACAGTCCCACTTGTTTAAGATTGCAGTATATTTTAGAGTAGATTATCATTGAACAATTTGCCTATAAAATGGTATAATTCCATTACACTTCTTGTATTAATTCTTTTCACTGAATATCATGAACGCGACTGAACCCGAGCGAGCGGAGCGAGCGAGGGGTTAGGGGAGGGTGTGGGAGGGGGGTTTCCCCCCTCCCACGGTGAGAACTTTTTACATTTTGATTTTGCAAATGGTGCAATTTGATGCATGTTTTAACGACGTGAAACAGTCCCACTTGTTTAAGATTGCAGTATATTTTATATCATGAACGCGACTGAACCCGAGCGAGCGGAGCGAGCGAGGGGGAGGGGAGGGTGTGGGAGGGGGGTGTCCCCCCTCCCACGATAAGAACTTTTTGCATTTTGATGTTGCAAATGGTGCAATTTGATGCATGTTTTTGCGCGTTTTATTGACGTGAAACAGTCCCTCTTGTTTAAGGTAGCAGTATATTTTAGTGTAGATTATTATTGAACAATTTGCCTATAAAATGGTATAATTTAGATACACTTCTTGTATTAATTCTTTTCACTGTATATCGCGAACTCGACTGAACCCGAGCGAGCGGAACGAGCGAGGGGGTAGGGGAGGGTGTGGGAGGGGGTGTCCCCCCTCCTACGGTGAGAACTTTTTGCATTTTGATGTTGCAAATGGTGCAATTTGATGCATGTTTTTGCGTGTTTTAACGAGTTGAAACAGTCCCACTTGTTTAAGATTGCAGTATATTTTAGTGTAGATTATTATTGAACAATTTGCCTATAAAATGGTATAATTCCAATACACTTCTTGTATTAATTCTTTTCACTGAATATCATGAACGCGACTGAACCCGAGCGAGCGGAGCCAACGAGGGGGGAGGGGAGGGTGTGGGAGGGGGGTGTCCCCCCTCCCACGGTAAGAACTTTTTGCATTTTGATTTTGCAAATGGTGCAATTTGATGCATGTTTTTGCGCGTTTTATCGACGTGAAACAGTCCCACTTGTTTAAGGTAGCAGTATATTTTAGTGTAGATTATTATTGAACAATTTGCCTATAAAATGGTATAATTCAAATACACTTCTTGTATTAATTCTTTTCACTGAATATCATGAACGCGACTGAACCCGAGCGAGCGGAGCGAGCGGAGCGAGCGAGGGGGTAGGGGAGGGTGAGAGGGGAACCCCCCTCCCACGGTGAGAACTTTTTACATTTTGATTTTGCAAATGGTGCAATTTGATGCATGTATTTGCGTGTTTTAACGACGTGAAATAGTCCCACTTGTTTAAGATTGCAGTATATTTTAGTGTAGATTATTATTGAACAATTTGCCTATAAAATGGTATAATTCCAATACACTTCTTGTATTAATTCTTTTCACTGAATATCATGAACGCGACTGAACCCGAGCGAGCGGAGCCAACGAGGGGGGAGGGGAGGGTGTGGGAGGGGGGTGTCCCCCCTCCCACGGTAAGAACTTTTTGCATTTTGATTTTGCAAATGGTGCAATTTGATGCATGTTTTTGCGCGTTTTATCGACGTGAAACAGTCCCACTTGTTTAAGGTAGCAGTATATTTTAGTGTAGATTATTATTGAACAATTTGCCTATAAAATGGTATAATTTAGATACACTTCTTGTATTAATTCTTTTCACTGTATATCGCGAACTCGACTGAACCCGAGCGAGCGGAACGAGCGAGGGGGTAGGGGAGGGTGTGGGAGGGGGTGTCCCCCCTCCTACGGTGAGAACTTTATGCATTTTGATGTTGCAAATGGTGCAATTTGATGCATGTTTTTGCGTGTTTTAACGAGTTGAAACAGTCCCACTTGTTTAAGGTTGCCGTATATTTTATTGTAGATTATTATTGAACAATTTGCCTATAAAACAGTATAATTCAAACACACTAGTCTTCTTGTATTAATTCTTACACTGAATATCATGAACGCTGTCTGTTCAGCAATCAAACAGAAAAAGCATGCACACGAGGGTGTAGATAGGGGCATATCCCCTCCCACACGAAGGTGATTTTGCGTTTTCAGACCTGAAATTCAGCGATCTGGTGCAAATTTTTGGTGCAACACTTTTTTCATCGAAGTGTTAAAATCACGGAATTTAGCTCTTATTCCGAATGTGCACCATCTGTGCGTATGTATAAAGTCTAGTGAGGTAGAACTTAGGGGAAGGGGGATTCCCCCTCCCGCTCGCGGAGCTTTCGCGTTTTTAGAATTGAAATAAAGCGATCTTGGTATAGCCACAGTCTACTTCTTTGCATGGCGGGGGGGGGGGGGGGGGGGAACAGGAAGAAGGCGTTGGCGAGTGTTATCTCCACTCTTCCCTTCCGATGGAGCTTGTATCTTTTTAAGGCTGAAATTGAGATATCTCGTATACGCATAATAAGCATATTTGATGGAATCAACATTTGGGTAATCAAAAAAAAAAAAAAATGATGGGGGGGGGGCTGAGGGAGGAAAGGGTCGATTAAAAGGGGAAATTCCCCTTATACATGAGGGAACCTTCAGTTTTCGGAATATTAGTGAAAAGTCTTGTGCACTCAAAATTATTCAGATTTTTTTTTTTTTAATCTAAAAAGTGTACTTAGCTAGGGAAAGCGGCAAAGAGGGGGAGGGTTTGGGAGGGGGTATCCCCCTCCCAAGCACGAGAGATTTTGCATATTTTGAATTGAAATTCAACGATCTGGTGCACACTTTGAGTGAAATATTCAAAAAAATATATCTTATTTGATGAAAGGTTGCAAAGGAGACCCGCTTCATGTGCATGCATACAGTATACACGCATTTTTTTTTCCGCCTCCCAACTCCTCGGTCCAAATCTTAGGGGGGGCGACCGCCCCCATCGCCCCCCCCTGGCTACGCCAGTGGTAGGTCAGTCGTATCACAAAACATCCTACCTTATAAAATTAAGCCTAAAATATACGGAAATATCACCTTTTTTCCAATTAAACCATAAATGTAGACGGTTTAGTCTGGAAACATTTTTATTATATCTATTTTTCACAATTTCTATGTAATTAACAATACTTGATATTGATTACACTGATTCAAATTTTTTCATTGGTTGTCTCTATAACCAACTCACATTTAAGAACTATTTTGAAGCACTAATGCTGGGTTTTTGTTTCATCTGCAAATGGTAAATTATGCCTTTAAACAGGTAAGTTTTCGTGCTTTCTTGAAAGAATCAAGGGAAGATAAGAAGGGGTAATGAACATGTATATAAACATTTTGTGTTTGTATTTGTGCGTGTGTGTGTTAGATTAGTGTATTAGTGTGTCTTTGTGAGTATAATTGCGTCTGTGTATGTCTGTGTGTATTCATGTGTGTGCACAAGTACAAGAGGGCTATATATATCTTGAAAGTCATGTTGATCTCTAGGAGCAGGCGGATATTATTTATGCCTGATTCCAGCCCTAAGCACTATCTACTTTGCTTACTCCTATTCACTATTCAACATAGAAAGGAAAACAAATAAAAACTAAGACAGCCCTGCTGGAAAGAACACACTGTGCTCACATATTCGACTACGTAAAAAAGGTTAAATTCAACAGTGTGCAGACTATTTCACACTGTGGTGCGATTTTTCGCAGGGCATTTACATAGTTATATTCGGTTTCACACTGTGAATAGATGATTAACAATGTCTACACATTGATAGAACGCTCGAATTTAACAGTGTGAAGTGATTTCACACACTGTGTTCATAATGTTTTCACACTAAGTTTCACATTGTGTTTCACGTTGTGGGACACTGTGTTCTCCCTGTAGCTCACATTGGTGTCAAAACTGCAAATATTTAAAAGAAAGAGGTCAAATGTTTTACTTGCCGAAAAAGAGCCAGAACACTAATTGTCTTCTACCCACTCAAGATCACTCTCTCGAAAGAAAAAAAAAATCTCTGTGGTGTACTTGAAGTAGAAGGAGCTAAGTAGTCACTACCATACCAAAAAGTACCTTTTTTTTGCCTAAGCTAATTTGACCAATACGAACCTAATCGTAAAGCTGGATGGTGCCATAAAACTTGTTTCAGAATAAAAGTTTCAGAATAAAAGTACAAGCTTTTACCTATGCCTATTGAGGCTTTCTACTTTAGTGATATACTAGAGTCGGAGAACCAAACTGTTACTGACATTTATTACCCTGCTGCATCTTTTCATTTCAGCGAGAAGATGTGGGGTGCCACCACCAAAGCGGGACATGGCCAATGTCCAGTCGGATGAGTATCGGGGCATAGCCGTCTACCAGTGCGGTAACGAGTCCCGTCCAACCGGGGGAGACGTCTTCGTCTACTGCAAACAGGACGGAGCATGGAGTCAGAGTGCCGTGCAGTGCCAGGGTATGTACGGGCGAGCTGCCCGGAGAAAATCTCATGCCATGGGAGCTGACTTCATACTCTCACTCTTCCTATCATTATGTAAAAGGAAAATGTTGGATTAAGTGAAATTGGAAAAAAAAAAGCAAAGCACCGCATCTTGAGAAAAAAAGTTCTATAGTTTGCTTTTTTTTTATATGATTAATTTTTATAGCCACAATATCGGGTTACAGCCACAGTTTCTCTATCTGCATGCGCAAACTTTCTTTATCAATGCAAGATACTCTTAACTTGGTCTTGCATGAATGGAATATAAGATAAATTTTGGTCATCAAGTTTGCGTAATGAAATCAATTTCCTGTTTTCAAACAGAGGATGCGAATGTGAATACCTCGACAATGGGTTATTCAGAGTTATGTTAAAATAACGTGACTGTATAAAGTCATAGTTGGCCACTTGGTCCGTTTGAATGATGTTATAAATTCTCATTAGCATCGATGTAGACTTTGAGAGTGCACTTTCAGGATGTTAACGCACAGAGAAACGTCCAAAGCCTGCGATACGAAAACAACAGATTTTTATAGAACCATCCTATTATTTTATCATAAGACATCTGTTCTAATTCCAAAAGTGTTCACGAAACAAAGAAGGTTACTAAACCTTTTTTTTTTTTACGCAAATTCTTACTGATTTCAACCTTGTTAACAATTGTTGTTTCTAATTAGTTTCTCTTTGTCTTGATCTTGATCAACATTTACGTAAAAGATATTGATCTAAAGAGTGTAAAGATTATTGATCCATATTGCCGCTATGGATAAATAAAAAAAAAAAAAAAACATGGTAAGCGGTTTTCAACCTATTTACCTAGCTATGCCATTGATTTTTCTGATGTATTTCTCTGCGGGGACATCCTGAACAATTTGAAATAAGTTGTGACGGTTTTCTCTCTTTCTTCTCAATCGATGATAGCTCTCTCAGCTGATTCAGCGACGCCGGAGCCTACCACGCTTCCACCTGGTAACTGATAAAAACCCACACTCACATTATGATATATTCATCTATCTATCTATCTATCTATCTATCTATCTATCTATCTATCTATCCATCTATCTAACTACATGTATGAATATAATTATCTATCTGTCTATCTGCCTATCTATCAATCCATCTATCTGATCTATTTACTTAATCTATCCTTCTATATACAATGTAGTCTATAATCTTTTCATCCATCAATCTGTGTAACATGATATTATTTGTGTGTGTGTGTTTGTGTGTGTGTGTGTGTGGGGGGGGGGTACTAATCTGTGTGCATTTCCTGTAAAGTCATGTTTTTCGTATCATTCTTTCACCGAACGAATGCGATTCAAAGAAAAAACAAACATAAGTATGGTAGGGTTGATTTGAGAAAATTGATAGGATAAACCAAGACATCTCATAAGATATAAAAATAAGGCATGTAAAGTGTCCTTAGTATACAGCACTAAATAACCATTTTTTTTTTCTCAGACTGATCCTTCGTACTCTGTTTTACTTCCAACTCAGACTGGACATTCATTGGCGTAGTTGGCGCCCTCGGGATACTTCTTCTCGTCGCCTTCATCGTTATCTTCATTTTGGCCGCCGTCCGTGGGCGCAACATCAGAGCAGCGACGAGCGACCGACCTTTAATCCAGGCGAGAGGGCAGAAGCACCGGAGTGACCTTGACCCTACGTACTATTCTATTCGCTACCCAGCCACTCCTTTCTCGCAGCCGGAAGGTAGCCATCTTGAGTTTCTGAAGAGAAAATTAAGTGACGTGGATAAGGGCGAGCGCAGACAGGAATTCACCCAAAACGTCGCAACTTACAACGTGCAAAATGTTCCTCAGGACGACGGCAACTATCTCGAACCTATAAAGCCAGCTGCCGTTGAGGGAGCCAAAATGGATCGGCTAGATAGCGGGGAATACGAAAATCCCCTTAGTCCCAAGAGTTGCGAGTCCGGGCGGGTTGGTGACAAAGCCAAGGACGCACCCTTTCCTCAGCAGGAGGAGGAATCGAAGAACAGTATGCTGAACGATTACATTATTGTGCTTCCCGATCCGCCAGCGGAATCGAGCGGAGCAGCGGACAACTCTGTCAGTGTGGCGGGCAGTGTCGAAGGGACAGCAGCGAACCACGAAGTAAAGGTTGAAGCCGCCGACCAATCAAGTGGCGTAGCTAGTGAAGAGAAGAAAAACTCGCCAGAGAGTCCCGGAGGTGGGAAAGACGTTATACCATCGTCCCAAAACGGTTTGCAAGTTCCTTCCTTGAACTATGATAAAAACAACTTTGGATCGACCGTTGAATTGTAAAGTGTTGTGCAGATACTTACATTAAGATAAAACACAAAACAAAATAACGGCAACCATATGGGGAGCTATCTTAAGATTGATATTAAGAGAAAGGAAAACGACACTGATATTGATAAAGGTTCTTGACTATGGCAACGTGAACATAAAGATGACAAAAGGAATACGCGATTAGTAGCTAGGTAGGCCTTAATATTACCAAGAACCAATTAGCGTTCTTCGTGCAAACTTTGATGAGTGTGCAAAATCATAACCTTTGTCAAATTATGGGTTCAAAGTTTACAGAGCATGTATACAGATGCTCATACAGAGCATGTTAATGGCCATTTTCCGGCAGAATATTTCATATCTTCCTGACTTCAGTCACTACCCTGTTCTACCACTGAGACAAGCAGTTTGTCCACCATAGGTTTATCAGCTTGGGTTCCATCCCTTCCTCAGAACTCCTTACTGACCACTTTTCTCAATAATCCACCCCGTTTAGACTAGACACTCCGATTTTTTTTTTCTGGTTTTTCGCTGTTCTAATAGACGTAACCAAATGTATCTCATCTTTTCCCACTAAACAATGTGCATGGAAATTCACAGGCGACAAATTTTAACAGGATGATAATCTCTGAAGCTTATTTCCTCTCAGGTTTAAGGATATTTTCAGGGAGAAGAAAATACTACTATAGTCATAATTGAAAATCGTCAAGGGTATAACTTGACTGTATCAACGTCATAGTAATGCTCTATGTTTTTCTGTAAATGTTTATGTTACTGACACCATATTGCTTTAAAGATATATTTTTTTTTAACTTAATCCAATTGACTGTATTCTTTCCCGTGGTAAACTTAATTATAACATTTACAGTTTAAACGTCGATCATGCAAGTTGCATGTCAAATATACGAATAACTGAATTTACTATCATTAAACACACACACGCACACACACACAACGTCCGCAAAAAAAAAAGAAAAAAAAAAAGACACACACACACACACACACACACACACACACAAAGCAAACCAAACCAACCAAAGTAGATCTGGGCCCGGTTTTATCAAAATATTAAATCGATTTTAAATTTCCTTACCACACAGGCTGTCATCAGACTTGTTGTTGAAATCAACTACATAATCAATTTTAACTCTTCATAAAACAGGGCCCTGGTATAATTCAATACCATGCAAGAACACTCTCAGTAAGCATAACACTAATATTTATTTCCCCGCATAGATAGGTAATTCCTTTTTTTTCACGATTTTCCTGACTTTACTAAAACGGCAGTACGGTGTCGCCGTAAAGGGGGCAGAAAACGATAATAATTATTGTAGTGACACCAACTTCCGGGCGACATCAAGGTACATCTCTTACTTCTCCCCCCCCCCCTCCCCACCTTCCTCTCTGTCTGTCTGTCTGTCCTTCTGTCTCTAAAAAGCAAGAACAAGGAAATATTTACGTTGTCTGTCGGATAATAATCTCTGACAGACCTAATAAGGTTGTAAACTTTGAAGAGTTTTATTGCAAAGTGGTCTAAGCGCCATTTTTATACATTTCAAAGTAAGTCCATCATCAGATAGAGCAGAATTAAACAGTTTCAGTAATACCTCACTTGTAACATAACAAGGAATATTCTAGAAGTTATCATTAAAGATATCCTGTATTTCTTATTATCTTCTTTCTTATTTAGCTATTAATCACAAATATCTCAACTTAACAAGTGTAGATTTAGCTCGTTTTGCAATAAAACTCTTCACTTATTGGATGAATGATAATAACCATGGAGTGTAAACTTACTGGATGGATGATATAATCAGGGGTGTTTTCACCTGGTCTTTTTATTTATTTATTTATTTATTTATTTATTTATTTATTTATTTATTTATTTATTTCAGGAAAGACAGCTCTATCACAATGGATTTATATAGTAGATCCATGGAATCAGTGTGCATGCATTGTAACATTTTCCAGTGAATATTGACTTTGTTTATTCTGAAATTATCACTGGTAACTGCGTTTTACAAGATATCAAAATTGTTTTGGGAGTAGTGGGCCTGGGAGACCTATCGAAGTGCCATAAGTCATAAGTCCCCCCCCCCCCGCCCTTTTCAATGTATGTCCATGTTCAGACTCACTCCTTTTTCATGTTACTTAGATTTCAGTAATTGTGACTAAAATCAAATATTAAAGACAATGTACATATATTTATCTCTTCATCGAATACATGTCCACTCAGGATAATTGTCATTTATTTTTCGTTTTGTATTGTATCAAGAAATTCCGCACTATCTACAGATAATGTAATATGTCAGTGTATATTGTTCATACATGTATGTGGTATTATAATTTCTGATAGGATTTTCTTTTATCATACCACAATACTTCGTTATATTACATTACATTTTACCTAAATGATTCTTATCAATAACAATCTTTCCAAAGTAACCTATGACTTTCTTGTCTTCTTGTCTGCATTTTGTGACAACAAGACAACAATGTTATCACAGTGTCATGGTAGGCAATAAAAAGTTTGGTGAAAAGAATACAGAAACACACTGCGCTGTTATTATATTAGTAGTTTTTCCTGTCCTTGTGTGTTAAGGCGTGAGAATTACCTTAAAAGGATAACCATTTAGATTTCATATTATCATTTTATATCTCATTCAAACATTAACAAGTTCTCGCTGTGAGTAGATTGTGTGTGTGTGTGTGTGTGTGTGTGTGTTTTAATCATACATTTTCAAAAAATCACTCAAACAGAAAAGAATTAGCAAAATATACAGCCATGAAAGATTGTTGTTTGTTTCTACTGTGGCAATCTGTACCTCCCGGAAATTGAAACTAGATATATATCAGATTCTAACTGCAGTCAATCGATGGCTCGACGAGCCGTGTCGACACACCGATAACGATAGCATGATAGCAACGAATCCGGTTTTCGAGAGGACGCCCCTTCACGTCAGCTGTAAGGGGGAGTTCTCTCCTAAAATGCATCTTTAGAGCTAGCTACTGCTTCGACACTGAATAGGGAACGGTAAAACATCAATGTGGTGATTGGATTATATGAAATGGAATAAATAAGTGAATTAGTGAATGAAATGAATGAATAAATATAGGAATTCTCTCCATAACAACATAAAAGAAGTTTTAATATTTTAACCCTTTATATGGATATCTTTTTTCAATAGATACCTATCGGTCTATCTATTAGAAATGTTAAATCCTGGTATATGTATAAGCTCTAATTTCAACGTTGTTCAAGTCTTTATTTTCTTGTCATTAAAGCGTTATCTCAAAAGACAATCTCCTATCTACACTTTGGTGACCTTATGTATCTTTACATGTATAAATTCCATTTATACTGTTTGCAGACGACTCAAATGTTTCCCCTTCACACTCAGAATATGACATTTCTTGGATTCGTACATATAAATCTTTACTGAACCTTCAAAAAACAAAATGTATGATTTTCAGCAATTCATTCAATAGTCTACCCATAGATATTACCATAAGATGACACAATCCCGGAAATCGTGCCCACTACCAGGTGACTACACTTTAATACATAAAACATTAGGACATAAAACCTTCTTGGAAACCTCATGTTGGTAGTTTTGTTGTACTATATCTTAAAACTCAGGAGTCATTAATAAAGTAAAGTATGATTTTCCACCATCCTCACGTGTAATGTTGCATTCTACGTAGATTTCATCCTAAGTAAATTATGGTGTTTTGGCATGCATGGAGTAACATGCATTCAATATTATCTTAATAGACTATAATTTCTTCTTCAGAAAAAAACAAAACAAAACAAAACCATGCGAATAATTTATCACACTTCTTGAAGAGCTCATACAGATGTTTATTTTATGAAAATAAGACGCTAAATATCATTGATCTATTCCATCATTACCTATGTCAATTTATGTATAAGCTAGAATATCAAACTCAATTATTTTTCCTCAACTCTTTTATTTTTCCGACATGTCCCAAAAACATAAATTAAATCATGAGTATCAAAAGCGCAATTCGAACGAATTTCAATTGTCGTGGAGGAGAACCATTCTCACCCATTTTATTTTTACATCCTGCTTGTCCTTAATTTTGGAATCTCCTTATTGACTATATTGAATTTGCGTCAAGCATTACGTCATTAAAATTTAGACTGAAATGGTTTGCGCGAAATTCCTGTACCGGGTCGTGAGAGAATCATTAGCAGCATTAAAATCTTCAAACATTCAAAACTTTTTACTTTATTACCCCTCGGCTTTATTACTTTGATTTAAACAATTCGTCAAACTCAGTTCTAATTCCATCCAGTGCGCATATTCTCTCTCCGAATTTCAAAGTTATGCGCGAAGATTTGTCACTTTTCATATGCAATTTTCTTTCAACGTCCAGAAGGATCCGTTTCAAACTTAGTCAACTCATGACTCCTTCTCACCCCCTCCCATTCCTTGCTGCAAGAAGGCGACCATAATAATGATAATAAAGGGCTTTGTAGTGTTATCAGTTTTGTCGTCAATGTCAGATATGTTGTCACTTTATATATCAAATGTTTCTGTCCTCATACACTGTAACATTTTCTTTACCTTATGAATTATGATTTTGAGGGGAATTCATAATACAAGCTCTGCTTTTTAGCTTCTCTTCATTTTTTTTTTTTACATTTTCAAAATAATTTAGTAAATGTCATGCATCGAGGTCTCAAAATTTATGGTGTGTTCATGTTATCTGTCGATATTATGTAGAATATGTATATTGCTTTTTTTTTGCACGATATAATTTGCTCTTATATTCTTTGTTGAAAATGAAAATAAATGAAATGAAATGAAATGAAACGAAATGAAATCTTGCGCCTACCATTCTGTGGTAGTGACTCTTTAACTCCTCTTCTTTTACCCCTTTTTCTGTCCTCTTCAGTCTCTTCCTGTTATCCTTTCCACGCTATGTTGTTCTATTCAAGAGAGATGCCTCGTTTATGCGTGTATTGTTTTTGGCTATCTTTTCTTGCTTTTTTTTTTTCAATGCAATTTTCTTCACTTTGATCCGTTTTGTCAGCCGTCTCGATTTCCAACAACTTAGTTTTGGTACGGTCATAAGAGTCACAGCATGAAATTGTAATTCTGCTATCAGTGTTTCCCCTACTTACAACATACAAGGCTTTATACTGATTTTATGATTTGTGTAGTGAATATGCATAGACCTATTTTTTGTTTTGCCTTATAATAAATGACATAATTACAGCGTATTGCATTTCCTCGTACTTATCTGCCTTTGGGTAGTTATAGTAACCTGGAATTATGTGTTTTTCTTACACATGCTTTGATTTCTGAAAAATAGAGTATGTTGTACCAAAATATATTCAAAAAATGAAATGAAATTAATGAAAGCCTCAAGGTGACCTGCCGGTAAAAAGCGCCAAATTTTACAATGTCGGAAGTCCCTTCCACGTACAACCATATACACCATATACACGAACAGAACGACCATATACACGAACAGAACATACCACCAATCACTCAGACAAACACACATACACACAAGCTTTATAAACCCAACATCGCACTTCTTCAAAAACAACAGACAGAAAGTACTCAAACTCTCTCATGCCTATCACGTAATAAAAGACTAAAAAGTCTGAGATAAAAGCAAATTCATCCTTTACAAAAAGGGTTACAATTCGCTAATCCCAAGGCTCATTCATCCTGAAATGAAATAAGGTTCCGAATTCCGAAGGTTCGTTTATCCGAAAATTAAAAAAAAACAAAACAAAAAACAAGTGTATGTGTGTGTGTGTGTGTGTGTGTGGGGGGGGGGGGTCGTTAATCCGTCGTATTAACGAACACTAATTCACTTTCTTAAACCTCCCTTTCATGGACTTTTTACAAGGCCAATTTTGTTATAAATCAATAGAAGTTATAGAAATCTATACAGTTGCGTGTCTGGGCCAAAGCAAACAAACACTCAAAAATTTTCTTGTCAAGATATCTGGCAATTGGTTTTATCATGTATTTGGTCTACATCTATATACATAATATAACCGTTTCAGTCATTCTTAAAACATCAAATACGCCCACATCATATCCTGCAAGGTACCATCAGCTTACATCGTAGAACCAAGGGGCTGTACTAAGAGTCTAAAAATGTCCGTCACATTTTGAACGCTAGCAATCAACAGTTACTGAGCTCATTAGAACAAGAAAAACAAAACACAATAACAGCGACAAAATACTACGGAATCGAAAGAAGAGTACCTTGACTCCGTGTTACGGTCATGATTTCCGGTACCAGACTCATTATGTTATTTGATAACGATTCAATTGCGACAATGAAAGATAGTACCTGATTTTTTGTTTTGATTTGTGTTGCGTGCGAGGGAGGGACCTTATGTACAGCGTGCCGTTTGGTTCCAAGTTCCGTCGGGTATTTGACCTAGGGTTAGAGGAAGTCATATCCTAGTAGATTGCGAATGAGACAAGCAGAAATATGAGAGCAATGGCTTGGTAATGGATTGGACGAAATCAGTAAGTCAGAATCCCAAGAACTGGTATAGCTTGATGATCCTAAAATCCTCCTGGCATTGTATATAAGTGTATAGCCCATGGGGCTGACAGAGTTTTAAGGAGCAGCCTCATCAGTAATCCGGGCAAAACAATTGAACGAGTTGCATCACCCCAGTTTATTTGTCACGTAGATAAAGTGTATTTGTTGCCCGTGATTGCCAACCGTGAAACGATGTCCCGACGTAATACGATTCGAGGATCAAATACCAGAAAGGATAGAAGACTGCACGGTGTGATTTAAAGGGGCCCTGAAATCCAAATGCATGTTGATTTGTGTGGATTTATGATACCCTCAACATTACTTTTGCGGTAAAATGAATATCTAGAAACATTCCATATATTTTGAACGATTTTTTTTTCTTTTATTTTTTTTTCAGATTACTTGGGAACGCCCACAACAAATCCTTCCAAACCAATATTCTTGAGATGACCTCATCTGTCAATCATTGCTAAAGTACTGAAATATTTAACAAAAGACATTGCAATGCACCTTCCCCTCAACTCAGCATAACTTGCATATTCCCTCGCCATGTCTTTTGCTAGTCACATTAATATGACAGACACATGCAAGTTATGCTGAGTCGAGAGGAAGGTGCATTCCAATGTCTGTCGTTAAACATTTCAGTACTTTAGCAATGATTGACAGAATGATGAGGTCATCTCAAGAATATTGGTTTGGAAGGATTTTTTTTTTTTTTTTTTTTGTGGGCGTTCCCAAGTAATCTGAAGAAAAATAGAAGAAAAAAAATCGTTAAAAATATATGGAATGTTTCTAGATATTCGTTTCACTGCAAAAGTAATGTTGAGGGTATCATAAATCAACACAAATCAATATGCATTTGGATTTCAGGGCCCCTTTAAAGGAAACCAATACCCAAAGAGAATTGTGGACTGAGTGAAAGCAGCAACATTAGTGTAGAACACATCAGTGAAAGTTTGAGAAAAATCGGACAATCGATGCAAAAGTTGAGAATGTTTAAAGTTTTGGTGTTGGAACCGCAGGATGAGGAGACTATACTAGTGGTTATGATGTCATGTGTGGACAACAATATAAAAATATATAAAGGGAATTCGACAAAAATTCACTTTTCCAGCAAAATGAAACAGCACTTGACTAACCGCTTTCAGAAAGCAGGGGAATATCAAATTGCTACCCTTGTTGTGTCAGTATCAAATTGAGGGAATGTGTTATTTTCATGGAAAAATGAATTTTTGTGGAATTCCCTTTATATTTTCTTTATATTGTTGTCTACACATACGTCATAATCTCTGATAGTCTCCTCATCCAGCGGTTCCAACACCAAACCTTTAAAAATTCATAACTTTTGCATCGATTGTCCAATTTTCCTCAAACTTTCACTGATGTATTTTACTAATGCTTCTGCTTTCTCTCAATCCACATTTCTCTTTGGGTCTTCGTTTCCTTTAAATAGGAAAGGGAACAATTCACATACATTCGGCGTAGAAATTACGTCAGGATATAGTAGATTGAATGACCTTCGTTATTCTATTATAGTGCCATAATCGCGATGCATAAATGTGTCCATTCATGCAGAGAAGTAAGGCGGATCCCAAAACATAATACACTGAACGAGGATGATGACATAAGAGATTCACATATTCCAGCAAATAAATGTAGCAACGGGTAGAATCTATGAATGCTTAATTTCTTCTTTTGTTCTGCTTCCTTGAGCACCCTGGTTGAGGACCCAACCATGCATTCTTATGCGAAGCTTGCATAACATCAACCTTGTTCACTCTGATTTGTTATTAATTTTTAAAGCATTCTCATTCCTTATCCCAATCACTATAGAATTATGTAACTCTCAGTACCCAGTATAACCAATTATTCATAGGGCCTAGATGTTCAAACGCATAAGTATGAAAATCATCCAGAGGTCTTCTTTAGATAAGAAAAAAAAAAAAACCCGACCAAAGTATACATCACCATTAAACCAAGGCTATCTAAGTCTGCCAGTACAAGGTTAAAAAACCCCCGAAAACTCACATGCACAAACACGCTGATATTGGCATGCCCTGTTTGCACGCCGTGTTGTTTGTTTTGTTTTGTTTTCTGACTGTGCTCTTCAGGTTAGGATACCAATTCTGAATACCGGGTAGCGTTAGGGCATAATCGAGAAAATACGCAAGTGATAATACGGGGGTATACATAAACACGATATAAACTTCCGTCAAACCATGGAGCTACTAACTGTAGCTCCATGGTCAAACCTTGCCCCTTTCAAAACAAAACAAACGATTAGGCCTTTTTTTTTATCTGTCTGGTTAAAGAAGACAGAGAAAGTGAAAGAGAGGGAGAGAGAGAGAGAAAGGGTGAGAGAGAGGGGAGGGGAGGAAAGACGAAGACTTAAATCCGCCATGAATAATGTCTCCAATCATGTGCACCAGTGGTCAGCCTTACCTATTATAGATGTACTATAATAGTACAACATTGTACACTGTGCTTCTTCAGGGCCAAACTACCTGCCCAACACGTTTGCTTTTTCGCCCGCCCACAGTCTCCGCTTAGTTGTTCGATGTCATTTCAGTTCGACATGGCTGTCCTCCCCCGAGTTGCCGCCAACGCGTTGGGGCTCTTGATGGTTTTGTCTGTCTTCTGCGATGCACAGTCTGTCGGTGAGTGACCCTAAAGTTTCCCCTTTCCATCCATCCTATATCGATCAAGGAATTAATTAATGGGATGAAATATTATTCTGAATTTCTTTTCAGCGGCGCAGAGGGGCGTTTACATCATGAATGGGTTGATTATTAACCCCGGGTGTAGGTTTCTCGGTGTGAAAATACACATTCGCAATATCCTGCATGTTCGCAAGTTAAGCATGAATTTGGATATGTATATTTTTCATGTCACTGTAGAATAAACGTAGCATATGACTGAATACTTAAAAAGAGACAATGATATAGACTTGCATATAGAGGAATAGATATGTAGATATTCGTATCTATGAAATATACGCAAGAAATCTGATCGGTAGGCCCCACAGATAGAATCTCCCATTAGGACTGGTAGTGCAGTGTTAGGGGATTCATGTTTTGAACATTCCTAAGTGAGATAATGAAAAGCCTCTTATGAAATATGAAAGAGCATATAATTTTAAGAAGGATTAAACGTTTATTTGATGAAAATTGGTTTTCAAATGGCTGAGATATCCAAAAAAGTGCTAATAATAAAGCGACATGCCACAACTTTATTAGGATCTCTTTGTTTCACCTTGTTTTTGGATATCTCAGCGATTTCAAAACCGATTTTCATCGAATAAACTTTTGATACCCCTAAGAACTGCATGCTCTTTGACATCTCATAGAGTGGTTTCTGAATATCTTGCAAAACGTTAAAAGCTAAATCCTCACCTCGACCAGAACTGTACACACCCTTTTGATGCCAATTATGTTTTCGTCTACGTATCATCTATGATAATCACTTGTATATGCACGTTGGCTATGTGCAAAGTGCACAATAGGCCCTCAGATATTTATGTATACGCAATCGACAAGGTAGCGTTTGTAGTGATTTCATTACTTTGTTGTCGTTATTAACATCATTACTATTCATTTACCCATACATAACATAGCTGCAACATAACATAGTCGTACAGACGATGTATCAATACATGTGCATATAATAATCAGATGTACACTGATGTAGGAATGACGCATTATAGTTGTATTGATAATGATGCTCAGTCCATGCTGTAATATCTAACTTATGGCTCTAGCAAAATTACCCTCTATAACTTCCTGGACAATTACTCCAGATCCTGACCCTGACCCTTAAAGTAATCTAAATTCTAACCCTAACCCTTACCCCAATCTTTAAACTCTAACCCCACCACTAACCCGTATTTAACCGGGGGTATATTGTCCTCGAGCTAACTGTTCTGATTCCCAAACTTATAATAATTTATAACGCGACAACCTAAAAGCCTTCCTACTTTAAAGAATGTTCTCTCATAGTATCCACTATCAACATTTTAATATGAGGAAAGATCCGCATGCCGGATGAAAGTAAATCCGGTCGGGCGTCATTAAGTAGAATTGATAAGGGAGTTGTGTGTCATTCCAATGCGGAATCAATTCTAAATGACGGCACACATCCGCAAACTCGTCTGTTAGATTCCTGGAATATTAAGAACATGTCATATAATAGGTGAGCGAACCGGAAGTTCTACGGCTACACGCTTCGAAACGATCAACTTTTTTTCCGCCACTAAATACTTTTTTTTTTCTCTGTGAATTTGTATCCACAAAAATGTGCTGTTGGAAATAAAATCTCACTTGAATTGAATAATGACACAATGCAAAACTTCCCGCCGTTATCATTTTTTTTTTTCGTTAAGCGAATAAACTCTACCCAAATGTGTCGTAGAATAACAATCAATTAACAACACCGAATCATAGTCCTACATTCCTTTTAGTGTGAACTTATAATTATCTGCTCATGGTATTTTGGGAGGGAATTGCGTTTCGTGAAAAGAAAAAGAAACTCCTGGCTTGCAGTAAAAGTAACTGAAAATTCAAAGTATTCCACGACCGAAATGGCAGATCTCCTGTTGAGAAAACATCTCCTATAAAGAAGTCCATTTGCACAGCTTTATTATCTCATTAGTTTGAACGCCTGTCGTCTGAACAGCACTGTACCAGTGGCCTTTTACGGAAACGATATCGATCGACCGATACAATGTTGATAAGCGTATCGATTTTAGCCGTCATTGAACAGAGTTGTTTTGTCGTGTCTTCCTTGAACATCGACAACGAATTCAAAACAACATTACTTTCACGGGGGCATAACCTTGTTTGTAACATTCACACTGTATAAACATACTGATAATTTTATGGTTAATCTCTCGGACCGATGAAGCTGATAAAAATATACCAGATTCTTTCTTGGAAAAAAAAAAAAGATACCAACAAGTTAGATGTGTGTCTATTGGGTAACAGGACAGCTTCAGTTTTCACTGCTGCATGTGCAGATGGTGACTTTTGTCTTCCAGATATACTTTCGTCATTTTTGTCATTCTTATTTCTTTTTATCTACTTTGCTCGCCAGAATCGAATAAGATATAAAATCACTGCCTAGATATTATCAGCGATAATTCTATCTCCGACGTCGTATATATCTCAGCCAACTTTGATATTTTCATTTATGGATCTATTCCAAAAGTATTATAGGACCGACAAAGTACTGCAGAGAGCCAATTAACATGACAATGATAACTAGGAAATAATACATTGCTGTATAAAAAGCTCTTTTCTACTTACAAAATATATAAATGGAGTATCATTAATTTAATCACGAGGAATTTAAAACTTCACTAGAAGCGTATGAGTCCAATGGTTTTGGAGATACAGTCAAAAATGCCTCAGCGGCCACCTGTCTATAGCGGTCACTGAAAAATCACCCCCGAGAGAAAAACCCTGTTAAAGATCCTGTGTATAGCGGCCACCTGTCTAACGCGGCCAGCGGCCACAAATTTTGTTTCCCGCGGTAGATTTTAACCTGTCTATAGCGGCCAAAGAGCCGATAATTCAGTCAGTCAGTGCCAGTCATTCATGGGCAACGTTTAGTGATCGTCAGTATTATTCGCAATCGCTGCATTCACCACTCATTCAGTCATAATAATGCATTAGTGTTTAGCTTTCTTCACGACTGTACACATGCTGATGTGCAACAATTTCATAAACACCGGTATTGTTCAATGCATGAAACACACGTGTGCATCCGTACACACATACATGTACATGTAAGTACTATAGATGTATACAAAAATGATGAATACGTAATGTACAATTAGGCATAATGCACACAAAATTGGATGACCTGTCTATAGCGGCCACTTTTTTCGTCTCCCTTGGGTGGCCGCTATAGACAGGTTTGACTGTAATTGCACATGTACTTTTTTTTTAGTTAAAAAAAAAAATTGACAGGATAATTCATCCTATTTTTTTTCCTGCTTGATTTCTGCCTTAAAATGAATTGAATGATTATTCTTGTTTTCATGGAATATGTTTCGTACATGCATGAACGTTTATGACAATGTTTTAATGTTATGTATATGATATGTATTTTTTGTTTTGAAACTGTTATATTTTCAAAGGAAATGGAATTAATAAAAAGATCACTGAAAAAAAAAAAAGACCCGGGGTATTGGTTGTTCAAGGTTAGCGCACGAAGCAGAACTTTCGGAAAGTCCTGTTTCGTTTTGTTTTGTTTTGTTTTGTTTTGTTTTATTTTAAAAAGTGAATTCTCCCACTACGCCGGAATCGTGATGCCAGCCCATTATAAACGTATATAGGCCTACTATGAAATATTCGAATTAAATAATGTAATCACTAGGTCTGCATGCAAAGCTGGAATCTGCTTGAATAATAATTAATTTTGATGCGAGCAGGGAGGCATACTTCACTTGCGTCATTTTTTTTTTCAAGAAACTACATGGAATTTTTTTATTTCCTTTCTCACAGAAATAAAGAAAACTGAGGGGAAGGTGAAGTAAACGGGAGCCACATCTGACGAAAGATGACGGTTAAAAAAAGGGAGTAGGAGAACATGTCTTTGATAGAGACAATATTTCCTTTCTATTTATGCAAAAAAGTGTGTAAAAGTTACCAGACATGATTTTTGTTTCTCTCACAGAAAACTATTACTTAGGATGTTACGTGGCAAGGAGCGATACCAAAGTTCCAGCTCTAAGCGGACCACTTTCGGCATCGAAGAGCATGACGGTGGTTCGATGTGTGAGCCGGTGCAACACACAGGGATACAGGTATGCGGGACTAGCGCATTCTAGCCAATGCTACTGCGGACCAGCAACGGACGACTACGCCAGCTTTGGGCATCTCGAAGAGAGCAACTGTCGATACCCGTGTTCCGGGGACAGGTCGGCGATCTGTGGGGGCTCAAACGCCATGTCCATCTATCAGAGTGAGTTCTAGAGCTTGGAGAACACGAACTGTCGAGGCAGTGCAGTAGTTTGGTTTGGTTTGGTTTGGTTTGGCTTTGTTTATTTTTGAATTCCAGCATATACAAATTCTACACAAATTCCGAAGATGCAAAAACGGACAAAATGCAATGAGAAATATCATATCAATTTTGAACCGTACATAAACCTCATAGGCGATGTAATTGTACGTGACACATATAAAACGCATGCAAAAAAAAAGATGACAGTATAGTAAATATTTCTCCAGGAAATGAGAGAGTTAACTGAAGGCAGGAGACGGCCATCTTTTAGAGCGATTATGTTGAAAATGGATTGGGCCCGGCCCTCAAAAAAAAAAAAAAAAAAAAAAATATTGGTCGTTAAGTGGCATGCATTTTCTCTCCAAGCGACTATTTGAATTCCACTGGAACGAACGACATGATTCATAAAGAACGCTTAGGTCCTACATACAAATGGTTATCACAGTAGAAAAGGAATTAAATACAGTATATTTGCATGTATATAAAAGTATTTGAGACAAAAATCGTAAGACTTGTCTAATATAACCATTGTACAACAAATGCTCACAATGCCATGCACTACGAGCGTCTTAGAGGTTATTATTAATCACAATCTACATTATCTATGCCGGAAGCTATTATGAGACTTCTGCAATCGTATAGTTCCGGTTAGCCTTCACATAATAATGAATATAATTATAATTTTTCATCCATATACTCAGGAATTTTCTACAGGTTTCTTTGCTTGTGTGTTGTTTGGCAATAATGTGATTATACAAAGACACTTAACGTTATAAAACTAGTTATTCTGTCTACAAGCATTTATATCGCCAAAGACGATGTCCAACGTAAGGCTTTTAAAAACGTCTAGACATTGTCAAAAGTTTCTTCACTGATATACTAGTATATATTTTGTGTGTGTTTCTCTGGTTCTCCGATTTTATTAAAAGTGGGGAATCCTTGTCCTGTCAGTACCGATTCAGTAGAGGGAGACTTCTAATCACTTTCCACGTTCCAGGGTCTCTTTAGGAAGGAAAGTTACGGTGATTAAAGTAGGGCGAACACAAAACGTCACCACCAGTGCAGCAAGTTAACCCTTTATTGCAATTATGCTTCTCAGACACATCACAGACAGGTAAATCCCCCGGGCCAGTTATCGTCAGTTCAACCTTACTTTACAAATATGTGAATGGTGAAGGCTTAAACAACTTACACCTTCTTTATCTTCTTCTTTATCTTCTTCTTTAGGGTAATTTTACCTCCTTCAATCCTGAAGATTACTGCAGATATAAATACACTAGCCGGATTTTTTTTTTTTTTTTTTTTGGGGGGGGGGGGGTGTTTTGTTTGTGTGTGTGTTTATGTGTGTGTGTGTGTGTGTGTTTACGTGTGTGTGTGTGTGTGCTTGACAACTTCATCGGGATGTCACCTTTCTCTTTATGAAAGAAGTGGTTTTTTATTTGTAGTAAACGGTAGTATTTGTTTATTCTCTTATGAATATAAGAATTGTACAATTGTATATATTAAGAATTGTATTTGTAAGTAGGCCTGTGTATGTATGTGAATGCATGCATGTGGATAGTATTTGTATAAATGCAAACAGAGAGAATTCTCTATAATAAACAATAAAATGAAACCTGAATCTGAATCTGATGCAGCTCCCCACACAACATTTCTTCCCAAAATATTAAAAAACGAGTATAATCATGATAATGTGCTTTGCCAATGGACACTTGACTGTCGAAGTGCGACTTGAACTTCCTAAGTGTATAAAAGCCAGCAGTCAGAGGGGCGCGGGGGAAATATGTATCATTTGTGTGTATGTTTGCATATGATTACATTTTACCATCTAGTTTGTGATTTTCAGCACTTATGTGTATTGGACCCCATGGAAAAACAGAAACGTTATAGGCCTGATAATAAACTAAATAAGTCCTAATAGACCTAATGATAAGACACCTTATGAACCTGAAACCTGCAATCCATGCATCCATAGTGTAATTTTCTTCTAATTCATGTATGATTTGTGTATTGTTCTGTGTTATAATGTGAAATGGAGAAGAAACAAACAAACAATCCAACAAACAAACAATTGAACAAACAAACAAACCATCGGAGGGGGAAAGAAACTGGTCTTACCGCTCAGCCACAATATTAGACAGTATCTTTAGGATTTTAGGATCTTCTTTTCATTGCTTAATTGTTGCTTTTGTTTACTTTATTTCTGTTTCCAGCAAAAGCTACTAAAAGCCTCCTCCTCATGAACACTATCACATCCTACCTCACTGACTAACAGAATATGTCCGTACCACCATCTGTATTGATGTATCTGGGTGACGCCCTACAGGCGGTTTCTTCTTCCTAACACCAACAGTTGACTTACTACGCAAATCCAATCAGGGTGCATCTAGAAATCCTGATCATGTGATCGTAGGTGGACTCCAACAACATCCACATTATCCATCCGATGACCCGTAAGTCAAACAGACGCCCCGCCCCCTCTATCACCATTACACCATCCTTCCTTAGATAGGTTTCCATAGTCATTTTCTTTTATAAGCCTGAACTTCTTAATATGATATGTAGGGCCTATAGCATAGTGGCTCAACTCTCCCAACCCCGTGGTTCAACTCTCACCACATCAAGGGAGACTTGAGCCATTTTGCAAAATATTTTTGTTGAGGTGTCACCCCCAAGTTGTTTGTGCTAGGTGTCTTATTGGGCTATCATAATATGCCTGAATAGTTGTAGTATATACCAGCGAACGAATAATCCATAAATTGTGTATAGTTATTGAACAATATCACTAAATGTAAAAAGTGGCTCAACTCTCCCACACTTCCCCTACAGTATGGCCGTAACTCTGCTTGATAATGATGATGAATAAGAAAGAAGAAACAACAAAAAAGACTTGAATTATTTCCAGAAAATTCAGCAAAGTAAGTAAAAACTGACGCAAGACACTATGTGCTAATGTGATGAAGGGATTCTGTCATTCCTTTTAATTTGAACTTGCTTATGGATTCAGTCAACTTCTTTGCTATCCATTCATTTTCAGAATCTATGGGAGCAGTTAAGTCCATTGTATTGCAAAGCCAACTGATTTGTTTTCCTTGTGTAATCATTTCTTTTTACCAGCACCAGTACGTCATGGAAGAATTGATCAGGGATCACGCCAAACCTGTCTGGATTAGAATGAAAGATGCATGCGCTTACTTCTATACAACCTGTCTAAAAGTGCAAACATCTGAGGATTACAAGGACATCGCAAGATATACTGATATACAGTATATCTATAGGCCTACATGCCATATGAAGGAAATGAACCATGGATAATGATTTTGAAGGTTAATAATCTTTTTCCCGCTAGCCATGTGATGTCTCACATCGTCATGATGCACTACAGACCTATTAGGAGGCATCCCACCTGTTAGAGCAACCTTTCTATTGTTTTTTTTTTCTTCACTGACAGTGTGCATCTAAACCTGTATACATGTACTAGAATAAAGCAAATCATATAGGGGTTGATAGGGTTTTGTATGCGCTGGGGCTTCAGTTCTCCGTGTGCGTGTATGCGTGTATTACATAATGACGAACCTCTAAAGAAATATGAAGGTAGGGGACCTATATAATTCGAAGAGGAATTCAATGCTTATTTGATGAAAATTGGTTTTGAAATGGCAGGGATATCCAAAACAAAGCGATTCTATTGTCCTCTGTGCTGACGATAATAGTCACCTGTATTCTTATTGCTCATAGATATGTGTAATTGTCTTTTTTAACAGCTGGTACGAAAAATTGTAATGTTATCTATTATGTAAAGACACTTGCTCGAAATCGTTTTGCACTAAGAAAAACAGTTTCATTCACTTCATTTTATGGTTTTGAAATGGCAGGGATATCCAAAACAAAGCGATTCTATTGTCCTCTGTGCTTACGATAATGGTCACCTGTATTCTTATTGCTCATAGATATGTGTAATTGTCTTTTTTTAACAGCTGGTACGTAAAATTGTAATGTTATCTATTATGTAAAGACACTTGCTCGAAATCGTTTTGCACTAAGAAAAACAGTTTCATTCACTTCATTTTATTCATCAACCAATATCCTTGTAATTCACTGTTAAGATATTACTCAAGAATTTTGTTCGATTTGCTTTCTGTTATATTCTTGTGCAAAAAGGAATATAGAAATCAAAACAAATCAAATCAAAATATCAGCCATTTCATTTTTTTCCCTCGGGTGCTTCAAATACAATCAGCAGATATTGGACGCAAATAAGAGGCCAGTAGTTGCATTTGTTTGGAATTCTTTGCAATTTTCTTGTAGACCTGATAGGAAATGCAGCATTCGGTAGTTAATATTTTCTTTCTGAGATATTCTTGAAATCGGTCACATGGAGAGAGGTATCAGAAATGTAGTACAACATGCATGGAGAATAGGGAGGAGTCTTGCGACTGACTGACAAATTGACAAGGGAGGAGTCTTGCTGATCACATCGCGTGTTCATGACAGCCTTGCATACCCTCCCGCCTCAAGTTGCAATGCATTATTTTTTCTTTGTTCATATCCTCTTGTCTTTACCAAAAATTCTGCTGTGTCGAGATTGAAAGTAGCCCTCCATACCATGATTATGTGGAGTATGATGAGACTGATTAGACTCTAATAGTATTACGTATTCATGTATATCCATTGAGTTTGACTTCTTTCTCCAAGGTTCTAGCAAGGTAGAAGTTTTTTCTCACTCACCTTTTGAAATCCGCTAACATTCTAAGATTTCTCTCGAAATAGCAAAAGTGAAAAATCAATACAGTACTGTTAGCCTACATGTACTTTCAGTGAATGTCGCAGTGAAAAGAATAATATCATGTATGTATTTAAGTTTAGTTCCATTATTGGTACTGATAAGGGAGTGCAGATGCTCACCACAGGCTAAATACAGTGAAAACATTTTTTTTTTTTTTTTTTTTTTTGGGGGGGGGGGGGTCTCTTTATGATGAGTGCATCATCTACACTCCCTGATCAGTACCAATACGACCATAGTGTTGTGCATGGTATAATTTGCCGTGAGCCTAATTTGGTTCGGGTACACCCCAAAGCACTTTGCCAATAATTGATGTAATCTTCAAGGTCGGCATTGATTTGTTCACAGACTGCAGTTATGTTCCTGGAGGTGTTACATACATGTCAAGCTTCCGAAGCGTTGAGTTGCACTTCACAATCGACAAGTTTATTCGTTTGTTTTACAATACTAAGAATTAGTTCTGAATACAGTAGAAAGACGGCAATTCTTGAAAGTAGGCTAAGAATTACATGTGACTGAAAAGTAATTGTTAAATGCAATATTTTTTTTTCCTTCAAAATGAGTTATGTGTCATTTCCTGCAAATACAAACTTTACTGTGTGTATAGGAGAGAATTCCATTTACGTCTTCGTGTACAGGCCAGTGACTCCCAGGTATCTTGCATTTAACTCAGTATGGTGTCGTATAGCAATAACATGGCAATATTTAAAGGGGAAATCCAGTCCAAATACAAGTTAGTCTGATAAGAAAGAATAAAATATTAAGAGTTCATTGGTAAAATTTTGATCGAAATCGGCTGTAAAATAAGGAAGTTATGACATTTTGAAGTTTCGCTAATTTTTGAGGAAACAGTTCTTGAATGGTTGATATGAATATGCAAATGGCAACGTGGGCATGTCATTCCCTCACAACTTACTTAATTTCAAGTTTTTCATTCAAACGCAATTATTCCCGAGGCTCAAGTCCTGATATATCTAACTGATCACTTTTCTGAAGTTATTCAACCAGCAATACCATAATGTTTCACATTTCATTAACATAAACATTGAATTTCATGATTTTTTTTTTTTTTGGGTACACAATCAATGGAATATTGTGAGGTTATCGCATGGTCAACTCACTCATTTGCATATTCATATCCACTTTTAACTGCTTTGCAGAAATTAGCAAATCTTCACAATTTGATAACTTCCTTATTTTTCATCCGATTTCATTCAAATTTATACTGTTAAACTGGTAAGGTTTTACTCTTTTTTATCAGACTTATTTATTGGACTCGATTTCCCTTTTAAAGGATTTTAACTTATTATTCATCAGATATTGCCAAAGCTTTGACTGATGTTTTGATAACTTGCATTCAGAGAATTGCCTTTAACTCTTGTAGCCAAAATATTTGTGAAAGCTAACGCAGGTCTTCCCTGGTATTATGCGATGTAAGTGTGCTGATGATTTGGTACATACTGGGTAAATTCTATATAATGTTATGCGTTTATCTTTTTTCATGAAAAAAAGTGGAAACAATCCACTTTACATTAATAAATACATGGGAATTAACATGCATGATGATATGTCTCATTTAAACACGTAGAAATTAGCATGTATGAATGTATGATGTGTAAACATGTCTCATATAAACACGTGGAAATTACCATGTATGATGTGTAAACATGTCTCATATAAACACTCAGCATGTATAAGGCGTAAACATGTATCATATAAACACTGAGAAATTGCGATGTTTAGTATGCAAACATGTCACATGTTTAGTGTATGCAATTTTGTGATCGATCTAAAAATCAGACATGTGTTCTGAGAATAAACACTAAAATGGCAAATAAACATGTCGCAGTGTTTTTAATCTGTCACAGCGAATAAACATGTCGCAGTGTTTACAACGTAAACAGTGCGTCATGTTTATTTTTTGGTTCAGTGTTTAGATCTTAAACATCGTGGGTGATTATGTGAATGTGCGGTGTTTAGTATTTAAACACTGTGAGTGATTACGGTGTAAACGTTTGGTGTTTAGGCTATAAACACAGCAGTTGTTTAGTTTTTAAACATCAGAACCGTTTAAAACATAAACACGTGTGTGTGATAAACACCTAGGGTGTGCTGAAAATAAACACAGCATGTGTTTAGTTCAGAAACATGTTTAATATATAAACACGTCGCAGTGTTTTTAAACTGTCACAGAAAAGTGTTTAGTTAGGTGTTTAGAAACTAAACAAATTTTTTACAGTGTAAGCTACTCATTTGGAAATGCTATCATAGCTTGATAAGCATATCTATGCCCGACAAACAAACTTGACACCAAAAAGGTTGTGCCACCTCAGATGGTACCAGCAACCCATTTTTCGGGTCTTGGCCCATGGACTAATAAGCACAAGCAAAAGGTTATGCATGTGGATTCAAGCAATTGCTTGAGCTAGACATTTTGCTAGACGAGCTTGTGCTTTTGCTTAAAGCAATTGCTTACAAGCAATTACTTGTTTTATGCATTCGGCCCATAGTCGATTCCTCAAAGTATTCAACTTAATTCTAAACCTAGATATATCAGACAGGTTAAGTATCCATGTCTTGAATGCAGCTTACCTGTAATAATCAAAATGCTATACTCTGTGTGAATTGTAAACAACCGTGTCATTTAAAGTGCAATGTTCCACTCGATGTATATCAGAGTGATCAGGAATGGATTTGTAATGCATGCACATTTAAGGAGTTTCCTTTTGTTGATGTTGGTCATCAAGAATATGAATTTGAACTAAATTCAAGCAATAATTGCATAAATGTTAGTCATCAGAATGAGATGGATAACAGTGCTGTTATCAGTGAATTAAAAGGCAAGGGCCGTAAGATTGGTCATATGATTGTAAGAAGTTTAAGAAATAAGATGGATGATATCACATATTTTTTTTAATACACAACCCGATTAACGAGGGTCATCCCACGAGACCGACACCCACGAGTCATACGGTCCACGAGACCGACATCAAAAATAGGTCCATGAGTCATATAGCCCATGAGATATACGGCTCACGAGTCATACAGCCCGGTGTAAGGGCGGTGAGTTGGCTCAGTCGGTAGCGCGTCTGCCTCACGATCACGCGGCCCGGGTTCGAACCCAAGTCTGGACTGAGCAATGTTGTGTGTAAGCATACCGTCCCCTCAAGCAAGAGGCAAAACACTCTGTCCCTCGGATATAGG
Source organism: Diadema setosum (assembly GCF_964275005.1). Lineage (NCBI taxonomy): Eukaryota > Metazoa > Echinodermata > Echinoidea > Diadematoida > Diadematidae > Diadema > Diadema setosum. The sequence continues at coordinate 13,218,793 of NC_092694.1, forward strand.
ACATAAAATGGAGGTCCCGTGTATAAGAGAGTAACAACTCATGCACGTAAAAGATCCCGCTTCATTCATTCATCGCAAAGAGCAGGGTGTTTAACCCGGTGAAGTGGTCCCACCCCACATCCAACTGGACCCCATGGAAGACCAGCTTAAAGTGGGTCTGCATTGGTAAGAAACATGTCTAGCGCCATCATAAGGCTCATTTCTCTCTGTGGTGCCCAGCATGTCTCCCATAATGCCGAGCGGCGTGCATCAAAATTAACCCGTTCCATACTGAATTCTGATATTCCCATAGACTTAACACACAGAGGTTCCCGTAGGGGATGGCCTAGCAGCGCAGCGGCTCGCTTCGCTCCCGCATTATCTTGCGCAGTCCAGTGCATACATTCACGTACCACAGAAATCTAGATACTTGTATATATAGATGTATACAACGACGATACATGTTACCTGCCTATAGCGGCCACCTGTCTATAACGGCCACTTTTCCTGTATCCCTTGGGTGGCCGCTATACACAGGTTTGACTGTACATTCAAATTAGTCGTATTCATGACGATGTGATTTGGAATGTGAGTAACTAGAGCTCCTGTGGTTACAGATTAATATAAAACAATCCCAGCCATGGCATGTCGGAGTGGGCATATCGACCACCAGTAGTACAGCACAGTTTGTTTGTTTGTTTGGTTCTTTTTTGATGAGCTAGAATCACGTATAGAAACAGTGTTAGATATTGCCAGAAATGTTGTGATACTTGGTGATTTTAACGTCAACATGTTAAGTCAAAACCCAATGTCAGACAAGATTCGTAATCTATCAGTTGCATTGCAGATTGTTGACAAGCCCACAAGAATTACTGATCGTAGTCGTACATGCATTGACCTTAATCTGGTAACAAACGGGAAGAGAAATGTAAACTCAATCTCATGAGTTATTTCAATGTGGCTGAGTGATCATTCGTTCATTATGTGTCAATTTGAAAATCAAAGTACCTAATAATATTTTTGTCAGAGTTGCATATTTCGTTCGTTTAAAAAAATTGACAGAGAACAATTTCTTTCCGATGGCAATGAGCTGTCGTGGTCCACATATTATCAGCAACGTGACGTAAATCAACTGAGGCAAATTTGTAAGGAATCTTTTTTCATTATGTGATAAGCATGCCCCAAAGATATCAACGAGAAAACGGGAAAAAATCGCCCTGGATAAATAATGCATATGTTGAATTAGCTAGAGAAAGGGATTGTTTGAAAAAGAAATTTGATGACACTGGTAATACAATGAATTGGGAAAAATATAAGAGAGTCCGTAATTCACTTAATGATATGAATAAGAAGTTAAAGCGGCAATATTATTTTGATGAATTTCACTCTTGCACTCTTGTCTCACGATTCTAAAAAGACGTGGAAAGCGTTGCAGTCATTTACGACTAGTTCAAAGACTAAAAAAGGTTGAGCTGAAGGTCAATGGTACCAAATTATCGACTTGCAGGTGACGTTGCCAATGCTTTCAATGAGCACTTCACTACAGTTAATGAGATACCAAAGTCAAATAAAAGCTCTAACAACCACCCTAAGTTCACTGACAGTAAGTTTATGTTTGCTCAAATAACAGAGGCAGAAGTGGCCAAAGCCCTAGATATTCACAAGGCATCTGGATCAGACGACATTCACCTTCGGTTGTTAAACATCCATTGAAACAAGTACAATACCCGGTGAGTGGAAGCAGATGAGAGTCACACCAGTACATAAATCAGGTGAAAAGAAAAACCAAAAATTTCACCGATCTATACCTATGGTATCATAACTACCAGTCATAATGAAACATTTGAAAAATTAGTTCATGGACAATTATATCGCTATTTGAATAATCATAACTTGTTAAGCGATTGTCAATTGGGATTTCGTCCACTGCATTCGACAAGTACAGTTTTGCTTGATTTGAATGAATATCATGTTCAGGTGTATTCATCAAAGCTATGCTATTGGGACGATATTTCTGGATTTAAAACATGCTTTTGATACAATGAATCATACTATCTTGTTTCAAAAATTGAGTAGGTATGGAATTGTTGGTAAAGAATTAGAGTGGTGTGTTGATTATTTCCGACATAGGGAACAGTGTGTTTAATCAATGGGGCCCAGTCTGTGTTTAGAACAGTTTTTATTGGGATACCTGAAGGCTCTCTCTTAGGTCCATTATTTTTCACGCTATTTGTAAATGGCATTTGTACAGTTGAATTGGGAAATGATTTGAAAATATGTTTGTATGATGATACTGCAGTGTTTGTTCGTTCGAAAAATGTACAGGTATAAAGTACACTTTTGCAAGATAAAATGAATTTAATTGGTCAATGGTTGGAGATGAATTGTCTTGTTATGAGTATTAAAAAACGAAAGTTATGTCAATTGGATCGAAAGGGAGGATAAATAAGGAAAACTTGTATATTGTGTATAAAGCTAGTAGTATTGAACATGTTGATGCATTTAAATATTTAGGTGTGATTATAGATAGTAACCTCAGATGGGATAAGCATATGAATGCAGTATTTAGCAAGATTTCTCGGATAATTGGATATATTCGTAGAACTAAGCAATATTTGCCTGAAAGTATGATGCATTTGTTATATGATAGATTGATATTGCCACAAATAGATTATTGTATTGTTGCCTGGGGGAGAAGTGCACATTGTCATTTGGATAAACTCCAAAAGCTTCAAAATCGGTATGCAAGAATTGTTCTAAAAGCCAGTATATATATACTAACGCCACATAAGCAAAATTTGCTCTCCAAATTACAATGGCAATCAAAATACATTAACGAGTTCAGTACCAGAGTTGCATATATTTGTATCAAATAATCATTGGCATGAGCCCATGTTATCTCAGACAATTAATTGCTGTAAGACACACACCATTTCATGCACTATGTGCCGTTAATTACCCCTTGTTTTTTGATGCCCCCAAAACAGATTATCTTAAGAACTCTTTTCATTATCAAGCTTCAAATATGTGGAATAATTTGCCAAATTTCATTCAAAATGCGCAGTCATTGTTTTCAAAAAAAAAATATGCAGGGTGCTCAGCATGATTGATAGGTTATGAAAGCATGCATATAGAGGTATACAGTAGGCCTATATAATGGAAAATGTAATGAAATCAACTGAAAATTGTGTGTTTATGTTATTTTGTGTTATATATCATTCAGTTCATAATGTATTTCTTTGTATGAAGAAATGATAGTTAAGTGCGAAATTTGAAGATGTTGTATGATAGCAATAGTAAAGGGGTAGGTGAAGTGGCAATACTTCTCTGATTGCCCTATCAAGCTGATGTTAAGCTGTAATCGTAATAATGCTCGAGTTTGTTTCTATTTTTGTTATGGAGTAGTGGTTGATTGTAGTATAAGTTATCTTATTGTTTGGACTTTGTTTTGATGTTCATGACCTTTTTAACCGTACATAATGTGAGCAGGGCCCCTTGGTAGAGTAGAACACTAAACCAACTGAAAGGGCTATACCCTGCTAAAAGAATATTGCAATAAATAAAAATAAATAAACAAATGAATAAATGGAATTATCATAGGAAAAATAGTAGTGAAGGATTGACTTAAAGGAGTGAAAAGTAATACATTTAGATATTACTCGATATCAGTGGCACGTAATCTTGTATAAACCGTGTTATTGTACACTGTATCTGACTTGTACCTCGCTGTGGGGATCACCTAACTCTCTAGAAGATTTTTGCTGCGAACATTGTTTTCTTTGTCTTCTCTGTGTTGTTTTTTTATTCTTCGACTTTTATATTTCCCTTATTAATATTTTTTTCTTTTCAATTATAGATATCAAGTAAATATCTATCTCATATCAACATCTGGGAATCTACATTTATCTCATATCAGCACCTGGGAATCTTCACCTTACAACCAATGCTTTTATGTAGATTCCTCATATTTTGCATGTTTAATTGTCCTAATAAACATGCTGTATTGACAATTTGCCCATTCTTTTGTGTGTGTGTGTGTGTGTTTACGGTCTCATCGTTGAAACGTGGAATATGGAACAATAAAAACAAACAAATGAACAAATAAACAGATAAATGCATATTGCTTTCGTTCGCAAGTTTTGATATGATCACATCCAGGGACTGTGGAATCATTCCAGAACAAAATTGACGCACGAACTGGTACGAGTACTTGTTTTCTTCCCCAACCACTGCCATTCCCCGTATGGTATCTTATTGGAGCCTTTTAAATCTGAGACCATCCCATCAGGCTGAAGATTGACATTTGACACCTAACACCTGAAACCCCCCTCACTCGTCCTGCTTGGTGTAAAGCGGGGACAGTCCCGGCCCGGTTGAATGAACTCTTAGGGTGCGTGAGGATTAGCTATCAGTGTTCACCTTGCCTTCTTGACGATGCCATGCGCATGTTCATTAATCCCTGGATCCATGAAGTTCTAGCTAGTCTTCCAGTCTTTAATAAAGTTTCAGACGATTCAAAAACTTACTCTTCCGCGACTCCTCCCACTCCTCTGAGTTCTTGATGCAGATGATCAGAGAGACAACCTCTCTTAAATAGACTTGCAACTCGAGAATTTGGTTAGCAGTAGTCATAACCAACCACTGCACGTAAGACACAAGTACGATTGCCCACGTTTTCTGACAAATCTGAGGGAGAACCGAGATACGATTGCAACGTCTGCAAACATGTCGAATCCCGCCATGATCACGCTAGTTTTCATCGCATTTGCCGTTTGGGTTCGTACCTCGATGTCATCTCCAGGTACATGTATTTATTTTTACAATGCAGTGGCTTCAAAAATGCAGCTGAAATCACTTTGGCTTATAAATATACGTGAGCAATTTCCTTCAAACCCACTTGATTAAGGCCGAGAGCATTATCCATTTTACCCCAGATATTTTTGAACTCCTATATACTTTTATGTTATTTAATCGTGTTGTTACGTGATTCCTTTCCTACTATTGAATTTTCAGACTTGATGTTATGCCGATACTCCTTGATCATCATTGATAAATGTCATGTCAAATCTAATAACACATTTCTTTCCAGAAGAGCATAAAAAACACACCAACGTCGAGACTGGTGATAAGGTTGATATCAATTACTATCAAGATTTTTTTTTTCTTTGTATTACCTACCTGCAAAAATCTACATACAGAGATTTAACTCATAGCAAATTGTTCCTTTATCTTTCTGATATTCACTTGATAGACTTATGTTCTATGAATAAACATTCCATACTGCAATTGTTATAACATCACAACAAGTAATAAACACGGTGTTTAAAAATATGTCAAAAGCTCTTAAAGGTCTGAGCTGCATTTATACCCTCTACATGCTACAAACAGTCTTGGAAATACATGTACATAGAATTATATCATAATATGCATACGACGGTATACAAATTTGGATAAAGAATGAAACGCTTTACACTTTGAAAAAGTAACAAATCTAAGAGTGACTGGATTTACTATGCTCGGTATTTCCCTTGGTATAGACAACGGTGTTAAGAGTAGAGATAACCATTCACGAGACGCCTCAATATATTACTTTGTTCATAGACTTTTTTATTGATTGCAGCATACTACTCTCAAAATTATTTAGTTCAATCACTCATGTTCGACAATTGTTAAATTCAGCTACCTAAGTTTGAAACACTGTTTTCAACGATTTGATTATCATCATCAAGAATTGTTTTATTTTCAAGTTTTAGTGCTGTTTTTATGTTAAATATGTTAGTGGTGCAAATCGCTGTGACTAAAACTGCATCATGTTCGAAGGGTTCTCGATAGGAACTTAATGAAAGTAAAATCCTGAACATCATTATCACCAGTTTGTTCATAATCATCGTGATTCTATAGTTTTCAAGTTCTAATGATCAAGAACACTTTTTTTTTGGTCAGCTCCGAGTACCCCCGCATCGTCGAAGGAGACGAAACCTCCTATGAGGTGGTGCACGATCTCGGCTGAGGAGGAGGCCAAATGCCTTGAGATGAAGAACGCCTTCCGAGCCTACAGTTTGGAGCTGGAAGTGGAATGCGTGAGGAGGGAGGAACATGCGGTAAGATTTAAAGACATTATTTACCATTTGTAGATGAAACAAAAACGCAGCACTGGTGCTTCAAAAAAGTTCTTACATGTGAATTAGGGATAGAAACAACCAGTGTAAAAATGTGAAAAGTATAATCAATGTTAAGTATTGTTATATATACAAGATGTGAACAATAGTTATATAAAAATATTTCCAAACTACACTGTCTACAGTTATGGTTTTATTAGAAATATAGTGATATCGCCTTATTTCTTAGGCTTTCTTGCAAAAATTCTATATGGAAGGATGTTTTCTGATATAATTGACCTACACACATGGGCGTCACCAGGGGGGGGGGGGGGGTGCGCTGGGTGCGAATGCACCCCCCTTCAGACCCTTAAAAAAAAAATCAATCTGTGAGCAACCTCAACGCCGGACGCTGAATATAATTGGTTTTTTTTTATTATTATTTTATCTTTTTTTTTTCACCAGGGACAAAAAAAAAAAAAAAAATCGCACCCGGGCTCTGGCAGCACTGATTTTCCTTTACCGTGTTTACTATCTATCGACCGTACTGCATCCGTACGGTATTACACTCATTGTGCAAAAGATTATTGCATTTTGAATTCTGAAAATGCAAAAGCTCCGTCGCGTGAGAGGGGGATACTCAGTGGCGTAACTACGGGGGGGGGGGGGCGGCATGGGGGGCACGTGCCCCCCCCCCCCCAAATCCGCTGGTAAAAAAAAAACAACAACAACAAAAAAAAAATTACCAAAACCGTAATTCAAGGGATAGTAAACTGCTTTTGAAATCGACATGAAAAGGTGATTACGAAATAATTCTTTTAACCATAATTAAAGAGCATGTATAGTGTGAAACATTGTTCAAAATTGCCCGGAGCCGACAAAAGATACTGATTCAGCATGATTCCTGGTTGGCATTCTGAATATGGTCAAGATGTGCAAAGTGTATCAAAGCTAGATCATTAATTTTGCAGTGTTGCTTTACATACTAGTCTATATCAAAATGGCTTGCATTGCCAATGATAAGACTTGACCTATTACATAGGTTGTTTCCTAACTTTCCCATGTACATGTATATAAGACACATACACTACACACACACAAACACAAACAATTAGGGGATGCTTTAAAGTGCAGATTTTGGACATCTTTCAGCTGCTTGGTCACTTCGACGCCACCCTCGATGGCCATACCCCCCCCCCAATCATGAACATAAACCGACATCATTGACTATATACCAGTGGCGGATCCAGGGAGGGGCGCACCGGGCACTCCCACCCCCTCCTAATTTCCAAAGCGAAAAAATATAGCTATATAAACGGCAGTTTTTGGACTATAAAATGTTCAAATTTTCTAGCTCGCTCGCTCCGCTCGCTCGCATTTAATCACTATGCCATTCTAATGATGTTGCTGCCAGTAATTGCTAGTAGTTGCTCCCGATGCACCCCCTTAATTTCCAAATTGAAAAAATATAGCTACAAACGGCATTTTTAGATTGTAAAAATGTCAAAATATGTCAAAATTTTCAAGCTCGCTCGCTTCGTTCGCTCGCATTTAATCGTTATGCCATTCTCCTGATGTTACTGCCAGTAATTGCAGCAGTTGGGCCCAGTGCTCCCCTTAATTTCCAAAGCGAAAAAACATACCTGCAAATGGCAGTTTGGGGACTGTAAAATGTCAAAATGTCGCTCCTTCGCCGAGGATCTCACACCGTCACATAATGTATACCCCGTATAGTCCTTCATAGCGAAGATTCGTGTATGTATACAATCACATTATGTACAATATATACTGTAGTCTATGTAAATGTACATGATGACACAGGAACCAATAAATCTAGTAAAAAAACTCTCAAAGGTTACATTTAGTGTCCAAACGCACCCCCCTTGGAAAAAAGCTGGTGACGCCCCTGCTTCTGATATTCAATGAACATTCTTCTCGTTAGTTTTTGAAGCGCAAACTTACAATTTTTTGCCTTTGCACGTTTTGACCGTGTATAGGCCTGTATTATTTTGATACGCGCATGTTGAGCTGTATAGGCCTATAAGTCGACTCGCCCTGTGATACTTGATTTTGTGCAGCTTTTTGTCAAATCTGATTTGATATATATTATGACTCATATGTGATCCAGATCACTGTACTCGCGCTTGACATAATTGAGGGTATTGATTATTTTTGTCTTCTACAGGTATACACTTCCACGTGTGATCATGAAGTACGTAGGCCTATTAGTGTAGGCCTGGTTCCATGATATACATCAGATATCTTGTGCAATTGAGTTTATAACTATTGAAATGTAAGGAAGCACTCAATCGGTTCGTATTAATTCCATAATCTATCTTGCGCATGGCTGATTTTATTGGTAGGTCAGAGTGCAGGAATTATGTATGGTGAGGGGGGGGGGGCGCAAAATATTTCAGGTACCACTTCCGTGTTTGAGTAATAGTAGCTGACAAGCAAAAGAAAAGAAAAAAAAAGCCTCCTGTGCAATTTCCGAGTTTCATCGGCTTACAGCTACAATCGAAAATTAAAGGAGGCGCATGCTTTCTGTATTAAAATACTTCGAAGCCATTTGCTACATTCCAGTGGATGATGTATATATTATCTAATACTACCCTATATAGGGCCTACTGCAACTATTATTCACCATAATCACCATAATCTGTCTTGTAGGGTCCTATATAATCCTACAGACTAAGAGGGCCTTTGCTATAGCCGTCATCATCACGGACTCAGGAATATGCTTATTGTTATTATTATTATCATTATTATTATTATCATTATTATTATTATCATCATTAAAATTGTCATTATTATCATTATCATCATTATTATTATTATTATAAAACGCAAGACAACGAAAACAATGCCGCACAATTAACACATATGCATTAAAAGTGATATCTTGACATTTTCTTTACATCACTGCTCACGAAGTTAAACAAGATCTTAAAGGGATACAGTCCTCACGAAATTTAAAAAAATGTTGTTGTTGGTACCTCCAATGAACTACTTTCACCAAAAACAAACTTTAAAATCACCAAATAAGCTCGCACATTTTGGTTGAAAAAGTGTGACTCTGCATGGTGAATATGCTAATGAGCAAGTCTTGGCGGAGAGTCATACGTCGTCGATGCACAACTCTTCCCAGCCGTGTTCTGCTCGTTATCCGTACGCTCCCTAGTAGACCGGGGGCCCAGAGCATTTATTCAGCTGAAAAGGGTCACACTTTTTGATGGTCTCATCATGTAAGGATGTGGCCAAGGGTCAATAAAATGAATTGCTGGCAAGTCACATCCTGTACCGTAAGCCTAGGGACCACAAAAAGGGACCCCGAAAAATGGATTTATTCAGCCGAAGGGGGTCACGGACAAAAGTTGGTGGATATTGTTCCTTTGGGTGTACTTATCATGAAAACAGCAATGCCAGCTATTTTATCCTGTACGGGGCCCCAGACAGTAGCCCTAAAGGGCCCCACAAATATGGTGTTATTCAGCTGAAAAGGGTCACGGCTAATTTCTTTTGCAATGGAAGTAGTTCCCATCAGAGATATCCAAAACACCAATGCCAGCTATTTTATCCTGTACGGGGCCCTAGACAGTAGCCCTAAAGGGCCCCACCCCCATAGGCCTACGTACAAACACACACAAACATTGATTTTATTCAGTTAAAAAGAGTCACGGCTATTTTTTTTTTTTTTTTGCAATGGAAGGAGTACCAATCAGAGATATCCAAAACACCAAAGCCAGCTATTTTATCCTGCACGGGGCCCCAGACAGTAGCCCCAAAGTGCCCCACCCCCTATAAGCCCTACGTACAAACACACACACACACATTGACTTTATTCAGCTGATAAGAGTAACGGCTAATTTCATTTGCAATGGAAGTAGTACCCGTCAGAGACATACAAAACACCAAAGCCAGTTATTTTGTCCTGTACGGGGCCCCAGAAAGTAGCCCCAAAGTGCCCCCCCCCCAACACACATACTCACACAATAGTTTCATTCAGTTGAAAAAGGGTCACGGCTAATTTCTTTTGCAATGGAATTAATACCCATCAGAGAAATCCAAAATACCAAAGCCAGTTACTTTATCCTGCATGGGGCCCCAAACAGTAGCCCCAGACAGTAGCCCCAAATTACCCCCTTCCCCCTCCCCCTCCCCCCACACACACGTTGATTTTATTCAGCTGAAAAGGGTCACGGCTACTTTCTTTTGCAATCGGAAGTAGTACTCATCAGAGATATCCAAAGCACTAAAGCCAGTTATTTTATCCTGTACGGGGCCCCAGACAGTAGCCCCAAAGTGCCCCCTACACACACAAACACACACACACACACACACACACACACACACACACACACATATATATATATATATATATATATATATATATGTATATATATATATGATTGGTTTCATTCAGCCGAAAAGGGTCATGGCTAATTTCTTTTGCAATGGAAGTAGTATCCATCGGATATCAAAATACCAAAGTCAGATATTTTATCCTGCACGGGATCCCATACAGTAGCTCCAAAGTGTTTTGCTTTATTCTCTTTATTGTTTGCATCTCTTCTTCTTAAATATGCGCTCCTTTGTCTTCTTTTTCGCGACAACGACAACGCGTCCTCCTCATCATCATCAGTTTTGCTGTTCTGACAAACATTTTCCAGCGTATCGGCTACGTTCGATTTTAGAGCGGCGAGAGTGGAAGACGTGCATAATTGAGTCTGGGAAAGCGTAGGAACAGCGTAGCTAAAGCGGCCAACAGCGTTATCGAAGCAGGAATGAAGCGTCGTAGTAACAGGCCTTGATTTTATACGAGAGTAGAGAACTTAGTGAGAGCGTCGTTAAAGCGGGAAGGTCGTGCTTTGATCAAGAAAGCGGCGCAGCAGCGGGACCATGTCGTCGGTGTCTAGTTTAGACTATATTTCCCGTTCTTGTGCCGCTGTTACTACGGTCAGAAAAACCTGGAATTGTTACGCTCATCCCGCGGTATTTACACTGTCACTGCTCTCTCCCCGTTTGAGCTACGATTCAAAATAGGTCAATCTTGATGGGGAGATGAGGAAGAAATTTTGAACCAGTTCAAAATTTCTTCCCGATCTGTAAAATTGCCAGATCCAACCCCATCACCCCAAACGCTGCTGCTACGATGCTCCCGGTCCCCGCACACTTTTGCCGCTCTCTCCCGATCTGACAGATTGAATATATCGGGATGTGCTCAGATCTTGATAGTGGAATTACACGTGGGGACACTTTAGGAACACTCCGTGGGGCCCCGTACAGCTATATAACTGGTTTCGGTGTTTTTGATACCTCCTTGAGTACTACTTCCATTGCAAAAGAAATTATAGCAGTGATTCTTTTCACTTAGAATAAAATAATACGGGAGCACTTTCCGCAGCTACTGGCTGGGGGCCCCTTAACTGGATGGGTTTGTGTTTTACGTATCTCAGCTGTTAATTCCACTGCCAAGGAAAATAGGCATACATGACTCTTTTCACCTACAAACAATTAATTCATATGGGGTGGGAATACCTTGGGGCTATACCTGTCAAGGGCCCTGCATCCGGGCCAATATCGTACCTCTTTTAATCGAATTCTTCAATGTTGAATTAAATTTAGCTAAAATTTCGCCTAGATGACATGGTAGTTCAATGTCATATTAATCTCTTCATTCATATTTATTTTGAAACATTCACATTACCTCTAACCTTATTGTAAATAACACTTTTTCAACTGAAATCCATATATAAGACAAGTACCATTCCACTATTCGTTCATTCATAAACTCATAATGATATAGTCACGTGATTACATGCTGCGCTCGTTCATTCAAATTGATTTCTGGCCATCTAATTTAACATGTTCTGCAGTCAATTAAACAGATATGTTCATGCTTGGCCTCTTTCCTTATTTTCTTTCGTCGTAGTTATTGTTTTGTAAGCATCATAGCATTTCATGTTTTCGTATTCGCTAAAGAGACTTTGACACCATTTTTTTAACGTGCTTTTTGAATCCAAAGAAGTAAGAAGCCGCAAATTATCTGGCCGTTACGAGCGCTTTATTACGAGCGGTCGGCCAATTCCAAGAAGTCAAGGTTATGATCCTCGAATGTTTTTTTTTTTTTAATAATTCTTTCTATGTCTTCTAGAGATATACGTCTGTATCTATTGTGCTGTCATGACTATAAAAATGAAGTTAATCTGCATCACTGGTACACGTATAGGCCTATAATGACATGTGTAGGCCTATGAAAGAGAAGGAGCCTTACCAGTCTGGTTACAGAACAAACAAATCCAGTTATACTAGATAAGAAATATGATACATTTACTGCTTTATAACAGTAATCTATAGATGAAACGAAAACACACAAAAGACACGTTGAAATGATCTGAAGCAAAGAAATAGCATGATTTGTTTGTTCATTTCCATCTGAGAAGATGGCTGGATAGCCCATATTCAGCTACTCTAAGCTGGTCTTCCATGGGGTCCAGTTGGCTCTTCGCGATGAATGAATGAAGCGGGATCTTTTATGTGCATGAGTTGTTACTCTCACATACACGGGACCTCCATTTTATGTCCTATCCGAGGTACAAAATGATTTGAATTTGAATGAACACGTTTGGAATTTGACTGTCTTTCGCGAAATTTAATGACTGAAATACCCTTTTCGGCAAGTCAAGGCGAATTTGAATGAACGTATAAGGTACCAGCCAATTTGAATACCCATTTTACGAATTCGAACCTTCTATCAAATGAACCAACAAAAGTGCGAAATTGGCTGGGAAAACCTAACTGGCTTTGATGTTTTGGGTATCTATGATCTAAACTAAGGCCTACTTCGATTGTAAAAGAAAAACAACTATGACTCTTTTCAGCTAAATGATGTCATAATAATTATGTGGGGGAGGGGCACTATATGGCTACTGTAACCTTGGCCCAGTACAAGACTTCCTTTGCAAATTTTATGAGTGTTTTACTACTGTAACCTATGGGACCCCGTATACAGGATAAGATGACTTGCTTTAGTGTGGTTTGTGATATCTCTGTTCAGTAGGCCCTGATATTAACGTTACAAAAGAATTTGTAAGACCATTTTCAGCTGATTCACAGTACATGTATAATGGATGGGACACTGTGGAGCTACTGTCTGGGGCTCTGTGCAGGATAAAATAACTAGCCTTGGTGTGTTGAATATCTCTGATAGGTACTTCTTCCAGTGCAAAAGAAATTACCCGTGTTTGGGGCTATACTGATGTGCGGGGACCCATACAGGATAAAATAACTGGCTTTGGTATTATGGATATCTCTGATGGGTACTACTTCCATTGCAAAAGAAATTAGCCGTGACCCTTTTCAGCTGAATGAAACTAATGTGTGCGTGTGTGTGTGTGTGTGTGTGTGTGTGTGTGTGTATGTGTGTATGTGGAGAGGGGGGCACTTTGGGGCTACTGATGATGATGATGAGGAGGAGGACGCGTTGTCGTTGTCGCGAAAATGAAGACGAAGGAGCGCATATTTAAGAGGAAGAGATGCAAACAATAAAGAGATAAAGCAAAACACTTTGGAGCTACTGTACGGGACCCCGTGCAGGATAAAATATCTGACTTTGGTATTTTGATATCCGATGGATACTACTTCCATAGCAAAAGAAATAAGCCGTGACCCTTTTCGGCTGAATGAAACCAATACGTGTGTGTGTGTGTGTGTGTGTGTGTGTGTGTGTGTGTGTGTGTGTTTGTGTGTGTAGGGGGCACTTTCGGGCTACTGTCTGGGGCCCCGTTCAGGATAAAATAACTGGCTTTGGTGCTTTGGATTTCTCTGATGGGTATACTTCCATTGCAAAAGAAATTAGCCGTGACCCATTTTGGCTGAATGAAACTAATGTGTGTGTGGGGGGGGGGGGTGCACTTCGGGGCTACTGTCTGGGACCCCGTACAGGATAAAATAACTGGCTTTAGTGTTTTGGATATCTCTGATGAGTATGCTGGGATACTACTTCCAATTGCAAAAGAAAGTAGCCACGACCCTTTTCAGCTGAATAAAATCAATGTGTGTGTGTGGGGGGGGGGGGGGGGGGGGGGAGGGAGCAATTTCTGCCCCCCCAAGGAAAAACGCAGTATCTAACATTTTTGGCGATTTTCACTTTTTTGCATAAATATAGTCAGTGGGCAATCCTTCTTCTTATGACATATTCAGATTTTTGAAAAAATGTTTAGAAAGCCACTTTTCCGTAACTGCCAAACGCAGTATCTACACTCAACTTGCACTTTCCCCAAGGAAAAACGCAGTATCTACATGATGAATATTTCCCCAAGGAAAAACGCAGTATCTACAAAGCTAGTCTTAATTACCAGACACTGTTATTTATATATGTGAATACTTTGCCGGTTGTTCTGTAATTTGAACGTAAATTACTTTCTTTAGATATACTTGCTCAATAATAAGACATAATGTTCAAAATATCTAACCGAAACAATACTGATTAGTAAATATTTTGATGAGATCGTAATCCTAATATAAAACACAGTGTGTGATTAAGACTAACCGAGTGCACATTAAACAATGCAACACAACACTGACAGCTTGCAGCTAGCTGCACTGATGCTGTGCAGCAGTCATCAGCACAGGGCCCGGGTGCGTTTTTTTTTAAGACGGCACAGATTGGGGCATGGCGCGTGTTAAACCTATGGGAAAAACGTTGGGTTAGGGTTTTTGGTTATGGTTATGGTTAGGGTTAGGGTTAGGATTGGGGTTAGGGTTAGGGTTAGGGTTAGGGTTTGATGGTTAGGGTTAGGATTAGGATTAGGGTTAGGTTTAGGAGTAGGGTCCCCGATAGATTTTTAGTTTCCCCAATCTGTGCCGTCTAAAAAAAACACGCGGCCCGGGTAGTCAGCATTACAGTGGGAGTGTGTACTTGGAATAAAACAAAATGTTGTCGTGGGGAAAATTACTCGTGAGCCTAGCCCTCAAGAAAATTTATCTGCAGATAATGAGTAAGTTATTCAAAACTATTTCAATATTGAAAGAATAAAGCTGATTGTTTGTCACACGAAGCGAAGTAGGCTAAATACAATGCATGTTTGTCACACGAAGCGAGGTAAACACAAATGCATACATTTGTGTTTACTTCGCTTCGTGTGATAAACGATCAGCTTTATTTCTTTCATATTCTACCTCAATGATGAACATTATCCGTACTATAACTTGTTGTGAAGTAACTTTGTTAGGCCTAGACCCATGTCAAAATTCCTCAGGCTCCGAATCCGAAAGTTTCTTCGAAAGGCAATAGATCTATTTGTGTTGTATCGGATAAACGTCAGGTTATGTAACATGTTACACCCTCCCTTAGATCTAAGTCTAGGCCTAAGTCTTTTATTGTCTAGACAGTAGGCTATGCCTAACGTTTGAGTCTTGCGTCTCTTTTCTAATGTTAGACTTTACGTTAATCAGAACTTCCAGGGTCCGTATTCCGAAAGTCTAAAGAAAGATCTAACAAGTGTAGGACTTGAATAGGCCTACTCTAGGGCAGGCCTGTAGTAAGAAGTCTAAAACTTAACCACTTTTTAGAATCCTAAGTCTAGTGAAGTGTCAATGTTCAATTATCTACATCATACCATACTTATGTCTTAAAATTACAGAGTTGACAATACTATAGATTAGGGTCCATGGGAAAAATAGGTACCCACGGTAAATAAACGAAATAGAGAAAGTTAAGAATAAGTTGTATTTTAATTCTTATCGGATCTAGACAGTGTCTAGACCCTAACCGATTAGTGAGACTGGGTTGCGTAAAATGCATGCATGATCCCATGCTGCATGCTACATAACTTACAAGTAAAAAAAGTTACAGGTACATTACAAATTTACATGACGTTAAACTTAGGTTCAATCCAGAAGGAATAGGCCTAGAGAGCGGATGTCACTTCATTCTAGACCGGTTCTAGATGTATTTTTTTTTCTAATCAAAGAGTCCTGGCTCGTGTAGGGCTTAAACCTTCTGCAGTTCTAACGTTAGGCTATTTTTTTTTTTTTTTTCTGTGAGCATCGTGCATGTATAGCCTGAGGCGGTAGACTTGTGTAGCCTGCTACGTAGCCAGCCTAGAATAAACGATATAAAAACTAGACCTAGTCTAGATCGATCTAGGTCCAGACATCCGATTTAGATTTATTTTGGTCTAGACAGACTGTAACCTAGACTGTACAGATAGATCTAGTATTCTAGATGCTAGTTAGCGGCTAGGCCATGTAGCATCACATTACAGCCCTGGCAAGCTTCATATTAAACACGTATCGACGTAACGTTAGGCCTACAGCAAGATCGGTCTGGGATACACTTTTAAGCAAAACGTTCCAAGAACGATCTGTTATTTAATAATCTTATGAAGCCTAGAGGGCATAAATGGGGGGGGGGGGGGGTGGAGGATGCATCCCCCAGGGCCAGAGAATACTTGAACAATGATGTTTACATGCATACATAATTATGGCAGAAGATTAATACTAGTCATTCCGCTGTAGATACTGCGTTTTTCCTTGGGGAAATTCGTTCCATTGTAGATACTGCGTTTTTCCTTGGGGAAATCAGTCAATTGCGTGGGGTTTCCCCAAAGTATCTACATTTTCATCAATAACTGAAAAACAAAACAAAAACAAAAAATGATATTTTCCAGGAAAATTGGTAGCTAGATAGACTAAAATTCCACAATGAAGGAATTTTTCAAAGAGTATATTTTCCAGGGGCTTTGGCAAAAAGATAAAATGGTGAATATCTCGGTTGTTTAGAAATGGAGCTGGATGTAGATACTGCGTTTTTCCTTGGGGGGCAGATTTGGGGCTACTGACTGGGGCCCCGTGCAGGATAAAATAGCTGGCTTTGGTATTTTGGATATCTCTGATGGGTACTACTTCCATTGTAAAAGAAATTAGCCGTGACTCTTTTCAGCTGAATTAAACTAATGTGTGTGTGTGTGTGTGTGTTGGGGGGGGGGGGAGCTCCTTTGGGGCTACTGTCCGGGGCCCCGTACTGGATAACATAACTGACTTTGGTGTTTTTGATATCTCTGATGGGTACTCCTTCCATTGCAAATGAAATTAGCCGTGACTCTTCTCAGCTGCACGAATGAAATCAATGTTTGTGTGTGTTTGTACGCTATGGCCTATGGGGGGGGGGGGGTGGGGCACTTTGGGGCTACTGTCTGGGGCCCCGTACAGGATAAAGTAGCTGGTATTGGTGTTTTGAATATCTCTGATGGGAACTACTTCAATTGCAAAAGAAATTAGCCGTGACTCTTTTCAACTGAATAAAATCAATGTTTGTGTGTGTTTGTACGTAGGGCCTATGGGGGGTGGGGCCCTTTGGGGCTACTGTCTAGGGCCCCGTACAGGATAAAATAGCTGGCATTGGTGTTTTGGATATCTCTGATGGGAACTACTTCCATTGCAAAAGAAATTAGCTGTGACCCTTTTCAGCTGAATAACACCATATTTGTAGGGCCCTTTGGGGCTACTGTCTGGGGCCCCGTACAGGATAAAATAGCTGGCATCGCTGTTTTCATGATAAGTACACCCAAAGGAACAATATCCACCAACTTTTGTCCGTGACCCCCTTCGGCTGAATAAATCCATTTTTCGGGGTCCCTTTTTGTGGTCCCTAGGCTTACGGTACAGGATGTGACTTGCCAGCAATTCATTTTATTGACCCTTGGACACATCCTTACATGATGAGACCATTAAAAAGTGTGACCCTTTTCAGCTGAATAAATCTTCTGGGCCCCCGGTCTATAGTTTACCCGGATGCATGAAGACGTCGGTGGCTACTCCGACTCGTATTTGACATTGTTTCTACGTTGTGTGTGTGTGTGTGTGTGTGTTTGTGTGTGTGTGTGTATGTATTGTGTATTATATTCGCACGTGTGGACGGTACAACTAGATGATAGATCTACGGTAGATACGCGTACGCACCCCGTACGCGGTTTGCCCTTCGCACTTTTCCAGTCTCAAGCGCAGCTGCAGCCCAACCTGTCGCCGCTCATGCATGTTCTATAGTACGTACAGAGTGTACATATTTATAGGTAGAAACGATTCTACACAGGCCTGCTAGTACACTACAGGGGCGACCGCATTCAGCGTCGTCTGGTCAGGCTATCTTACATCAGTAGTTTTGCTCGAATCGTGCAGAAAATTTCCCAGGAAAATCCTTTTTTCCGTCCCAGACCAACAAAAGTATCGTTAAAGGTGAGCTGTATGGCTGGGAAATATCGGTACAACGATGCCGAACATAAGAAACTTAGGGCCTACAAAATCTCGAAATCGTGTTGTGACCTACCTGTGCGTGGACAATTTGTGAAGCGATGTTTTAACGTGGACCGGCAGGCTGTGGCCCTCGGTTATAAACCGAGAAAACTCCTGAAACCAGATGCAATCCTGACCATTTGCTCACATGAGTTATAAAACAGAAACACCTCGAGCATCGACTTCGAAGACAACCGAGGGAAAAAAGCGTAGAGAGGTAAGGAAAGTGGCTAGCTATGTTTAATTTACCGTGGGCCTGCAGCCGGGGTTGGACTGCAGTACAGTGCCACTGAGCTAGCTGCTGCCAGTGCCGACTGGACATGCACGGCAAAGTGGAGCGAATTCATATCCCTACGACCCCCTGTGTTTACCCTTCCCGGCTCACGTCATATTTTTTTTTCGAGGAAAGGCGATTATCTGACTACTTACAGAAATATTGATATACAAACAATATTTTCTTTGAAGAATTCGACTCTCTCATGCACAGGTTATCTTCGGTTTGAATGCCAAAATCGACTGGACGAGGTCGAGTGTACTGTGTATGTATACATTGGTATGGTAAGGATTTGCGCGCGAGTGGTTTCTACGCTAAGAAGTATGCAACACGGACGGAAGCTAGAAAACGACCGTGCCTATTTGATGTCAAGTTCATGGTATATTTGGTTTAAAAATACATATAAATTTATGTTTACAATATTAATTTTTCGTAAATTATATAAACTAAGCTTGAAATATTTTGTTTGAAATTATAAAACCACAAACTTTCACATTATATGATAAAATTGCAACTAATCATTTGAACACTTAAATTGGTTTTTAGAGGCATGGCTGTCAACTTGGTGAGTAGGGCATGCACTACGTAGCATCTTTTTGCCGGCTCTTTCACGATCGCTTGAAGGAATTATTTTTCAAAAATCGCGTACGGAGACAATTTTTGATGTCCAAGCGTATAAATTAGTGAAAGTTTATATTTTTTACTCTTCTTAATTATCAGTGCAGTGAAAATCTCAGGACTGCCTCCCTTTAAACATCAGCATTTCATGGAGTAATGTTAGTAGTAATGGACTGTCTTCGAGGTCATATCCTTACTGGAAAGAACACAGTGTGAACAATTTGAGAACACGGTGTGGAATCTCTTCGCAGTGTTAAAGTCCAGCGTTTTAATGTGGTGACCACACTGCGAATCATCAAATCACAGTGTGAAACAAAACATAACTATGAGAGCTCTCTGTGGAAAAAAAAAAACACACCACAGTGTGAAATCATCTTCATACCGTGAAATTCGAGCATTTTAACATTACCAACTATGTGAACATATTGTGAACAAACTGTGGGACTCTTCCGTCGATATTTTTTTTCATTGCAACTGATTGCCAAATTGCCCTACATCGACGTAAATGTATCATTGATACTACTAAAACAGTGATCAATTCCATGTTTATTTAAATCGATGTAGGGTAATTTTTCATTCAGTTGCAAACTGTGGGACACTGTGTTCTATTCAGCTTATAGACATTCATGATTATGATATCAATAACTATTTCGTTCTTAAATGAAAGGAACACCAGATTCATGAAATAGGAACATTTGACATGAAATCCAAAAATTCTAGGTAAATAAATTTATTTCATTGGTCTATTGTTGCATTGTTCAAGAGCATCAGAGACATCAACATCTTTATCAGATATCTGTTTCAATGAAGACATACAGTCCTTTTATAGCACTTTACTCATAGTATAGGGACTTATTCAAAGTCTGTTTATGCACGCATGCAGAGAGGAAAATGTGTTTTACATTGTGCAACTTTTGTAACAGGGTATACGGGTTATGGATTTTGAACCCAAAATATCCTGAGTAGGATACCGGTACCCTAACCACTTGACCACATTGCTCTTGTGTGTGAAAGAGGTTAAAAAAAAAACCTCGTATAGAGCAAGCGATTGATCAATGTAAGATGTAATTAGGTGATCCGAGTATTCTCTGGGATCACCTTCTGTATCTGTACTGATTCGTTGTTCTTCTTTCTTTATTTCTCCTCAAAAGTTGTGCAGAGGTTAACTCAGAAAGTCTTATGCATATCAACTTCAAACTTATACCATATATGTATCATGTCCCAAAGACGAAAGATTTAATAAAATCATTGTGATCAGTTGACCGTGACGTCACTATGACGTCATTATATAAAAACACATTTTCATTCATATCTCATTAATGGAATAGAATTTCTCAATGAAATTTACTTCACATATAGTTTAAAATGAAATTTACTTCACATATAGTTTAAGTCAAGTTCTTTGTACTCATATTCTCAAAATTCATCTCTACCTTTAAAACGTGAGCGTTCGCGCGCGTTGAAATATTTACATGCTCCAATCGAGTTCAAAAATTTTTTGCACACGTTTCAGATCATTTGGAGCATTTTTTGAAGAAAAAAATTGAAAAAATAGACGGACGCGTAGGCGCGCGCGCATATACGCACGCAGAACTCATATGCAATAGAAATTTCCCGTTTTTGCACAGGGATCGAATGTCTGAAATGTCAAGGAATAAGTCTACTAAGTTTCAAGTCAGTAAGACTCAATATGACGCCATACATGCCCGTCAAAGTTGAAATTTCGCGCGCGCGTCAATGGCGATATACAGTGCAACTATGCCAAAAAACCGCCAATTTTAAATCCGATTTTACTCGTCAGAATGGACGGTGACCCCCCCCCCCCACCCCTCTCATTTTTTTTTGTTTACACATTCTGAAAGCTGGTGAGTTATACATGTCATTTCATGGGTTGGCGATGCTGGAAAAATGATTGAAAGATATCAAATTTCTTACTAAAATAAAAAAAGTAAATTTTCAAAATGAAGTCATCAAATTCCGAGTTCACTCGAGCGTATCTCACTTATCGTTTGCCTATTTTCACAAAGACTTCTATCTAATGTAGCTAATTAAATGCTCTTTCATAAGTGTAATTACAAAATTTTGATTGGCTGACGGCATCACCTCGTAAAAATGGATTGAAAGTAATCTTGTCAAATTCGACCAGTTTACATGTTATCTCTATGGGAGTGCAGTTTTTCTGGAAATGAAAATTGACATGACTATCTTTTTCGAGCACTAGCTCACTTATCCTTTAGATAATTTCTCCACGATTTTAATATGTTGTAGCTGAGACTTTGAGCTATCAGTAATAATCCCCGTTTTTTCATACGACGTCGGCATCACGTCGAAAAAATGGTTAAAATTGGCACTTGTCTTCGATGCAGCGTCATTTTGCTTTAATAGCACACAGGGCCTATGGAGGATGAAATACAATTTGTAGGTCAGTACATAGCGCATCCGACTTGTAATCCTAAGGTCCTCGGTTCGAGGCTCACCCCTGCCAATACTTTTTTTTTGCATTTTTTACATTATTTTCTTCTTTTTCTTTAGTTAGTCTTATCCTCCCTTCCTATCTTTAACTTTTTCTGATTGTTTTATGCTTCTCCTTCAAATTTCTATACAATAACTTATTTTTTTCTGTATCTTTCTTTCTTCCACTTTCTGTGCAATAGATCAACAACAACAATGGCTATCAACCCCATATTCTTCACATGTTTAGTTCATGTCATGAATATTATTTCACAAAATAACAACTACTTCCTCTGACACCATCTTGGGTAGGTAAATTAGGGTCAAAGGTCAAAAGTGTTTCATCCTGTTTCTTGGTAAACACACGTTCTATCTTTCCCACATTTTGCACACGTAAGGAACATGTTGCAAGTATAATTTCACAAAATAACAACTTGTCGCTCAGATGCCATCTTGGCTGTGTAAAGTGGGGTCAAAAGTCAAATGTACTTCATTCTGTAATCTCATTAGTGTATATGGTATCACCGTCATATTTTGCACACACATGGACCTCGATAGATGGATCATTTTGTAAAATAACGACACTTTGGTCGGACGCCCTTTTGGCTGTGCAAATGAGGTATTATCTCTACACACTAAGAAAAAATGATTCATTCTTGCACCTTTTAAGGGTGCAAAGTGATGTCACACTGGTGGCTCCCCATGGGTGTTATCTTGCACCCTCGAGAAATGGGTGCAAAAGTGGTACCTTGCGCAAGGGTATAACCTTGCAACCTGTGGGTGCACCTTTGCACCGCCAAAGAAGGTGCAACATTGCACCCTTTATTGAGGGTGCGAAGTGGTTCCCTTGGGTGCATATTTCCACCCACACTAAGTGGTGCTAAGTTGCACCCTTTTCTTGAGGGTGCATCTTTCCACCCACACTAATTGGTGCTGAGATGCACCTTTCTTGAGGGTGCGATCTTTCTCCCTTTAATTTTCGGCGCAACTTTGCACCCTCTCTTGCCTCTACTTTTGGTGCAACTTTACACCTTTCGTGAGGGTGCAAAGAAGCACCCTAAGTTCCAAGATTGTAGCCTCTTTTGAGGGTGCGATTTTGTGCCATATAATAGGTATAATGTTGCACCTATGTGGTGCTTATTTGATCCATGACTGCAGCAAAATTGCTTCTTTAAAGGAGCCAGTCAGTGTCACTGTCTACGCCTTTAGAGGCGCAATGTTGCCCAGTATAACCTCAAGTGAACCTTGAGATTACTGGGCAATATTGCGTCTCTAGAGGAACAGGTAGTGACACTGATTGGCTCCTTTAAAGAAGCAATTTTGCAGCAGTTATGGATGAAATAAGCACCACATATTTGCAACATTATACCTATAAGGTAAATATACTTAGCATCACATAACAAGGTACAATTTGGTTACTTAACTACTTTAAACCTTGAATAGTGCGAACTAATGCAAGCCTGTTTGCTCAGTATATCAAACTTATGCTGTTGTTGCACTCTGCAAAGTAAATAAGATTGGTGTAATTTGGATCCTGTGAATCATGAAATGTGTGCGTGGAATTTGTGAGTTTTGAAATGTTAATGTAGAAGTTAACTTATAGTTGTGTTTGAATGACATACTAAAACCAAATATTTACCCAATTACCTTTCCAATGAGGTGAGCACTATCATTATCTATCAAACAAACCCTCTAGGCAAGAGCATACATCTGCATGAAGGAAGAGGTAAAAATATGATATACATTTGTCTGGATACGTTTTATTCAAAACGTACTTGAATACGTACTTATTCACATAATCTATAAGAATAAGATATGCTTTTTGCCAGTACACAAAGCCTCAAAAAACAAAAGCATGCTACGTACATTTCTAAAGTATGCACCATATCTTTAAAAAAAAAATGTAAGAGGATTAACACAAGTTGTTTGTATGCATTTAAACGAATAGGCCTACATATTTCCATGCGTACAATATTCATGTAACAGTGACGTCATCATGAATCATCAAAAAGATGTTTCCAGCATAGACATGAATTTATCTAAAATTTAAAACATGTCTTACAATATTAGGAGTTTGTTTTATAATTACGATGCCAATTGTCTTAAAGTCCTTATCACGACATGTCTTGGTGTTCACACTTATTCAAATCATGAGATTCTTGGCACTTAGATTACGACTACAATTTATTATGGTTTAGATACTTAACTGACATACGCATACCATATTCAGGTATACGGGCATTTCGATGAAAACATCTAAATACAAGGTATAATTATAATATGAAAATCGAACTTGATACCAGCCCTTATGGGCTACCAATGGAGACTATAGGCAGAATCGCAGTTATCATGGTTATGTATTCAGATTTTGTTTTGGGTGATCAATTCGAGTCCCTCGAGCTGAGATTCCGGAACTGCAATGAGCAAATCATCATAATGACTAACAAAGTGACTGAGAATAATACATGCACCAGTTTCTGTTTCGTTGTTCTATACATAGAAAGTTGTTACGTTTTCCAATCCTCTGTAGGCACACAGGGATTTGCAGATCACCTTTGGCTATAACGCCATGGTCGCGTGCAAAATGATTGCAGCTTATCTAACTTGTAGTTTCCGAATAGGGGACTACCGTGCTTATATATATATTAATCGGATGATAGACCCCGTCAAAGAGTAAATTGCGGATATCGTATACCATTGTCAAATCCACTTTTTGTTCTGTACACAGTTTCACTGGACTCTTATGAACCACTTAAGCATTACCAAATCATGGAGTATAAGAATAATCTTATGTTATTTCCTTGAAACGGCTGCATTTGTATGAGCGGGAACAGTTTGGCATCATACATGACTAAATGCATGTATTATACAAGGTTTCAGGACACTTTGAACCGTGTCCCCCCCCCCTCCCCCCCCCAAAAAAAAAACACACACAAAACAAAACAAAGCAAAACAACAACAACGAGTGAAATGTTGTATACCCTAGGCCCATTAGTGTATGATCTTTGTCCTTTGAATACATTGCCCATATTTTTCAACGAATAAGCATCTGGATGCAACGTAGGTATATATAAAATGATTTTTTTAAAGGAAAATACATTTAACCACTTCAGAAATAACTATGGAACAAATAGCATAATATTGACACGTTCCCTTATTCCTAAATGACGTGACAGAAAACTTTCCTCACCGAAATCATTCTGTCGTTATTCAAGTACAAGACATTGCTGATTATATACCTAGTTCGATTAAAAGTATACATGGAGTCATTGCAAAAGTATCTAATGAATAGCATGCTTCAGAACTACATCATTGTCATTTATTCTATGACGCTAATAATAGAGTAATTATTCCGCCATACTGCCTGGCAGGTTGTAGTCCTCCTACGACGTTTGTTCAGCAAATAAGGTACAAAATAAAATTTTGCGAATTTTACACGCTGTTGCCAAAGTATCTAATCTCCTTTACCACTATTCTCAGACATAAGGTATGCTGATGCTGTATGAATTAGAAACGGAAGCTTCACAAATATTCACCATCTAACAAGGTAAAAGCGAAGTGATGTCTTGCCCACATATCGAATTTGTGATTACACTGATTTTCAAATGTAAGCTCATTGACTTTTTGACTGTTGACGGAGTCGGACTTCACCAATATCAACACTTGACAGCCATCTTTAGATGTTCTGGGGAGTGAATTTGGTGGTCATATAGCTCAAAAGTGTGGAAAGTTATCAAAAGAACACCACAATACTATGTCGACAGTGCTTACAAGGTGAGATACAAAGAAAGAGCACGAAATGACATTGTAGAATTTGATAATGACCTACAATATTTGACCTTGAACGCTGGCACCCACAAGGTGGCAGAAGTAACTTCATCCAATCGTAAATACATATGCAAAGTTTCATTTGGATAGCTCAAACAGTACTTAAAGGGGAATGAAACCCAAATGTACCCGTGGATTGGAGCAATATCACAAGAACACATAAGTGAACATGGAAAATCGTATGATCCAGTGGAAGTTATGCATTTTTTAAAGTTTCAGTGTCACTTTCATGTATGGAAACGTATATGACGAAAATATCAAGGGAATTCCATAAAATCTGATTCTAAATGAAAAGTACAAATTGCCTCCACTTATTTGTCGTTGCCATAATGTTAAGGGTAATATTACCCCCACCCCCTTCTGGAAGAAGTAAATCAAGTGCTCCTTTTGTAATGCTAGAAACGTGAAACTATGCCTATTTTCCTTACATTTCTTTATATAATTTTCCATGGTTGACGTCAAAGATGTAGCTTTCCCATGTCGTAATGGCGGCACTGAAACTCTAAATATAATTATGTGTATATATAGCTCTTCAACGGATTTTCCGATATTCCTCAATTTGTGACGATGTGTTCAACTGCTAAAGTAATCTCCCTGCATTAACTTGTCCACTTGTACTTTTCGTTTCATTTCCCTTCGTGATACAACGTTGCCATAATCGATAACAGACTGATGTACGAACGGAGGGACAAGCTGAACAACATCATTTCTCTGGTGACAATTCCTTGTAAAAGTATACACCATGAAAACTTTAGGCTGGTAAACTATATCAAGACAATTATTGAACAATATTGTTAATGAAATGCCGTAGGTTTTTCTTCGTGATAGTTGCCTGTTCAGATCAAGGCTTGCAATGTACTGCTGAAGTATGCATCGGGTGTTTCTGCCTTGTCTGGGATACTGAAAGCCACAGAGCACAGCAGGCCGGAAACATTGTAGCGAAGGAAGACACGATTGTATACAGGAATTCGGGCAGATTTCACAACCATCCAGCCAAACAGTGCGCAGCATTCACAGTGAAGATTGTGGGATTTAGTTCTGCCAGGTTCTGAAAGAGATTTTGGCATGAATAAATAATGACTGAATAAAATTTCGAAGGAAATAGGTCGTTTACACTATGGGCGGTTTTGTTGCTTACATAAACTAACAGGTTGCAACTATGATCATTGACCAGAAAATGGAAAATTGAATTGATTGCATAGATCTACTTCAGGTTTCTAACGACTTTTGCTGAAATAATGAGAAATGGTTTTGAAATAGCTGCGATATCCAAAACAGAGCAATAATAATATAATATAGGACTCACTTTTTATCACGATTGCTGCGTTTTATTTTGTTTTTGGATGGCTCATCCATTTCAAAACCAATTTTCATCAAATAATCTTTAGAATTCCTCTTAGAATGGCATACTCTCTATTATTTCATAAGTAGGTTCTTGGTATATCACAAAAAGTTAAAAGCCCAAATCCTCACCTCCACCAATACTATACCATCCCTTTAAGCTTTGATATTGGTTTCTAAACAAATCCGGTCGGATAGATTTATTTCAGCTCTTTGTCATATAAGTAAAACATGATAATGTTGCAAAGAAATATTCCTCTTATATTTCTAGTCACAAAGCAGATGGAATTCCCGTCTCCCATAAAAAAATAAAAGTGCAGCACTTACTTTGTCACAGACATACAGCATGTCCTCTCCAGGCAGACGGGGAATTAGGAGACAGCATGCCGACATCACTACGTTAGAGCTGGAAAAAAAAAGAATAAATGTGGAATAGCCTGAGTAAAGTCATGTTGAAAAGAAAAATGTGGCGAATTTGGAATGAGATGAAAATACACACCTTTTATGTAGGCCTGCATACATTTATGACATAGGGCATATTCAAATATTCCCACATTTTTCCTGACCAACTCAAAGTCTTCATAACATAAAATAACAAAGTAAGACAACATCAAATTACATGCCAATTTAACATCAGTTTGCTGTATATTTTACACAGTTAGGAAAAGGAGTAAGACTTATAGACCTCAGCCATTCAGCCGTTGCTGAGCTTGCCACAGATGATGGTCCGGGTGCTGGCCATGGCAATGGGTGTAATGATGCCCATTATGGTTGACACCTCTAATCCTGCTACCACACACACAAAAAAGTGAAAATATAGCCCCCTCTACTTATTCATAACATTGATTTGATTTACTTTGATAATACTGGTTACAGAAAAGAAGATTACCCCCCCCCCCCCCAAAAAAAAAAGATAATAATAATAAATGAAATAATATAAAATAAAACAAATAATATATAAATAAATAAATAAATAAAAAATGAAAAAAAAAAAGAAGATTCTTGCGGGGTAGAGATGCTGCCTGTATGAGTTACAATCCATCATGGAGTTTTCAGGAAAAAGTCCAAACAAAAAACTGAGAAGACGTAGAACGGAAAAGGCAAGAATGAATGATCGCGATGGTCCACTTGAGTAACATATCTCTCGATTATAGATGGTATCAAAAATTGCACTGTAGTCTTATCAAATTTTCCGCAACCCACTAAACGGTGGCTACGTTATAGTAACTGATAAAACTGCGTTCATGTGTAATAATACGCTTTAATATAATATACTTCACGGATATCACAAGCTGAAAATCTAGATGAATCAATAACCTGAAAATACATATACAAGTGTATACATGTTTTACGGATTAATCCATTAATGAAACTTACATATTCTGTTGAGGAATCACTCTGTCCTTCAGAATTGCATATCAGTTTACGTGATCAGGAGAATGCGGGCAAATTATTGTATCTTGCTTGAATACCTGAAAAGGAAAATCAAGTGTCATGAGTTCAAGGCCACTGTTCATGCGTGTGTAATAATTTTGCAGAAGAGCTAACTTATGTAAATGTGACTACATAACTCTCTCCATGGCAGCTTAATGTATAGTTCAATTTTATGCACTGCCTTGCTGCATACAGCCTTACAGGGTGAACTTAAGTCTACCACTAACACTACCTGACTACAGAGAATTATCCAAGCATAAAGATAAGCGTGCAATGTTTGCCATTATGAGTTCAGTTAGTACACTAGTCTATTTATCCATGAGTTTATCAACAATTATTCATCAACTTCAGTTCCGTTCCTTTTATTCGTCATTAATCAAATATGGTATGGCACGACGCGATGTATCATCCTTGGGGATGTGTGTTTGTGTGTGTGTGTGGGGGGGGGGGGGGAGGTGGCGTGAAGGTTATGTTAAGGATACACTTCCTATAGGAATATCCGATTCCACGTTTTCTTAACTATTTTGTTTTGTTGTTGATCGGTAAATATAAAGAATTACTTGAAATTTGTGATTATGTATGTGTTCACTGTATTGTGAGTATAAATTATGCTTGTATAATTGTGTATGTAGTAAAAATTGTATCATTTGTAATGTGTACATGTACATGAATATATGTGAGTTTATGCATGTATGTAGATATGCCTATGTGCACGCCCATGTACCAACAAAAAGAATTTCCTAAATGAACAATAAATGAATCTGAAATCTGAAATCGGAATGCCATGACGTCTTTAGCAAGACATTTTATCGCTAAAGCTGCTCTAATTCCACAGAATGGTTACGAAACAAAACAAAATAGAACAGAAAACAGCACGCATAAAACTAGACAGTTTTAACAGAACTCTAAAATGAACATTTTGATATTACTGCCTGCAAGCCTACATTATAAGACATGGCTATACAACCAAAAACAATAACAAGAAATTTGATGAAGGGTAATATCGAGAGTAAGGCCTTGGTCGAGAACATTGTGGATATTTCAAATCATGCTTTACGATGATGTTTTAACTCACCATTTTCCACGTGGTTGGAATCTGCGGGGTCTTGATATTATGAAGTGGACAAAATAATTTTGAAGTCAGAGTTGCAGTAAGCCGCTACGAAAAGCCTCAGAAGAGCTGATCTGCTATGGAAATGGAATTTGCGCTAGATGCTCAGCTCAAACACGCATGAACGACCTGTACAATGAGCCATCTGGGAGTCAACTTATGTGCACATAAGTTTGCACAACTCAACAATTCATTGAATTCATAAATCATGTTCAAGAAAAGAATGAACATGCCCACACCAGGTGACCAAATTACTGGGTCCGTGAATTGACACTCTAGGAAACATCCATGTCATTATTTTGCATCGAATGTATTCTATGGATTAATAGGCGTTTTAAAAAAAATCCACTTTTGATTCTTAATAATTCAGTAACTATATATCAGATAACACTATCATTGATATGGGAGATAGTTGTATAGTGTACAATTTCGTTGGAGGTGGTTTAAAACACAAATTAGTTTCATGAAATCCATGATCAATTTCACAGTTAGGTTACAGATTTTGCTCTATTTCCAACCCTCTGTACAAAATTTTCACTTTGCACAGGGGTCAATGTGTGTGTATGGGAGTATGTGGTTAACACCCTGACATTGGTGTTGAACAATAGCCAGGGTTTTAATGCTTTATTATTTATTCATGAGAAATTCCACTATCACAGCTAGTCTTTATTCATTCTAAAATGTGGTGTTTGCAAGCACACGGAAACATGTGCTTACATTTTTCATGTGCATGCAATTTACCCTTAGGCTTTACCGTGCATGAATCCATGAAAAAAAAAGGGAAAAAAAAATCAACCCTTACAAATAAATCGTGTAGTTTGCACCATTATATATCCGCGAGTTTGCTCTCTAAATGATTTTAGTTTATAATTTCCTTTACGTTCACTTAATAAAATATGCATACATAAAATGTGACAATGGTATGAATAAAATGACAATGTGACAAGCAAACAAACAAAGCAAACAAACAGCAAAAGATATCAAGTGAAGGGGTGAGTGAGAAGGCAATTGGCCTTATTTAAAACTAATCCCGGAAAAGTGAATACATTGTATAAACAGAGAAAAACATTGGCACACACACACACACAAACACACACACACTCACACATACACACATATGCATACACAGACAAAAACATGGACCAGTGCATATTAGCAATACACAATATGTCATTTTCACAAACACACCCTATCTTGCTAGTCTCTTATAAATTCGTAAAATGATATTGGTAACTTCCAGAAAACCTTTCAAGTAAAATACGTTTTAAAGCTTCCTTAAAACTTTGTACCGTTTTCGTACATTTCACATCAGAGTGGATGGAATTCCAGATTTGAGGGCCTTGAAAAAATATTGACTTTTTTTTTTCTGTCCCGAGATCGAGTCGCAACGAAAATCTTTAGCGTGTAGTAGGGTTTGATTCCATCATCGCACAGTAAGCATGCAGGGAATGCTGTGACATATTCCATTTCGATTGGTCAATACCAGACGAGCAGTCAAGTATTCTTCGTTAGCTTGTTCGCAGACCCTTTCATCAAAGACTCGACTTCATTTAAAGATGCTCCGAAGAATGATTATGAAATTATGGGAGAACATCAAGTTTTATGATGTCTTAAAAAACATGTACATAGTAGCACCACGACGGTATGCAATATTGTATTCAAGTGTCAATCAACACCATATGGGTCTTTCTTTGAGACTTGTTATGGGTTTAATATTGCACCTTAGCAAGAATGAACCACAAACAGGAAGATATGTCTTTGTAATGGTAATTACGTTTCGACATCCCAACCAATAAGAGATAGGTTAGGTGAATGTTAAAGACACGGGGATACACGAATAGAAATTGCTCAAAAAAAAAGAAAGAAATAAAACGAACATTATTATAATAGGCATGCCTTGGCAGTATTCTGATGTTTCTATTGATAGAGAATTCTATTTGAAGATTCATATCAGTTTGCTTTGTCAGAATCATGAGGAAAAGTGATAAAATAAACCGGCTATCCAGGGTACAGTTTAAACACTTTCACATGAAACAGCTGTGATTAACACTTTTGCACAATAATATTTCTGTTCAGAATTGACTTTTGTTTTATATGTTTTTATCTTAAAGTATAGGATTTCATTTGAAGCAAAATATAGCCAAAATTATGTAAACGTCCAAAATGAATCTTCAGATTGCTCAGTGAGACGGCGGCATCGAATCCCGATCAGCGAAGGCACAAATGCACCTGTGGAATTGTTTTGTACAGCAATAGAAATCTGACGACTATTTGAATAATTACATCCAGTTGGAACTTCATCTGTTAAACCTCCTAGGTTATGTGTACAATGTGATTGGTCAATACCAGACAAGCAATCAGGTATTCTACTTTTGTTTTTTAGTAGACCCCTTTCATCATGGACTCACCTTAATTTGAAAATATACTCTCGATGAATGATTATAGAATATGAAAGATATTTAAGTTTCCTGATATCAAAAAAATATATGTTCATAATATCAGCACAAGGATATGTAATATTGCATTTTAGTGCCGAGCAACACCATAGGATGGCCTTTGTTTTGAGACTAGTTTGGGGCGTAATATTGCACCGTCAATGACCGTGGCAAGATCGAACCCAAAATGAACCATATAAGAAGCAAAGTTCCACCATTTTCTCAAATCGTGTAGTTTGCACCCATTTTCGCGACTTCGAACCCTTCTAGCTCCCTTATTGAACCTTTTTTTCTTAGTGTGTATGGGAGTACACTTTTTATGGAAAATAAAAAATGACATGAATGTCTTTATCCAGCACTAGCTGATTTATCCTTCTGTGAATTTCTCCCTGATTTTAAAATGTTGTAAATGAAACTTTGGGCTATTGTTCATGTGATTCATATTCTTATTGAAAGTCGGGATTACGTCCAAAGACCAGGTTGAAATTGACGCTTAGCTTCAATGTCGGGACATACGTGTTTCTTTCGGTGACTTTCTTTGCAATAGCTCAAGAAAAATACTCCCTTTTACTCCCACATTTTGCACATGTTTAGTCCATGTCAAGTACATATTTTCATGAAATAACAACTACTTCATCAGACACTGTCTTTTCTGGGTAAATTAGGGTCAAATGTCATAGCATTTATTTCCGAATATATCGGATCACCTAATCTGTCAGTGTTGACAAATTCCAAGTCTAGTTTCCTTTTGCGTTTATTAATACCTGATGTCACTTACTTCTTGGCGTAAACAGGGACGGATTCAGGAATTCTGTAAAGGGGAGGGGGTGTGAGTAATATTTCTAGTGCCACTTCCGAGTTCCATTTCATTTTTTCTTTTTATTTCTTTTATTTTTAATGAAAAATAAAGGGGGCGTGCGCCGGTTGCGCCCCCTCTGGATCCGCCACTGGTAAAGGAGTGAACTATAGTACAATTGCTTAATCACTGTATCAGTTTATAATAAGCATTTAGAAATGTAATGCATGCCATTATTATACATGATATAAAGGCGTATACATACAGATGCCCTGGAGCCCCATAGAAGAGAATGTTATTTTGTACATGTCCAAAGTTCGTGTGGTTGAGTTGCAGAAAAATAGAAGGATATAAGAAAGAAAATAGAGGGCACAATGTTTAACTTGAAGCAAGGAAATTCTTATATACCCCCTCAACCCCCCCCCCCCAAAAAAAAAATAACTGAATAAATAAACAACAGACAAACAAATCTGTATCATGAAAGAATGCGTGGCTCATAGGCACATTCAACATGTTCAATAGGCAGCTCGTGCATGCTGGAAAAAAAAACAGCGTTAAAATGACGAGAAAGAAGTTGTCATTAAATTTGCATTACATGTAAAAAAGAATACAGCAAAAGTATTCTTAGCTTCTATTCGGTGAACATATTCATGAAAGTTTGCTTTCTTGTGCCCTCTCACAATCACTTGTCTTTTGCTGCTAAAAGGACAGTTTTTGTTTTATTAAACGTTCGCATTCTCATTTTGCTTGGCTTTTTGTTTTGCCGTGTATTTTGATTTGATCTGTTCTGCATTCTATGTGGCACCCAGATATCCTGGAATTTTCAAGGTATTTCTCTGAAGTTTGGGTAGTAAAAGGGGAAACACCTACAGTGTCCCTTATCAGTCATAAGTTTCATCATAAAAGAGAGCCTGTATTTGGCTTCAAATAACGATAAACATGTTCGGGATCGTATTACATATTGAAATATAGAGATTTCAAAGAAACCCAGCACAGTTCGTATTCAAAAGTGTGTGTGTGAGAGTTTGTGTGAGTGTATGTGTGTGTGTGCCTGTGTGCCTGTATGTATCAAACACCAAGTTCAAAGTCCTTGGGCATAAATCAGAAGTTTGTGTTTATGAGACAATGATATGCTGTAAAGGTATCCTGACGGATCTGATATACAGGCAGAATTTCACTCATAAACTTTCCCCCAGTCTGTACTTTACGGCCTTTTTCAGAAAATTAACGGACATAGAGAAGCAAGCCAGCAGACGAGACATGACAAACGCTTGCGAATTTATAGATTTCAGAAGATGTATAAGCCTTCAGCAGCAAATAAACTCGACTCCCTCCATCCTTGTGATAACAGGTTTCACTGGGTACTTAACAGCTGAGGCTCTACAACCCTTTTATTTCATTTTTTTTTTTTGTGCCAGGGACTTTAGACAATGTGTACAACGCTATGTGATTTTCCGCCCCTATCAGCACGCAAAGCTCTTAATGGGTTAATGATAATTCGCGTTCAAATGAACTAGTGCAAAAAAACAAAACAAAACAATAATTTCATGAAGATTATTTCTGTCCAGATGAGTGAGATGTTGCAATCAGCTCTTCTGGTTTAGAACTGTCGAAACCTGTAAACCTTACCGAAATCCTATATAATTTTCTTGTTTTATGTGAAATTTTATGAAACTTCTGTTATGCTCTTTGTTAACATTAGTAATTTAAGTCACCTTATGAAGCATGAAGGACGCACCTCTCCAAGCTACGGATGATGTGTAGTTTTTTGAGAGTGAAATGTCATGTGACAAGGGAAAGTCCATTCAGTGTTGGCATGGACCGTCCATGGTGTTGGGGTCTTGGAATCGAAACGTCAAATACACCCCCCCCCCCCCCCCCCCGGCAGGGAGACGCGTCTCGGGTTAACAAGGGTGAAGTCCCTTTCGTGTCACTTACACTTGCGCCTGTCATAAAACATTCAAGAGAACAATCCCTTGAAAAATAGGTCGGGGTAAGAAGATTTTTTTTTTGATCGAAAGAGAAAACAAAAAACTTTTTTTGTTGCAAAAACAATCAACAAGCATCCACAAACACTGCATGTCGTACAGTGTTATTCATTGCCAGCCAATAAGAGAAAGTAAACGTTATTACTCACTTTTTGGGGGGGATTTTCAGCTGAGTTTGAAGTTTTAGAAACAAATCGGCTTTAACCTTTTGCAGAAGTTGAAACAGTGAATATAATTCAAAAAGGCTAGATAAGTGACTTTCCCGCAGACAAAGTTATTGATTTTTTTTTTACTGTAAAAAAACTATGCTTTAATTTGTGTTTTGGTTTGTTTATGTGTTTCTTGTTTGTTTTCCTATTGGTTTTTGTTGTATTTTTTGGGGTGGGGGTGTGTTTTGTCTTTTTCGTTTTTTTTTTCTTTAAGGAGGAAGTGGGAGATGGATGAAATTCCGGAGGTGGTAAGGAGACAGTAAACTTTACATGATTATCATGCAAAATTTGTTATACTTTTTTTTTTGTGGTAATTTGGTCTATAGATCTGGATTTGCAGTTATACTGTCTTACTGTATTCATTAAAGTCAGCTTGAATTAAACGTAAAGCAACAGTGGATTATAGAATCGGTTATAGTTATATTCTCCCACATCTTGGCAACGATATGATTTTAGAGTGAATTGATTCTGTAATTCCTTCAGATAGCGATACGACCTCCTGGGGCAACATACGTGCAGCTTTGTTTATTGACCCGGGTGACTTACGACTCGAATAAAGGAAAACTTGATTCATATTTTTCTCTCTCCGTGGACGTTGGTATACAGTAGCAGCATCTTCTTTCAGTGAAACTTACATGCCACTGTATGAATTATTGCGATATGACATTAAAACTTACATGCCACTGTATGAATTATTGCGATATGACATTACACACACGCATTAAAGAGAAGTGTGCGTGGTCAAGATTTGTTATGTTTTTTTGACTGGTAATTGGGTTGTCATTGAATTTTTAGGGTTGTTCCGTGGGACAGGTTAATGATTTGTCTGCGTCATTTCAAAGTCTGATCAGTAATCGGCCTTTCCAAAAGATGCAATAGACACTCCCTTAATGTATGATTGAAATGAGTGCTGAATACAATGTGATTTAAAACAAGCCAAAAAAAAATAATAAAAGGCGTATAATTCTTCCTTGAGCATTCGTAGTGCCAAACACATGAAAAAGTATCACGGATATATCAGCATCCCAGATATTGGGAAAAACCGCAAATCGTTGGCTATTTATAGACAAAAACAACAATGTGCTTGTATTGTATGATTGTCGGAGACAAGACAGTGCGTGAATAAACATGAATACGTGATAAACATGATAAAGTGACCGCGTACCATTTGTCATGTTCTCTTATTTTCATTTCGCTTGAAAAAAAAGAAAACGAAACGATACAAAAACTATGGAACATCTATATCCTTGCATAAATGATAGCTTATTGTGTTTGTTTTGTTTTTCTGTAGGCAAAATGTACTAGTCACTGCGATATCCTGCACGAACAAGAAGGCGAAAAAAACATGAATAAAGACAATTAACGTAGGAAATGACATTATGTGATATTTCATCCCGAAAACCACATAAGTAGCACTTTTTTTTGGGGGGGATGGGGTTTGAGACTTGACTTTTTCAGGTGCTAATTTGTAAATTTTTGTATAATCGATCTAAACTGTAAAAATGTAAATTAACTAAATCAGAAATTAGAATTTTCTCATTATAGGGCCTACTCAAGACTATTAAAGCAAAATATAAATATTTTCACTATCCTCTGTCTGAATTTCAAAGTTTTCAAAAGGTTTTGAAATTTGTAGAGGTACATGAAAAAATGGTTGTGATGAAGCGTAAGACTAGTGTTTTGAATGACTTTCGTTTTTAGATATAAATGAGTGTTACGCTTTACTGCATCCAAAGTTAAGACCAATTCTTTGTGTTTGTTTATTTTGAGACTCGCTTTCATTATTTTTTCCCTGATAGGTTAGTTTGGAGAAAAAATAGAACTGTCACTGTGTAGAAGAAAAGATAGAGGCCAAATAAATGACCAATACCGATCAATATCACATTTTTATTGTGGCGGAACGCATTTATCATGTGATAACTCCAACCTTCATCATCATCATCATCGTCGTCATCATCATCTCATCTCTTCCTTTCCTCTCTCTATTTGTCAATCTATCTATCTAGTATCTATTTATTTATCTATCTATCTACCTATCTATCTGTGGACAGGACTGCTACAAGGCGATTCGGGACGGACATGCGGATCTCATTACCTTGACTGGCGGGGAAATCTACGAGGCGGGCAAAGATTATGGCCTGGTGCCCATCATCAAAGAAACTTACACCAGAGGTAACGGTCACCCATGTCTTCCTCGTGACAAGATACAATAGGGACCTTCAGATTTTCGCGACGGGGACGTTCAGAGGGAAAACAAAAAATTAAAAAAAAAACATGTTCTTAGCATCAACGGCGTAAATCCGTATTGAGGAGCGGGGGGATGATCTTTTGCATGAAATATAAAGTGGGAGGAAAGTGGCAGCAAAATTATGGAAACTTTTTGTTCTTGTTTTTGTTTGTTTATTTGTTTGGAGATGTGTTTTTGTTTTTGTTTTTGTTTTTTGTTTTTGTTTTTGTTTTTTTGCTTGTCAGCCGACTTTCGGCGGATAATCAGACCTTAAAAGTACGAAGACTTTTTTGTTTTTGAAATACTTGCACGAGGGAGCGGAGCGACAGAGCGGGGAGGGTGGGGGAGGGTGTGGGAGGGGGGTATCCCCCTCCCACACGAGGAAGATTTTGCATTTTCAGACCTGAAATTCAGTGATCTGGTGAACACTTTTGTTGAGATTTTGGATATTTCTCCTATCACAAACAAGTAAGAAAATTAAATATTCAAAGAGTATTGAATGACTAAATCGTGATATCTCGGCTCTTGCTCCGCCTGTTCGACATCACTGTGAAGGCAGCCCCTACAAAATAGTGGGGCCTATCACCGGCGTAGCCAGGATTTGATCTTAGGGGGAGCGGTTAGATGCCAGGGAGCGAAGCGAGATAGGGGGGAGGGTGTGGGAGGGGGGTTTGCATTTTGCATTTTGATGTTGAACATGATGCAATTTGATGCATGTTTTTGCGCGTTTTGTCGACTTGAAACTGTTCCACTTTTTAACAAAAGGTAACAACATATTTTGATGAAGAATGTTTTTAAACAATTTGGTTATAAAATGGTATCATATAAATAAACTTCTTGAATTAATTCTTACACAGAATATCATGAACGCGACAGAGCCCAAGCGAGCGGAGGGAGCGAGGGGAGGGGTGGGGAGGGGGAGGGTGTGGGAGGGGATGTTCCCCCTTCCGTGGTGAGAACCTTTTTCCATTTTGATGTTGTAAATGGTAAATGGTGCAATTTGATAAATATTTTTGAGCATTTTGTAGACTTGAAACGGTCCCACTTGTTTAAGGTAGCAATATATTTTGATTTCAATCATTATTAAACAATTTGGCTTTAAAATGGTATCATATTAATGATAAACTGCTTGTATTAATTCTTCAACTGAATATCATGAACGAGACCGATACCGATCGAGCGGAGCGAACGAGGGAGGGGGGGGGGGAGGATGTGGGAGGGGGATGTCCCCCCCCCCTTCCACGGTCAGAACTTTGTATTTTGATGTTGTAAATGGTGCAATATGATAAATGTTTTTGCGTGTTTTATCGACTTGAAACACTCCCACATGTTTAAGGTAGCAGAATATTTTGAAGTCGATTATTATTGAAAAATTTGGTTATAAAATGGTATCATATCAGTAAACTTCTTGTAACAATTCTTACCGAATGATCATGAACTCGACCAAACTCGAGCGAGCGGAGAGAGCGAGGGATGGGGGAGGGGGTAGGGGGAGGGTGTGGTAGGGTGATGTTCCCCCTCCCACAGTAAGAACTTTTTTTTATTTTGATGTTGTAAATGGTGCAATTTGATCATCGACAGTCGACTTGAAACATTTCCACTTTTTTAAGGTAGCAATACATTTTGATGTCGATTATCATTAAACAATTTGGCTATCAAATGGTATCATACATAAGTAGATTTCTTGTATTACTTCCTACACTGAATATCATGGACGCCACCGAACCCGAGCAAGCGGAGCAAGCGAGGTAGGGGTTTGCGGGGGAGGGTGTGGGAGGGGTGTTGGAGGGGTGCCCCCTCCCACGGTGAGAACTTTTTGCATTTTAATGTAGTAAATTGTGCAATTGTATTCATTTTGCGTGTTTTATCGACTTGAAACAGTTCCAATTGTTTAAGGTAGCAGGATATTTTGAAGCAGATTACAATGAACAATTTGCCTATAAAATGATATAATCCAAATAAGCTCATTGCATTAATCATTTTTACGGTAAATAGTTATCATGAACGCTGTCTGTTTAGCGATTTAAACAGAAAAAAGCAAGCACAAAAGGGTGTAGATAAGGGGCATTTCTCCTCCCAAACGAAGGTGATTTTGCATTTCCAGACCTGAAATTCAGCGATCTGGTGCAAACTTTTGGGGCAATACTTTTTTTTTCCAGCCCCCCCCCCTCCAAAAAAAAAAAGAGAGAAAATGATAACAATTGAAGAAATAAATAGGGCTTTTTCAGGGAAGTGTTAAAATCATGAAATTTAGGTCTTATTCCGAGTATGCATCTTCAGTGTGTATGCAGGCCTACAAAGTCTAGTGAGATAGAGCTTAGGGGGAAGGTGTGGGAGGTCGATTCCCCCTCCCACTCGACGGAGCTTTTTCGTTATTAGAACTGAAATAAAGCGATCTGAAGCACACTTTGTGTGGAAAATTCGGAAATTGTCATTCCCCAAATTATACTTAATCTATAGAGAACATGGAGAGGACCAAGCAATGGGAGGGTGACAAATACGTCTCCCATATTCGAGGGAGCCTTTTTTTTCAATTTTAGAACTGAAATTCAACAATCTGGTGCACACTTTTGTTGGAATATCTGGGAATTTGTCAATCAGAGAAGGTGGGAGGGGATAAGCCCAATTCCCCCTTCCTACAGGAGGGAAATTCTGTATTTTCTGATTGCATTTAAACGTTTTAGTGCACACATTTTGTGGCATATTTTTAAAACTGTCTATGTTCAAAGTGTAGCCACAGTCTACTTGTATGCATGAGGGTGGGGGATGGGCGAGCAGGGAGAAGACGTGAGCGAGTGCTATCACCACCCTTCCTGTACGAGGGAGCTTTTGCCTTATTTAAAGTTGAAATTGAGATATCTCGTAAACGCGTATTTAATGAGATATTTGGGAAATTAAAAAAATATATATATCTGTGATGGGGGAAATGAGCAGCAAAGGATTGATTAAAAGGAGATATTCCCCTTGTACATGAAGGAACTTTCGAGTTTTTTTTATATAAGTGATAAATCTTGTGCACTCAGAATTTTTTTGACTTTTTTTCGCCGAAAAATGTACTAAGGCTCGGAAAAGAGACACAGAGGGGGAGGGTTTGGGAGGAGGTATCCCCCTCCCAAGCACGAGAAATTTTGCTTTTCTTTTTTTATGAAATTCAGCAATCTGGTGCACACTTTGGATGAGATATTTAGACAACACGTAAAAAAACAAAATCCTCATTTCGGGAATTATTGGGGGACAAATGATATTGACATGTTTGTCCCCCCTCCCCCGCCCGCCAAGATCGCAGTCCCTGCATACGAGTGGGCTTCTGCATTCTTAGAATACAAATAAAAATGAAAAATTTTAATGGAAAATTCGGAAAGCTGTTAATCCCCAAAGTGCACTATTGTTTTTAATGGGAAACAAAGCTTGGAAAGGATTGATTGAAAGAAGATATTCCCTCCCACCCTCGGTGGATCTTTTTTGTTCTTTTTTTTTGTAACTGAAGTGACAGACCTGGTGCACAAAACATTTGGGAATCTGTCGATCTAAAAAATAAAGGGACCGAAAGTGGAAGGAATATCCCCCTCCCACGCTAGATTTTTTTTTTCATTTTCAGAATTGAAATTCTGCAATGTGGTGCACATTTTGGATAAGATATTTGGACAGTTTTCTATCAAAAAAAAAAAACCGCAAGAAAATTTTTTTCTCATTTCGGGAATCATTGGGGATCAAAATGATATGTTTGCCCTTCCCCCTCCGCCGTCCGCGCCCCCCCCCCCCCCCCCCGTCCTCCAGCATCGACGCGCCTGCACCTGCAGAGAGTGCCTGCCTTTGCATTTGTAAAATTCAGATGAAAATATCTCGTAAGCACATTTATGAGGTAATCTGGGAAAATTTCAACCCCAGAAGTGTATACTATTTTTTATGGGGGGGGGGGGGAACCCTCCGTTACTTGAAAGTGTCTAGATATCTCCTCCCACCCACGGAACTGTTTTATTTTTCTAAACTGAAGTAACAGACCTGGTACACACTATAGATGAAACATCTTAAAATCTGTCAATCTAGAGTGTATTAAGTAGAAAGGACAGAACGGGGAGGGTATGGGAGGGGGTAGGTCTATCCCCCTCTTACCGAGGGAAATTTTGTATTTTCAGAATTGAAATACAGCCATCTTTGGGTGAAATATGTAGACAGTTTTCTATCAAAAAAGTAAGAACATTTTCCACATCTCGGGAGTTACGAGGAGGAGCAAAATGGTAGTTTGTCCCCACCCCAATACTTTTGTGAGGGAACCACCCCCCCCCACGCCAAATTCAACGCTTCTGCATAAGAGGGAGCTTTTGTAAGTGAAGAATCTGCTGCACACTCTTTGATAAAATATTAGGAAAAACGTCAATCTCAAAAGTGTACATGGTCTATCGAAGGGGATCCCGTAGCGGAGCGTTTGCATGTTTATGATTGCAATTCAACGATTTGGTGCATACTGATAGTTCTGGCGGTATTTGGACAATTTTCCATAAAGACAGTTCGAGATTTGTCCTCATCTCGGGAATTGCTTTGGGGACAAATGATTTGTCTACCCCAACACTTCCGTAGGGGCGGGGCAAATGCCTCTCCCCCCCCCCCCCTCCCCGAGACAGATTCGACGCCCCTGATCATCCCTGGGTATGCCCTTACATGTATCCTGACTGAGTCATCAGAGTCATCATCGTTTCAGGAATGATTCAGGAAATGGAAGGGAGTTCAATAATATGGCGGTATAGTTTTTGTTATTGTTTATTTGTTTGGTTTTCGTACATAATTTGCAGATGGCCCCGAGTTGCTCGCGTCATAGCATGTTTACATGTAGGCCTATACTATTTAACGTTGTCAACGTCTGGACCATTCCTTATGTCGATATATTACTTTCTTCGCCAGCGAGCGAGGCGAGCGAGCGCTTGAGAATTTTTTGTATTTATTATCCTACAAGATAGAATACTGTTCAGCTATTACCTGTCTGAAGGCGGGCGTACGAACGTCATGCAATATGCCAAAATTGATGCAATCACATTTCTGCTTCCTCCATTTTCCCCCTCAAATTTCAGGGGGATGATTGTACAGGCCATCCGTCTCCCCTCCTCCATTTTTTTTTTTTTTTTTTTTGGGGGGGGGGGGGATTCATCCCCCCATCCCCCCTCCCCAAGCGTCAAGTCGTCAAGTCGATCTATTTGTAGCTTGCGTCGCCTGAGTTTTTCACTACGCGTACTGAGTTACTTTTACGTCCGCACAGTTTGCAACGCAGAGAACTACTTCATGCACCGATCGTATGGGGGGGGGGGGGCATTCTATTTTTATACGTTGCGTCCCAGCGTAATCTAAAGCACCTTTTTCAGCACGACGCAGGGGAGAGGAGAACGTCCAGCACAAGCGTCGTGTCAAGCGTCCGCGCGTCAGAATCTAAAGCTTCCTAGTTTCTCAGTTCTTCATGCCTTAGTATTTGAAGAACTTGATTCCAAAAGGCGCTAACTCCATCATTTCTCAATGGATTTAGGGCCTTCTGGAAGCAAAGCTCTTCATTTCTTTCCACCTCCATCTCTCCCCAGTAAAACATGTTTTTACTCTTAATTGGTTCACAAATTAGTATAGTGTTCTTAACTCATTTCAATTCATATAAAACTGTAAATGTCTGAATTTTTTGTGAGTACATTAAAAAAATAGAGAATTAAAACTTATGGAATGTGATTAGTTGATGATATTTTGTCACTTTGCTGATGACAAGAACGTAGTATACAAGTCCTTCTAAATGTTGAGATAGATAGCCCTTCCACAATAATGTATTTCATGTCTTTCCAACAATTCTCTGTCCTTTAACATTCTTTGTGTAGTTCTAGCTGATATTTGCTTACTTCTAAGTTAATATTCTATGCATATTCTTACTTTCTTTTTGTTGTCGTTTTTATTATCATCGTTGACATTGAAAGAATGATAGAATACAGTGTGTTATATTTCATATTTCCGGTGATGCAGTAAGGGTACATTGTGACATTCAATGTTACAGAAATCTTACACATGCTCAATTTTCCTCTAATGCAGAGAGGTACTATGCCATCGCCGTTGTTCGTGCCAATGATACGGACATCAACATCACCAACCTAAAGGGTAGGAAGTCGTGTCACACGGGCGTGGGCCGGACTGCGGGTTGGATTGTTCCCGTTGGTTTCCTGCTCGACAAGGGCTACATGGATCCCGTCGACTGCGGTGACGAAATCAACGCTGTGGCCCAGTTCTTCAACGAGAGCTGTGCCCCAGGTAGAATTATTGTCCCACGCTAGGCTGTCCTTTGAAACAAAAATTAGGTTACAAAGAAAGATAAAGTAACGTGTTTCGTCAGTTTAGACCACAAAGGCCCGAATTCACGGAGGTGGTACAAATGAAACCATGTTTTAAACCATGGTGAATTTGTATGGACCGCCAAGTGTCCGCATAGCCTATTTCGTTACGAAATCAGTCACTTCCTTGATGTTCATTTCGTTAACGAAATGATAAGTTCGTCGACTAAATGTTGTCATTTCTTTCCGAAATGACTGATTTCGTAACGAAATAGGCCATGCGACACTACTTGGCGCTCCATACAAATTGTCCATGGTTTAAACCATGGTTTCATT
This sequence comes from Diadema setosum, assembly GCF_964275005.1. Taxonomy (NCBI): domain Eukaryota; kingdom Metazoa; phylum Echinodermata; class Echinoidea; order Diadematoida; family Diadematidae; genus Diadema; species Diadema setosum. Next base: position 13,262,502 of record NC_092694.1, read on the forward strand.
TGTACCACCTTCGTGAATTCGGGCAAAAGAGATTCAACTTATGAAAGTTCAAATGGCATTAACTTTAGTGACGTTCATAATCTATATTTCGATAGTGATGCATCGAAATACTGTGGAAGTGGAATGGTGCGTGTCTTTTAGGAGAAATTTCGCACCACATTTCGCTTCAGTGTTGGCTCGATATCTGAGGATTCGTCTTGCTGGAGTAACTGTAAGCAAGCTGAGACTGTGTAACAAAAATTTGAAATTATAACACTGTCTGGAAAGGCAAAAAAAAGAACCATTTCTGCTGGAATCAAATTGCGAGACACACTCGACGGAATGCAAGCCGACACATGAGCAAAGCGGACCCGCAGCTCACGGGAACAGAAACGAGATCCCGATGCTGATGGAAAGTCAGCTGGTCAGCCGCCTGTGACCAGCCACAATAGGCCGCCGGACAGCGAAGACAAAGACTTCAGCCTTGCTCTTGTAGAGAAAATAAAGGAGGCATTACTCTCCGAAACTGTCATGGCCGCCCTCGTGGAAGCTATCACAGGATCAATCACTGAGGATATCAGACAGCATGTCTACGAATCCATCCGCATGGACCTAGACAAAACCACTGGACAAGTCGAAAGTCTTTCCGCACAAGTGTCAAGTCTCCAGAAGCAACTGGAAAAAGTCAACGAGGAGCTCGATGAGCACGAACAGTATAGCAGAAGAAATTGTTTGCGATTCTACGGCCTGCCAGAGGACCAGAGTGAAAATACAGACAAAGTCATCACCGGCTTCGTAAAGAATGAACTGGGTATTGACCTGACGCACAACGACATCGACCGCAGTCACCGACTGGCTCGACGAAACCCTACCCATGGCAGATTGACGAATGCAGACCACCGGAAACCAAGATGCGTGATTGTCAAGTTTGCCAGGTACAATATACGCCAGGCCATCTTCAAAGCCAAGGTCAAGCTAAAAGGAAAGCCATTCTTCATCCACGAGTCGCTGACAAGCTTCAGACAAGACCTCATGTACAAGACGCAGAAACACTCCAACGTCAGCAGGACCTGGAGTCAGGATGGGAGGATCACAGCCCTGACGAAAGACGGAAAAAAGGTGATCATACGACGTGAAAGTGACATCGAACGACTGTAAGTGCATCGACTGACCCCAGAATATTTATCTATTGATTATTTATCACAATGCCCATACGTTCTCCATGTGTATTGTGCCAACGACCTGTGCGGAAAAATCAGGTTTCTCTGTTTTGTTCTTCGTGCAAAAAATGGTACCACAAAAATTGTTCAAGCGAAAATTCATTTAAACAGAATTGTGATTGGATCTGCGAAAGATGCCTCTTGTCAGAACTTCCATTTTCGTCCAGTGCAGAAAATACTGCTGATGTTAGTGTTATTACCAATGAAAACAATGATAGAGATCAGACCATACCTGCAACCCCAGATCCTGTAGCATATAGAGAAAAATCACTCATATTCAACTTTTGAAGAGACACACAAGTTAATCAAAAGTAAGAATGGTATTCACTTTGTTCATCTGAACGTCTGTTCATTGTACAAATGCATAGACGAGTTAAGAAGTATGTTTATTCGGAGCAGTTTTGATATATTAACCTTTAGTGAAACGATGCTATATATGAATCTATCATAGATGAGTGTGTGAATATTGACGGTTACTCTATTATACGAAAAGACAGAAATAGAAAAGGGGGAGGGGTAATAACTTACGTAAAACATGGTATTGATTATAAAGTAAGAAATGAGTTGAGTGATAATGATTTAGAATTGATAGTTCTGCAGGTTAATCCCAATAAACAAAAACCTTTCTTTTTGTGCAACTGGTACAGACCTCCCAATTCCCCAATAGAAATTTTTGATAAGGCTCAAAGAGTATTACAGGACATAGAATTAAGTGGCCTTGAGGTAGTGCTATTCGGAGATCTGAACTGCGATATTATGAAACCCATGCGAAGTTATCATGCAAATCGCTTATTGTCACTGGCAGAAAGCTTCCACATGAAACAACTTATATCAAAACCAACTAGAATAACAAATTCCTCGTCAAGCACAATTGATTTAATTTTAACTTCAAATCAAGAAAAAGTGACTTATTCTGATGTAGTACAAATAAGTCTAAGCGACCATTATATGATTGTAGCTTCATATGGAAGTAACCAGTCAAAGGTCTATGAACATAAGTATGTCACCTCACGAGATCTTAAAAAGATCATTGTAGAAAATTTTGAAAGAGATTTGTTCAATGAGTCGTGGAATGAAGTTTATTGTGAAAATGATGTTGAAAAATCATACTCTTCCTTTGTTTCAACTCTTAAGAACATAATTGATAAGCATGCCCCCCTTAAAACAAAAAGAGTAAAGCAAAAGAATGTTCAGTGGATTGATAAAGAGATAAGAGATATGATGAGACAAAGAGATAAGCAGAAAAAGAAAGCTAGAATGACAGGAAATGAAGAAGATTGGAAGATATATCAGAAATTGAGAAATAAAGTAACATTATTAATACGAAATGCAAAAAAAGCATATGTCAAAAATAAGATTCAAGAAAATGCTGGAGATAGTAGAGGGACATGGAAAGCCTTACGTTGTATCATCCCCAGTAAACAAAGTAATACCAATGTTAATAGTATTAGAAACAATGGCAGGGTTATCCATGATAAGCAGGAAATTTCTAATACATTCAATCAGTATTTTGTCAGTGCAGCTGGTAAATTGAAGAAAGAAGGTAATTTTACCGGCAATTATTCATCATCATTTTTACTGAACAAAGTGAAAACAAAATTTTCATTTAAGAGAGTTACAGAAGAGGATGTTAACAAAGTTTTGAAAAATATTCCCGGTAACAAGGCCACAGGACTAGATGAATTACCAGCCAAACTCATCAAAATGGCAACCCCTTTCATAGTCTCTCCCCTGACCCATGTAATAAATTTGTCTCTCTCAAGTGGTATTGTTCCGCAGGAATGGATGGCAGCAATAGTTATACCGGTATTTAAGAGTGGGGACACTATGGAACCTTCCAATTATCGACCCATTTCGATACTCCCTGTGTTGTCAAAAGTGATTGAACGAATTGTACACGACCAAGTCGTGAACTATCTCAATCAGCATTGTTTGTTTTTCAAAGGTCAATCGGGATTTCGTACAAATCATTCAACCGCCACCGCCCTCCTTAACCTAACCGATGATCTTTTTTCTAGTATGGACAATGGCCTGATCACTGCTTTTGTAGCTTTAGATCTGAAAAAAGCTTTTGACACAGTGGACCATTCCCTCCTTTTAAAAAAGCTAAGCTGGTATGGGTTTGATGCTACTTGTATAGCCTGGTTTAATGATTATCTATGTAAAAGAACGCAAGTAACGAGAGTAAACGGGTCAATCTCCTCACCCGACACAGTTGAATGCGGAGTCCCACAAGGGTCCATTATCGGACCCCTCCTATTCTTGCTCTTTATAAACGATTTGCCAAACGCAATAAAGCATTGTTCTGTATCGCTCTATGCTGACGATACTTGTCTTTACTTCTCTTCCAATAACCCTCAAACAATAGCAGATAAGGTAAACGAAGATCTTGAATCTGTGGCGCTTTGGCTGGATGCAAATAAACTCATGTTGAATGTAAATAAAACAGAATATATGATTATGGGCTCCAAGAAAAAAACCAAACAATTTCGCAACTCTAATTTTCAACTACTTATTGGTAATACACCAGTGAGAGAGGTCTTCAGCTGTAAATATCTAGGAGTCATTTTAGACCCAAGCTTAAATTGGAAGCTGCATATAGATCATATTCACACCAAAATCATTCGTAATCTATTCCTTTTCCGTAAAGCTAGACCGTATATAGAATATCACGTCGCAAAAATGTTATATTTCTCTATAATCCAATCGCATTTCGATTACTGCTCTATCGTGTGGAACAATGCAAATAAGTGCAATCTAGACAAACTTCGAGTCCTACAAAATAGAGCAGTTCGAATTTTAAACAAAGCGTGTCCCTACAAACGAACATATGAGTTATATGATGAGTCCAAAATATTATCTATTGATAATCGCTGGAAGATAGGAAATTTGACTATGTTATTTAAAGTATTTCATAATATGACCCCTTTATATTTGTCATCGAGGATTAAACTACGAAGTAATTTATACAATATAAGAAATAGTTGTTTTAAATTACAATTACCTAAACCCAAAACAGAGTTTTTAAAGCGAAGTTTTTTTACAGCAGCATTAAGTTATTCAATTCTTTATCTCAAGAAATACGGAGCATAAATAATATCAACTCTTTCACTCGCTCTCTCAGAAGTTTAACTTTTTAGACAATTTATAAGTTAAACAGATAATTTTGTTATTTATTACTTTTTCTCAGGTTAAGGTAAGGAAACCCCACTAGTGTTCACTATGTAGTTGTTGAACTCAAATGTGTTTTATTACTAACTTCTTATGATGTTTTTTTTTCCTCTGTGTACTTTACAATTTTACATTTGTTTCAGTCAAATTGCTTGCTTGTTTGTTTGTTTGTTATTGTTTGTACTTCGCATGTTTCACTAATTATGAAATTCTGGTTAACTATGTGAAATCACCATACTGTCATTGAAAAATATATTTATGTTATGTTCTAGTTGTAAGTAATATTGTGTTAATTTTATCAACGCTTTCGCAAATCCTCTTCATTGTTTATTCTATGTATCTTTCTTGCCTTTAATCAATTTCACCAACCATTTGTATTACCATGCCGACCCTATATTCTTTATACTTCTTTTATATACTATGTAACTAAATTTTGTCTTAAAACCGTATCCGTTCATTTATGACTTATGTTTTTTTACTTGAATATTCATCTAATTATGAACTTATTTTTATCATTCCTAACAACGAAGTTGGTTTTATCTTGAAAGTATTATCTAATTCAATTGCATGATTTAATACTTTTTCATAGTCTTTTTATTTATCATTGTTTTATTCTGTTTAAACCATTCCTTTTTATTCTGTAGACATATTTGATTTCTAATTTGCAAAGCATTTTATATTTAATTTCATGTTTTGAATATTATTCATATTTTACATGCTTCATCTAATTTGTTACTTATGTTTTAAATTGATTATTGATTGATTATACTTTTAATAAATATGATTTGATTTAATCAGATGATTCAGTATACTACCGTATAAATTTTCAAAAAAAAATGTTTCAGTTATTGTTTTATTTATCGTTTTTGTATTTCCTAAATCTGTTAGATTATTATTACCATATTAGATTAACAATTGGTAAACTATTGTATGATTTATTTCTTCATTTAATGTTTCAGACTATATTTTTACATTTATTTTGTCTAATCTATTTGTTAATTTCTTTGTTCCCATTTGACCACTGTGCAAAATCTTATATATCTTGTTTTTTCCCAGTTTGCTGTTATAGAGTTATCATACGTTTGTATTTGTTCATTGTTTTGTATACGTTGTATTTTTACATGTATGTGGACCCCTTTGGAAATCAGTCTTGAGCTGAAAGGGCTATCCACCCTATGAATGGAAATGAATAAATAAAATAAATAAAATATAATCACTAGGTTACATGTTCATGGGGTCTTCCCACGAGCTTGACACCAAAGAGTCACACGGCCCACGAGCTAGACACAAAAAAGGTCAACGAGTCATTCAGCCCACGAGCAAGACACCAAATAATACAGGCCCATGAGCTACACAGACCCGCAAGCGCGCCACGAGGCAAATAAGCCCTACGAGCTCAACACTAGGTTTAAAAAAAAATGTATTATAATTATGATACGAGATAAACACTACGTGGTAAGTCCCTTGAGGGTTGTAGGTTTGTATGACTTGTGGATGTCGAGCTTGTGACGTACACCCCAATCTAATTACGACTTATTGATTTTGTCTTCCTCGTTTTGCACATAATAGCCAGGTTCACACGTACACCAATTAGCGGGATACAAATCTCGAGATTTGCATCGCGATCGTCATCCCGAGTTTTTTGCACGTGTGGACAGGAAAAACCCGAAAATTTGCGGGATAAGCATCGCGATGCTAATTCCAAGAAATCTTGCGCTGGTTCGTCAATTAGCGGGATAATTCGGTACGTGTGGACGCTCGCCAAATTAGCGGGATACCGATCGCGATCGCTATCCCGCTAATTTGGTACGTGTGGACGCTCGCAAAAAAACTCGGGATGTGCATCGCGATCGTCATCCCGCTATTTTGTACGTGTGAACCCGGCTAATAGGGAGCTTTAGGTTTTGACGCGCGGACGTTTGAGCCGACGCTTGCGCTAGACGTTCTCCTCTCCCTGCGTCGTGTGGAAAAGTAGCTTTAGATTACGCTGGGACGCAACGTTTAAAAATAAAATCGCGCCCCTATATGATCAGTGCATGAAGAAGCTCTCTGCGTCGCAAACTGTGCGGACGTGAAAATAGCCCACTACGCGTAGTAAACAACTCAGGCGACGCAAGCTAAAAATAGATTGACTTTACGCGCGCGCTACTGCGCAAGCTCAGATCATGTTTTTCTTTTCCTTTGAACGTCCGCGCGTATAAAATCTAAAGCTCCCTATTAACTGAACAGGAGGCAATATTTGGAATCGAGCTTACGTGTGTATAATGATTATGCGCTCCGTACAAGGGTGTGTTTATTATGTCAAAAGCACACCTTATACGGAACTGTATTAATTATGTCATATTCTGGAAACCGTTATGATCTTTGCGCATTTAGGAGCTTTGATACAGGAACGTAAATTTGTAGCAGGTAAGGTCATCCTTCATTCACGACGACCTACATTATGTTAAATTAAAACTGAGCTGAGGAATCCAAGTCGAGAAATGGCCGGAGGATGCGCCTTTACATAATTAGGATTAAGACTGATTATAAGGGTAGAGATTTGTGTGAGGATGTGTGTGTATTATGTGCGTGTGCTGTATGCACTAATATGATATATCATTACACTGTCTTACAAAGTTATCTTCTCCCCGTTTTGTGTTTGTCTTCCATTCTACAACAGGTACCTTCACCGCGTCCAAAAATCCATACGGCACCAACCCCGCCCACCTGTGTGGTATCTGTACCAATCCGCAATGCCCACCCGATTCATCGGAACTCTTTCAGAGCCATGACGGAGCTTTCAGGTAATTGAGCAATCTAAGACCGACAAAGACAAAGATTCAAAGAGGGGGAGGTTGGGTTGAGAGGGTTGCATTTTCTCATTCCGAAGGTGCGTAATACAGTACTGAAGGTTCGTTATTCCTAAAGTACATACATCGGAAGGTTCGTTATTCCAAAGGTTCTATAGGCCTACTGCACATTAGTCCAATGGCTCGATTGTACGAAAACTGAAAAAAGTTCGTTGATTCCAAGACTTGAATGGGTTTACTATTTCCTCTAGGAGAAACTGTTTGTTTTATATCAACATGCAGTAGGCCTAAGGTTTGCTGTTACTGAAGCGACCCAGCGCCAAGGCCCGGATTCCCCAATTCGGAAATGAAACAAGAGTAAAACGACACACACGAGTGAGTGAACTGTTTAAATTTTCAGCTCCTCCTTGACAACCAAGACGAAGGAATCTAAATTACATACTTGGCAGATAGAATCCCTAGCGTGCTATAGGATATCATTTTTTTTTAATGGCCACATATCTATAATACTATGTTAAGCGTTGACAATAACATAGAACATGGTCTCGGTGTACACTTATAGATGTCTCGTAGAGGGAGCTGGTGATGTAGCATTCTTCAAGCCAGAGGCCTTCCGCGCGAACATGGGTCTGCCCGCTGGAGACAAGTGGAATAGCGCTCTCAACCCGAACGACTACCGCCTGCTCTGCCCCGATGGATCCCGAGGAACGATCGATGATGCCCCCACTTGCAACTTTGCCAATGTATGCTAGAATAATTATGCATGAATTCACTATAGATCCCATGACACTCAACGATTCCGTATGAGAAGGGATCAACAACTCTGTCAATGGGCAATTTTCTTTTCCTTTCTATACAATACAACACAATGTTACACAATATGTACGAAATATATCGTGTTTTCATAATGTCATCAGATCGGTCATATCTTATATCCACTTATTCATTTATGCCATACTACATCAACGGTCAAGAACAATGAAGATTAATTGATGTATGACGTTTATGAACGCTCGTAATGACGGTAAAGCTTAAATCTTAGATCAGAAATAGACTCATACGCGTATCTATCAAACGAATCTTTGCTTAAGACACCGTAAGGGCTTCTGTTCAAGGGTTTTCTTTTTTCATTCATCAAAAAACAATTTCCGCCATTCTTCGTACGTACTTTATACGACCATTACAACAAATGATGAAGAAAAAATATCAAACTATGACAAAGTATTCACTTGATTTAATTGTTTCACTCTCTACATTTCTTTTCCTTTTGTTTCATCACATAAGCGTAAATATCAGATGGTAGTAGCCTTTTACTCATGTAATTAGATGTGGGTTTTTTTGCCCTTGAAACGTTGTAAGGAGCTGTTCAATCGGCATGGTCCTACTGAACATGTTTTGATATTGTCATCACACAATGATATCATTCATTCACGTATAACAGTAAATGATAGGCCTACGTACAAATGCAGTACAAATGTGTACATCCTTACAAATTATGTGTACGTATACATGTACATTCGGAATAAAGAGCTTGTTTCCAAAAGGCGTTAAATCCATCATTGTCAATGGATTTAGCGCCTTTTGGGAGCAAGCACTTCGTATATATATATATATATATATATATATATTGTACATATATATACATATATATAATTACATGAAGAGTTTCTTTGCAAAAACCGATAAGTCCATTTTTTAAGATTTTGAAGTACGGTCTCTGTGATAAAGTACAAAATGATACATTTTAAATGATATATTGGTCACTACATATAAAGGTACATATTTTGAAGTTATGGTCGAAAGAAGCAAAAATTTCTTACTATTCTCTTTATTTTTCTTGCCCTTTAATCCCAAATATCTCCATTTGGTAAATATGGACTTATCGGTTTTTGCGAATAAACTCTTCATATATATATATATATATATATATATATATTTATATATATATATATATATATATATATATATATATATATATATATATTCATTTATTTATTTATCTATTTATTCATTTATTTATCTATCTATCTATAATTATGACAGATGTGTTTATTAATTGTTCTCCGTAATCTGGTTTCATTAGTCTCCTGCTCATGCGGTGGTCACTTCTCCTACCAAGTCGGTGGACGATATTCAGGCGTTCCAGTCAGTACTAAAGGCAGCTCTGGTATGCATTTCTTTCATTTATTTTATTCAGTTTTTTTTTTCTCTGTGAGTGTATTGATTATTGTGGTGGTGACAGAGATCGACTATAACGTTGGAGACCACTAAAATCTTTGAATTTGAAATTTAGTGGCCCGATATCAATTTTTAGTGATCCCGGGCCACCGGGCTACAGCGAAGTCGATCCTTATCATAAGAATGTGACGGCTCTTTTTTTTCTTTTTCTTTTTCTTTTTGCATGATATTTTTTTCCATAATATCACACAGTTAAAAGCATTACTATATTCATTATTCTGTTTTTAGACGACTTATGATGCCGTCAGATATATCAAAAACAGTATGATAGAGCCACAGAAAATAACATACTTCCTGAAAATGACGTTATCTCATGTACGTAATCAGCTCCGTTGATACCTATACGATGAGTGCTTACGACAATTACGATCATCAAACGTTACACCAATTTTGGTCAATTTCGTTTTTTGTTTTTTTCTCTCATTTCATTCCAGCCGCTATTCGCTGCCGATAACAACACGAGGGGATTCCGCATGTTCGATTCGGGGGAGCATCGCGATCTTCTCTTCAAGGACTACGCACGCTCTCTGAAGGATTTGCAAATACCCCAGACTTACAAGACATACCTAGGAGGCTTTGTTAACAGCATTGCAGGTTAATTTTTTTTTTTAAATCGTCAAACCAAACCAAAGAAAAGATAGGTATATCATTGTGCATTCCTTCATTTTCTATGAGATTCGATCTCTATAGGCCCTATGATAACGATCCTTCATTAACTTGTTCATGACACCGATATTCTAGGCAGTGAATGAGACATCCTCCCGCCTCCCCCCCCCCTTTTTTTCAGGTCGATGTCACGTTGTTCAGCATATCCACATAGATTATTTATCTATTAATCATACTTTGAAGAGCACATTGGAGATTTCAGACAAGCCAAGCTACCATTCAAAATTAGGTATGCAATTTTGCGGTATTTGAGTTGATTACTGACGGTCATTTAATTTTTCCTCCTTTCTCCTCTTTATTTTTTCAATTTATTTTATCTTCTTCAGTTAATGCTTGTTCAAAAGTAAGCGTTATTGTTATGTTTCTGAGTCTTCTCTTCTAATTCCGGTATCAGTTTTAGAAAGACGGCTGTTTACGTTGATCCCTCACAGTCCCGTCTATCAGCTGTGAAAATTGAATAAATCTGCTTATCTGAAACAGGCCTGAAAAGGTGTCCGCCAAACACGCTGAGATGGTGCACCACGTCCATCCACGAGACCCGCAAGTGTCGCAGTATGAAGGCAGCCTTCAGCGCCGCCGGCCTCACCCCGGCGCTGTCCTGTTACGGGGAGGAAGGTGTGGGAACGTGCATGGAGAGAATTGCAGGTGAGCGGACAGCGCACATGGAGCAACACATAGGGCCTACCGTCGAAATGACCGCAAAATGGTCATGGCCTGTTTTGACGCAAAACAATGGGCACATTCATGAACGAACTATTCAAGTGTGGATGATCAGAAGTCATCGACAATCCAAATGGGAAATTGAAAGTTTTTTGTACTAATCCTTTTGGGGGCTTACATTATCTCCTTTGCTTTTGTTTACCAAGATTACGGAATTTGCTGTTGATATTATGTGAAATCAATTAGAAGCGGGCCTTCTATTCCCATCATTTCTACTGCCTCAGAAACGATTCTGGATTACTTGGCGCATACTTTCTTTCCTATTCATTTCCTACAACCGCTTCTTCATCTCTCAACCATTCTCTATATCTTTTAGGCGACATTAGACAGCTGAGAATGATTGCTTCCATGGTTATTTATCCCGTCGAGTTGGTATGAGTGAAGAAATAAAAAGAAATTTAGTCACCTTTTAACTAGAATGAAGCGAGATTATACAACGAAAACAAAACATGATTTTCCATTTTTTATATTTCAATTTCAATTTCCGTAAAATCTTCTAAACTGGACATTAGATTACAAATATCTTATTTATGTTTTCACAAACAATAGGAAGTATTGGACATTTTCATGTACAATAAACCGATAATAGAATTTAAAAAAAAAGTTGACTCGGAGCTATTTAGGATAATGGAGGAAACGATGATCTGACAAAGTATGGTAGTATGTATTATGGGATAAGAATGCAGAAGACAGCCTGATATAAAAAGAAAATTAAAAAAAAAACGGAAAGTGTACATTGTGTGTACATAGCAAAATGAGGGACGAGGTTGTCCATTATTCTAGCGTTGCATTGAGATGATAACAAAGGCTATTAAGATACAAGAAAGGGGGTCTACACCAAATACGAGACTTTTTTGACATATCTTTGTTTTCGGAAAACAAACGAACAGCGGGTTATGCTGACGTGATGACCGTTGATGGGGGAGATCTGTACACTGGTGGACGTGAGCATCACGTGGTTCCGGTTGCTGCCGAGGACTATGAGCAGGGTGATGCCAGCTACTGGGCCGTCGCTGTCGCACGCAAGGAAACGAATTTCGGCCTCGAAGACCTCGCCGGGCGAAGATCCTGCCACACCGGTATCGGCAAGACGTCTGGATGGAACGTCCCCATCGGAACGCTGATCAGACAGGGATACATCACTGTTAACAGCACCACGTGTAATGTGCCGGAAGCAGTAGGTAGGTGGTGGGTGTGTGACCTAATAGATCTTGATGCATGGTTTCATACTTTTGATATCTAATGAATGGCTGAATTTTCCCTCATAAGACATCAATAAATATCAGCAAATTGATGTTAATATCTTGGGTAGACGAAACCTGCCAGAGTTTGAATTTTAGTTTTAGATCCTGGTCATATGAATTGTGTCGATAATAATACACGATAGGCTTCATGTATGAGGCAATTCTACATCCTGAATTCAGTTGTCTTACTCAGCCAGATTTCACAAAAAAATAACAGGATCTCCTGGACTGGACTACCTGTAGCATTCTTGAGGATGACTGATGGACGAGGTAACTATAATCTACCCTCTTACAATTGCCTGTCACAGTCCGCATCCACTCGCTATATAGAAGAATGACTCGGGATTGGCCTGATAGGGTTGTTATCTTTGACAATTAGGCTTTCTGATCTTCATCCCATCACGAAGGACAGAATACGCTGATCCTCGTGTTTTTGTCAGGACCAAGAAACATCCAGTTCCATTATTGTGCCATTTCATATGCAAAGTGCAATGATCCAATTCCCGTTGAGATGACTTATGCTATCTAAGAATAACTAAGTTACTATTGTCACCGTTTATATGCATTTCATCGATGTCTTCTACCCGCAGGCAAATTTTTCAATAGTAGTTGCGCACCTGGTGCAAAATCGTCCAAATACGATCCAAACGGCGACAACCCAGCCAGCTTGTGCAACCAGTGTAGGGGGACAGGGGACCGCCACTGCGCCAGAAGCGGTGCGGAACCGTACTATGGCTACGCTGGCGCCTTCAGGTATGTCTCTGGCACATGCATGCATGCATGCACACACACGCGCGCGCACGCACACACACACACACACACATACATACAACAAGCAAAAATCAAACAAAACTTTAGCTTCTTTAGTGGCGACATCTTGCATTCTACAATGCGGGTATCCGCTAATAGGATTAATAGAATTGGAGGATTACCGGTACTAAAATGGTTATTGAAAGTGCTGCCGCAAGTCGGATCAGGCGTTCTGAAAAAAAGACTTATCTGGCTCGATGATTGATTAATCGGTTACATATAATTATCATTTTAGTTATCATCGTTTACAGAATTCATGGTGTCGTTAACATGAGCCATTGAGGCCAACAGTGTAATTTGTTCTTGTCATCATAACTTCTTTGAAGTAGCCCTGTTACCGTACATCAAGTGTTATCATGTATCATGTAATATCTGCGTAAGTCTAATCTTCAAATCAATTTTGGTCATTACTTTCTCATCTCTTTCGATGACGTACAACAGGTGCCTTGCGGAGGGACAGGGTGACGTCGCGTTCGTGAAGCACACCACGGTGGCAGAAAATACGGACTTCGAAGACGAGGACCATGACAGCCTCGGATGGAACGCTGACCTCGTCGGCTCGGACTACAAGCTGCTGTGTCTGAACGGGTCGAGGGCACCCGTCGACCAGTTCATGAGCTGCAACCTGGCCAGAGTACCCGCCCACGTCGTGGTGACCGCCGCCAACAAAACGGAGGCTGAGAGGACAGTGATCTGGAACTTGCTGGACCAGGCTCAGGTCTCAAAGATGATTCTTTATCCATTTTATCGTAAACAGTGGTAAAAAAGCAAAATCCCGATAAGAAAATGCAATTTAAATCGTGTATTTGATAATTATAAAAATATGTCATTATAACGTGAGTAAATTATATAGTGAGTAAACGAAATGTGGTTTTCAAACTGGCAGCATTGCATCATAAACGACATTTCAGTTGTTTATCAGATTTGTTGTGGTAGTGAGTTTTGCTACATCTCCAGATTTTGCCACATTCGAAACGTTTCAAATAGAGGTTATTTTCCGCTTTCGACTAGTATGAGATGCATTTCGGCACCAGAAAAAAAAAAAAAGCTATTAAAAATATGAGGCCCCATGACGCGTGTCTGTACTTCGAGTTTTGGAAGACCGTTGTATTGATGCCACCTGTGCATTTATACAGTGATACAATTTCCCCAATCATTAAATTTTGGCGCTGTATCCTCATTGATCTGTATCGGTGATCATTTATATACATTCCTTGTATTTACGTTATTGAATTGACTCTTAATCGGACAGTTGCGACTGCCATACTGGTTGCCCGCATTCCCCTCCCCCTTTTGTCACCCCCCCCCCCCCCCGGAAAAAAAAAAAAGAGCTATCATTCTAGTCCGATTTAACAAAGTAAGTACGTGATTCTTCGCCCACACTAACAGAATTCATATAAAAGGTCAAGGTATGCCTTTTTACGAGCTTTTGGATGCGTGCTTCCCTTTGTTCAATTTTCAAAACCACCTCAATGAATTTGGGAGATTCGTTTTTATCAGTTCGCTCATCATCATCTGCATCCCTTCTTCCTGTCATACAATACACGCAGGGTCTGTTCGGCAATGACACCGGAACCAATTTCAAGATGTTCGATTCGGCGGACTTCGGCGGCAGCAACCTCCTCTTCAAGGATTCGACAAAGCGTCTGACCGACGTTGGGGACCGAGATGAGTACGACACGTGGCTGGGGGCCGACTACCTAGGCAATCTCGACGCCCTCAACTGCGTTACAGAGGCTGAATAAGGCCAGCACTTCAGCGTAATATCTTCACGCCAAGTATCAGAACGGAGTTACGAACAGAAAAGAAAACATGTCTTCTCACTGAAAAGTGTCCAACGCCGTTTTCGTTATAAATCACAATTTTCCCCACTTTTGTAGACTCTTCTACCAACATACTTGACCAATATAGGTCCCTAAGGTTTGCCAATTGATGTCTTCGCGGTCACATTGTGAAACGAAAAGCGTAATTTGTTGGTATTATTATATATCATTTTCAAGAAACTGCCTCAACTACACTCATACGCTCGAGTGAAATTCAATCTTCCTTTGACTTTTTTTTGCTCTCCTTCTTCTCTCTTTTTTTTTTTTTTTTTTTTTTGGGGGGGGGGGGGAGGGTCCTTAATGAAGATCATACAAATCCCGGCTTTCTCTTCCCACAGGATTTTGTTACAAGAGGGATCATAAATAGACAAAAATCAGAAGTGTTGACCGTCGTAAATGTTACAGAATGAGGGGAAATACTGAAAAAAAACAAAATCTTTATAACTTACTTCAGTCAGTCATTAATTTTGTTTGCAGTGTGTCTTTCCCGATTCCATAATAGTCGTGGTTGTATTTTTATCTACAATGGGGTGGGATCTTCCCATCCCGTATATACGAAACATTTAATCTTCACGTTGCAGAAACTAAGTAGAATTCACATCCATGAACACAAGACATAGCACTCATAGCTGAAATCATTTATCTGCAACGTGTTTCATTTTATTACAGGAGTATATGTGTGCCGTTTCACCTCCAACGTATAAAATGGCAGCGTGAACCTTGGATACTATTATATAGATGATGACTGGCGGGGGAGGGAACATACCGAATGTTCCACCCGAAGGGTTTGAAATGCTATTGAAGGAGGTTATTAAGTCCCAAGACGAAGTCGAGGGACTTATAGCCTCCCGAAATAGGATTTCAAACCCTGAGGGTGGAACGTTTGGTACATGTTCCCGACAACAAAAGTCATCATCTGTTGTATCATATGGGTTAGTCAAATCACCAGCGTTTCACATTGTATGGAATAGGCAAATTTATCCTATCGATTGCGTGAAAAAAATGATCGTTCAATCGTTTGGTATCGTTTATCATTTATTACGTGAAAATGTTTTCCCATGGGAGAACATTACAAAAATTTTCTGCCCATGGGCGAACATAACCAATGTGAATCCATCACGTGACTGTGTTTAGCCAATCACTAACCGGTATTTGACTAACCCATTTAATATAATCATATATGTCATGTTGCAAAGAATCTTATATATTTGAACATAAGTCACTCTGACTGCCCACACCTCCCGGCCCACCTCTTCGCACACAATTAGATATGGACAGTTTTACATTCTTAGCATTCACTTTGTAATCCTGACGATGAAAAAATGGGAATTAGATTGTTTCCATATCCTGCATACAACCTCAACCGACAAAGTTGATAAAGGGTGCTTAAAGGGACTGTACAGTACTGGTTGAGGTGGGGATTCATGTTTTGAACATTCCTAAGTGAGATAATGAGAAACCTCTTATGAAATATGAAAGAGCATGTAATTTTAAGAAGGATTCAGCATTTATTTGATGAAAATTGGTTTTCAAGTGGCTGAGATTTCCAAAAAAGTGCTAATAATAAAAGGCGACATGCCACAACTTTATTAAGATCTCTTTGTTTCACCTTGTTTTTGGATATCTCAGCCATTTCACAACCGATTTTCATCGAATAAACTTTTGATACCCCTTAGAACTGCATGCTCGTTGATATCTCATAGAGTGGTTTCTGAATATCTCGCAAAACGTTAAAAGCTAAATCCTAACCTCGATCAGAACTGTACACACCCTTTAAATGGGATGGATAAAATCCTTCTAATCAAAATTCACATTTTTTTTTTTGCTTGTTTCACTTCAAATACATTTTGGAAAAATCCTGCGATTGAATGAAAACATGTAAAGCAGTACACTGCCATGACTGTAAAATATAGATCTGTTGTTGTTGCAACTGATTTTCTTCACTTATAAGCACAAAAAAAAAATCTCCTTTTTATCCTACAGTAAACTTCTTAAGTATTGATGTCATTTCAGTGAATCTTATTTACAAAACTTCATGATTATTTTTCATAATAACGACATTATCAAGGTCTCTATCAAAGTTTAATTCATATCATATTGCCGTGAGTGATGAATAAATTTCTGTCTTAGTCTTCAAAGAAATCGTGTGAGAATTAAGTCTCTTCTGTTTTATTCTTTCTTCAAGTGGTGTTTTACAGATTGTAAGGTCATTATCATAGTGACACATTTGCTCCTGCGACAATAGCTCCAGTCTCATTTTCTCCAAGGACTAAGGATATAGGGTTATGGTTGTGACAGAGTTTTAGGTTTAGTTTGATGTGATGATTAGGATTAGGGCCAGTGTTACGTTTGTGGGTAGAATTTAGAATTGGCTAAACGTGCAGATATCTAAGAGGAACAAGTGTCGCAGGAGCAAATGTCATGGAACCAATTATTATACCTCAAATGGTTAAGACCACAAACTCTCCATCTTAAACCTTACCTTTAAAGGGATTGTACAGTTTCGGTTGAGACTTAACTTCAGATTTCCAACATTTTTGGTGAGATAATGAGAAACTTTTTATAAAGTATGAAAGAGCATGTAATTTTAACAGAAATTCAGCGTTTATGTGATGAAAAATAGTTTCGAAATGGCTGAGATATCCAAAAAAAAAAGAGCGATCCTAATAAAAGGTGGGACCAAGCTTTAATTACGATCGCTTTGTTTTACTTTGCTTTGGGTGCCTCATCCATACCAAAACCAATTTTCATCAAACAAACTTTGAATTCCTGCTAGAATGGTATCCTCTGTACTATTTCATAAGTGGTTTCCTGGTATCTCGAAAAAAGTTGAAAAACAAATTCTCCTCTCCACTAATACTAAACCATCCCTTTAACCCGTTGAAAACTGCTCCCGGGTGTAGAACTTGGGCAGCTGTCTACGGGAAGTGAGTGTTACAAAATCTGTTCAAAATCCGCTCATTCTAAACGGGTTTTTAAAGACATTGGCCCGAATTCACGAAGGTGGTACAAATGAAACCATGGTTTAAACCATGGACAAAACCCATGGAGCGCCAAGTGTCGCACGGAATATTTCGTTACGAAATTGATCATTTCGTCGACAAAATGACCGTTTCGTTAACGAAATTATCATTTCGTGGACGAAATGTTCATCTAGTTACAAAATCTTGTCATTTCTTAACAAAATAATCATTTCATCGACGAAATGACTGATTTCGTGATGAAATATTCCATGCGACACTTGGCGCTCCATGGTTTTTGTCCATGGTTTAGACCATGGTTTCATTTGTACCACCTTCGTGAATTCGGGCCATAGTGTGGAAAACTTCAGTTCCATTCTGTTTCCTTCCTCTTCACTTTAGGTGGCTTTGCAGATTATTGGTCAAAGATTTTAAGACGAAGAACTCAAAATCTTTAAGGATTCAAAGGGTAACTCAAGTTTCAGAAACATATTTTTGTTCTTTTGTTCTGTGCCTATTCACTTCATACTTTTGATATTGATCCTATCTCTCTCTCTCTCAGATTCACTCTCCCTTTCTCTTTCTCTCTCCCTTTCTCTTTCTTTTTATTTATCTCTATTTTAAATTGGGGTTGACCTTATAACTTTTGTCATTCTCTTCTTCTACTTCAATCATGTCAATTAAACTACAGTTTACCATGCTGACTTCTATCATAAAATAACTACCCATTACAATACACAAAGTTGAATAATTGTTCCTTTTCTCACGGTGACAGTTCTTCATTTCGAGGGTTCGTTATGCCGAAGGTTCCTTAATCGGAAAATGAAATAAGGTTCTTTATTTCAAAAGTTCGTTAACACTTATGTCACCATAGGACTATGGTCTAACGAGCCTTCAGTATAACGTACATCGCCCGTTCTTACGCACTTTTAAATTCTCTCTTTCGTTGTGCTTCGCTGTGGTATATTGTCAGTTCCGGCCGGATTGAGTATACATTCCCATATACTTCGTACATATCACATTAGGTCCGTAGAGTGTTGATACAATATTATCATTTTGACGTCAGCACCCTGGAGGGAAATTCATGGACACAATCATCATTTATCATTTTATGTAAGTTACTGCGTATTAACATTCCACGATACGTATGCCTCTTGCAGGAAACCGCACCACACTCTAAGTAACACACAAAATCTTTATTGCATATTGGAATGCTATATACAAACACAAAGTCAAATGGATACCAAACATCAAGTACAAAGAAACAACAACATGTATGAATTACATGAATCTGTTTCATTTCCTTATACGTATCGCAATGATAATTATGCGACTGTCTTGTTAAAAAAAATAGAATGTTTCTTGCTTTACTTTAAATACAGCAGCGTATACAATTATGCTTCTCCATAGTTTTGGTTGACGCTCAGGATGAGATAGTCATAGTGGCCAGATAAAATGTTGAATCATTGAATATTCTACAAATGCTAAAGGCCCATTTCATAAAACACTCCATTCAGGATTCAATACACGGAATAATTAATATCTTTTTGCACTGAAAGATAAAGATTTTGGGGTCATCACGAACTCATTGTTAATGTGACCAGTACCACACTGAATCCTCAAAGAAAGACATATTTACATAGTATACGTTTTATTCGACAGCGCAGAAGTGTACAAAAAAAACAACTTCGACTGAGCAATGTTAATCAAAACAACATGGACGTGTATTTAAAATAAGTACAAAAACACGTAAAATGAAAGTGTATCGTTGTTTTTTTAATCTCCCTCTCCCGTTATCTCCCTCTCCATCTCTATCTTTCTCTCTCTCTCTCTCTCTCTCGATCTCGATGTGAAAGATTTATCTGAAAGTCAAAAACTGCATTTTTCTAGCCTTTCTAATACCCTGAAATATCTCTCCTCCATAAAGTACAGTTCAATATACCTATAGGGGAAAAAAGAACCTTGTTTTCTATGTACATTGAATGTAAGACAATGGTTCGTCACCATGAAATGCATGCACAAGTGATACATGTACATTTATTTGCTTTTTCGTATCCATGGAAACGGAAGAGACGAAGCCTTGAAAGTGAAACAGCTTTGATTTATGATCTTAATCGGTTTAGAGACTGAGATACACACGAATATTCTGTCTTTTTTTATGTATTACATGTATTACGCGTACTGTTAAAAACGCTGGGAATATTCTTTTTTCTTTTTTCTTTTTTTTTAATTACGTAAAACTTGCGGCAAGTAAAGCAGAGTTCTCGAGGATCTCAAATCAAACTTCTGTCTAATGTTTAAGTCCATCTCAATCGGGATAAAATAGTCACCATTACCACATGGGTCCGGCGCTGTATATAGTTTCTTCTTCGTAGGGTCTTCGTCCGTAATACGCAGCTTATTCATCGTCACTAAAAAGGAATCCCACGTCGGTTGCACAATGTTCATTCACTATACATTTTTGCCCGGTCTTCGTCCGTAATAAGTGGCTTTCTTACTTTCATTTCATGCGAACCATCGACACCATCATCTTCTTCTTTCCGTTTCCTGAATGAAATAAAGGATGACAAAAAGATAGAGAGACAGAGAGAGAGAGAGAGAGAGAGAGAAGATTTTGATATTAAAGGGATGTTATAGTATTGGATGAAATGAGGATTCAGCTTTTGACTTTTTGCGAGATACTTATAGAAACCACTTTATGAGATGTTACAGAGCATGCAATTCTAAGAGGAATTCAAAGTTTATGAGAGATAAATCATTCAAAGCTTATTAGATATAAATCAGTTTTGAAATGGCTGACATATCTAAAAACAAAATAAAACCAAGCGATCCTAATAAAAAGTGGGACCAAACTTTTGTTAGGATTGCCTTGATTTGGATATCTCAGCCATTTGAAAACCCATTTTCAACAAATAAACTTTTAATCCATCTTGAAATTATATGCTCTTTCATATTTCATAATGAGGTCTCTCATTATCTCGAAAAATCCTCATCAAAAAACATCGAAAACCGGAAGCCCCATCTCAAACGGAAAATATATCATCCCTTTAAGGGGCAATATATATGACACCCCGTTCAATTCAATGCAGTAAAACTTGAATAAACAGAATGGTAAAAGTTTTATCAAATAACACGAACAGGGAGGTCGCCTGATAAGAAAGAGCAATACTCGGAACTTCTCAGTTTCGCATGTTCTAGCTGAAATTCGATATTAGTCGCAGCAACATATGAAAATTAGATGAGATGATAATGTCCCCATTGCTTTTGCACAGAGATATGTCGATCATATTTTTTTTTAATCATAGATATTCAGCAGTTACAACCGCAATTGCCAGGCCATAGCAATAAAACAACAATAATTTCATACATGAAGGTGATGTCTATCGTGAACAAAAAAAAAATGAATTTGGCGAAGACGTTTTTTAAAAGTGATGGGACACTTTCGAGGCTATAACATATCGCGTCCTTTGCACATGTGGTGCATGGACACTATACTGCCTATATAACATAACGCTTGCTGGCACAATGCAAGAACGCTTGACTTACCTCCTTCAGAAAGCAATCGATATGGTATTAATCTTGAGAATATTCCACTAAAACATCCAGGAAATGTGTAATTTTCATTTAAATTTGACATTTTGTGGAATTCGCTTTAAATTTTCTCTTTATGGCTGCCCTGCAGTGATGTCACGAACTGTTAAAGTCTTATCATCTAGCAATGGCGGCACCGAAATTTTACTAACCCATCACTTTTAAACGGATTGTCTGATTTTCCTCAGACTTCATCGAGGTGTTCTACTAACATTGCTACATTAATTCACTTAATCCACATATAGATCCCCCTTCAAGTCTCATATTGTAGAAGTTTTGTGTAAACAGAAACGCTACCATTCACATCACTTTGTCTGTAAGGGACGATTGGTAGCAATACTTTGGTTGAATGTTCGCAAATCACCCTTGAGTTATACCGAGTTAGATTCTCTGACTGTTTAGAACGTAGAAAGCATAAACCTCAAATAAGAAAAAAAAAACGTGGAAAAGGCAAGGATTGTTATCACCTATATCTTCTCAGTCTGTGTATAACAGAAGAAAAAAAAACGAACAAGAAGATGGATTATTAATGCAAGCATGCACTTTTGGTAGGTACTATAGTATTCGTCGTTTGCATTTTTACTTTTAGAAATGAATTACATGCAAGAAAGGATTTAAATCCTTTCGTTCTTTAAGCAGGCAAGTGACTGGTGATGAGCAGAGGTTTAAGCGAATGACGTCAATTGTGATGATAGATCATGATGATGATAAATGAGTTGGAGATCAAACATAGGTTGTTGTTGTTGTTGTTTTTAACAATCAATTACTCACCACCATCGAAAAGACCTGAAGGATCACCCTCACTTTTTTTAGTTCTATATAGGAGTTGGAGAGAGTGAATGGGAACATCAAAATGAGGAATCATCGTTTTTGTGTGTGTTATCGGATTGTTGCGAATGTAAAACGCGGAAGCTGCTAGCCCCATGCAGGCTTCAACTAGTGGGGTCACCGCACTAAGACACCCACGAGTCATACGGCCCACGGGCTCGACATTGAAACTAAGGTCTACGAGTCATATAGCCCATGAGCTTAACACTACACAAAGAAGGTCTAGGAGTCCGACACTAGGCATGTAAAAGCCCACGAGTTAGGCAATAGGCCAAAAGGGCTCAAGAGATCGACAATATTAAGCCCTGGGATGTAATGTACGTCTCATGGGCTTTTTATGCCTAGTGTGGGACTCGTGGGCTTGTTTGTCTAGTGTCGGACCCGTGGGTCTCATTTGGTTAGTAGCGAGCTTGTGGGCTATTTTGCTGAACTTCGAGCTCGTGACCTATACGACTCGTGCATGTCTGACTCGTGACGAGCACCGCAGCCGACACGACGCGGTGACTACCGATTCCCTTTATCTAACTGACGAGTATGCTCTGTTCTGGACAATGCACGCAAGAGTTATGGAGCAATTAGTATAATTCCACAGATCCCTTGAAAGCCTGTTAGTTTACCAGCTATGAACAACCATTTGAAAACTGGATGACACTGAACTGAAGCGTTCAAAATTAATCTTTTCTTGCGGGCACTCATGACATTTGAACGCACAACACCTTTAGGGAACGGTGACTCTCTAATTCTGGCAGCTTGAGACCACAGGATAAAATTAATATATTGACAGTTGACAAGGGTACATTGCATAAATTTATATCAGCCTATTGTGTGCGTGTGACAGAAACGTAATATGTGTTTAGAAGTGTCGCTGAACTGTCAAACATTCACATCTTACTAGTCACTCATTTCCATGACAATCCATTATAAGTCTATGGGGGTGTTGCAAGAAAGTTGCAATTAATTGCAAGCCCCCTTCTTGCAACTGCAACTTGCGATTGATTGCAAGTTGCAATAGATCTATCTATTGCAAAGTTGCACTAGATATTTGCGATTAATTGCAAGTCGACTTTCTTGCAACACCCCTATGAAAAGTAACCTAAGCCTTTGGAGCAAGATGAAGAAAGACCATTTCTACACATTTTAATGTTATCTCATCATGAAACAGAGGATATGAAAATTCTCAAGTTATACTTCGTTTTTAAAATAAAGAATATCATTGAAATTATAATAAAATCCAATAATTTATTTTTTGTTTGTTTTCAGCAGCTTTTAGACTTTTCATATTGACAGGAATGAAGCTAAATCATTTGGCGATCAAACTCCTTATATCGCGATCAAACTCTTTACATTGCATAGCAATTGCATAGCAATATTTTCAGATTCATCTGGCTCTCTCTATGATTTCGCACCTATTGGTGTTGAAGCTCACATTTCATGAGAAGGATTGTGAGTTCATTATTGGTTTACCTGCGTTTCAGGATGATGAAGATGATGACAGTTAGGAGAGCGATAATCACTAGAAGCGTGATGATCGTGATGCCAAGGGGGCTCTGAATGAAAACTGATTCAGAAAATCACCAAAGCGCGTAAACGAAGAGTTAATGTACATAATTATGTGAAGTGGATAGTAATCATCTCCATACATTGCATTATATAGACTTACGGGTACTTCGGATCACACGTTATTATTGTACACATTTAGTCAACATACTAAGTCCTCCAAATTCTTGAAATTCTTCCGTCGAGATGTTTTCATTGCAACTGATTGACAAATTGCCCTACATCGACGTAAATAAGCACTGAATTGATCAGTGTTTTAGTAGTAGCCATGATAAAAAAATCATGGGCGTACATACTCGAGCAGGATTCGAACCTACGACCTCCTGATCACCGGACAGGCGCCATCTCCACTAGACCACCGAGCTTTCGCCCGACAGTAAGTGTTGGTTCTAGTCCTTATAGCATGCAGCGGGTACTGCTTTGTTATTCAAATTCTTGAAATTCTTCCGTCGAGATGTTTTCATTGCAACTGATTGACAAATTGCCCTACATCGACGTAAATAAGCACTGAATTGATCAGTGTTTTAGTAGTAGCCATGATAAAAAAATCATGGGCGTACATACTCGAGCAGGATTCGAACCTACGACCTCCTGATCACCGGACAGGCGTCATCTCCACTAGACCACCGAGCTTTCGCCCGACAGTAAGTGTTGGTTCTAGTCCTTATAGCATGCAGCGGGTACTGCTTTGTTATTCAAATTCTTGAAATTCTTCCGTCGAGATGTTTTCATTGCAACTGATTGACAAATTGCCCTACATCGACGTAAATAAGCACTGAATTGATCAGTGTTTTAGTAGTAGCCATGATAAAAAAAAAAAATCATGGGCGTACATACTCGAGCAGGATTCGAACCTACGACCTCCTGATCACCGGACAGGCGTCATCTCCACTAGACCACCGAGCTTTCGCCCGACAGTAAGTGTTGGTTCTAGTCCTTATAGCATGCAGCGGGTACTGCTTTGTTATTCAAATTCTTGAAATTCTTCCGTCGAGATGTTTTCATTGCAACTGATTGACAAATTGCCCTACATCGACGTAAATAAGCACTGAATTGATCAGTGTTTTAGTAGTAGCCATGATAAAAAAATCATGGGCGTACATACTCGAGCAGGATTCGAACCTACGACCTCCTGATCACCGGACAGGCGTCATCTCCACTAGACCACCGAGCTTTCGCCCGACAGTAAGTGTTGGTTCTAGTCCTTATAGCATGCAGCGGGTACTGCTTTGTTATTCAAATTCTTGAAATTCTTCCGTCGAGATGTTTTCATTGCAACTGATTGACAAATTGCCCTACATCGACGTAAATAAGCACTGAATTGATCAGTGTTTTAGTAGTAGCCATGATAAAAAAATCATGGGCGTACATACTCGAGCAGGATTCGAACCTACGACCTCCTGATCACCGGACAGGCGTCATCTCCACTAGACCACCGAGCTTTCGCCCGACAGTAAGTGTTGGTTCTAGTCCTTATAGCATGCAGCGGGTACTGCTTTGTTATTCAAATTCTTGAAATTCTTCCGTCGAGATGTTTTCATTGCAACTGATTGACAAATTGCCCTACATCGACGTAAATAAGCACTGAATTGATCAGTGTTTTAGTAGTAGCCATGATAAAAAAATCATGGGCGTACATACTCGAGCAGGATTCGAACCTACGACCTCCTGATCACCGGACAGGCGTCATCTCCACTAGACCACCGAGCTTTCGCCCGACAGTAAGTGTTGGTTCTAGTCCTTATAGCATGCAGCGGGTACTGCTTTGTTATTCAAATTCTTGAAATTCTTCCGTCGAGATGTTTTCATTGCAACTGATTGACAAATTGCCCTACATCGACGTAAATAAGCACTGAATTGATCAGTGTTTTAGTAGTAGCCATGATAAAAAAATCATGGGCGTACATACTCGAGCAGGATTCGAACCTACGACCTCCTGATCACCGGACAGGCGTCATCTCCACTAGACCACCGAGCTTTCGCCCGACAGTAAGTGTTGGTTCTAGTCCTTATAGCATGCAGCGGGTACTGCTTTGTTATTCAAATTCTTGAAATTCTTCCGTCGAGATGTTTTCATTGCAACTGATTGACAAATTGCCCTACATCGACGTAAATAAGCACTGAATTGATCAGTGTTTTAGTAGTAGCCATGATAAAAAAATCATGGGCGTACATACTCGAGCAGGATTCGAACCTACGACCTCCTGATCACCGGACAGGCGTCATCTCCACTAGACCACCGAGCTTTCGCCCGACAGTAAGTGTTGGTTCTAGTCCTTATAGCATGCAGCGGGTACTGCTTTGTTATTCAAATTCTTGAAATTCTTCCGTCGAGATGTTTTCATTGCAACTGATTGACAAATTGCCCTACATCGACGTAAATAAGCACTGAATTGATCAGTGTTTTAGTAGTAGCCATGATAAAAAAATCATGGGCGTACATACTCGAGCAGGATTCGAACCTACGACCTCCTGATCACCGGACAGGCGTCATCTCCACTAGACCACCGAGCTTTCGCCCGACAGTAAGTGTTGGTTCTAGTCCTTATAGCATGCAGCGGGTACTGCTTTGTTATTCAAATTCTTGAAATTCTTCCGTCGAGATGTTTTCATTGCAACTGATTGACAAATTGCCCTACATCGACGTAAATAAGCACTGAATTGATCAGTGTTTTAGTAGTAGCCATGATAAAAAAATCATGGGCGTACATACTCGAGCAGGATTCGAACCTACGACCTCCTGATCACCGGACAGGCGTCATCTCCACTAGACCACCGAGCTTTCGCCCGACAGTAAGTGTTGGTTCTAGTCCTTATAGCATGCAGCGGGTACTGCTTTGTTATTCAAATTCTTGAAATTCTTCCGTCGAGATGTTTTCATTGCAACTGATTGACAAATTGCCCTACATCGACGTAAATAAGCACTGAATTGATCAGTGTTTTAGTAGTAGCCATGATAAAAAAATCATGGGCGTACATACTCGAGCAGGATTCGAACCTACGACCTCCTGATCACCGGACAGGCGTCATCTCCACTAGACCACCGAGCTTTCGCCCGACAGTAAGTGTTGGTTCTAGTCCTTATAGCATGCAGCGGGTACTGCTTTGTTATTCAAATTCTTGAAATTCTTCCGTCGAGATGTTTTCATTGCAACTGATTGACAAATTGCCCTACATCGACGTAAATAAGCACTGAATTGATCAGTGTTTTAGTAGTAGCCATGATAAAAAAATCATGGGCGTACATACTCGAGCAGGATTCGAACCTACGACCTCCTGATCACCGGACAGGCGTCATCTCCACTAGACCACCGAGCTTTCGCCCGACAGTAAGTGTTGGTTCTAGTCCTTATAGCATGCAGCGGGTACTGCTTTGTTATTCAAATTCTTGAAATTCTTCCGTCGAGATGTTTTCATTGCAACTGATTGACAAATTGCCCTACATCGACGTAAATAAGCACTGAATTGATCAGTGTTTTAGTAGTAGCCATGATAAAAAAATCATGGGCGTACATACTCGAGCAGGATTCGAACCTACGACCTCCTGATCACCGGACAGGCGTCATCTCCACTAGACCACCGAGCTTTCGCCCGACAGTAAGTGTTGGTTCTAGTCCTTATAGCATGCAGCGGGTACTGCTTTGTTATTCAAATTCTTGAAATTCTTCCGTCGAGATGTTTTCATTGCAACTGATTGACAAATTGCCCTACATCGACGTAAATAAGCACTGAATTGATCAGTGTTTTAGTAGTAGCCATGATAAAAAAATCATGGGCGTACATACTCGAGCAGGATTCGAACCTACGACCTCCTGATCACCGGACAGGCGTCATCTCCACTAGACCACCGAGCTTTCGCCCGACAGTAAGTGTTGGTTCTAGTCCTTATAGCATGCAGCGGGTACTGCTTTGTTATTCAAATTCTTGAAATTCTTCCGTCGAGATGTTTTCATTGCAACTGATTGACAAATTGCCCTACATCGACGTAAATAAGCACTGAATTGATCAGTGTTTTAGTAGTAGCCATGATAAAAAAAAAAATCATGGGCGTACATACTCGAGCAGGATTCGAACCTACGACCTCCTGATCACCGGACAGGCGTCATCTCCACTAGACCACCGAGCTTTCGCCCGACAGTAAGTGTTGGTTCTAGTCCTTATAGCATGCAGCGGGTACTGCTTTGTTATTCAAATTCTTGAAATTCTTCCGTCGAGATGTTTTCATTGCAACTGATTGACAAATTGCCCTACATCGACGTAAATAAGCACTGAATTGATCAGTGTTTTAGTAGTAGCCATGATAAAAAAATCATGGGCGTACATACTCGAGCAGGATTCGAACCTACGACCTCCTGATCACCGGACAGGCGTCATCTCCACTAGACCACCGAGCTTTCGCCCGACAGTAAGTGTTGGTTCTAGTCCTTATAGCATGCAGCGGGTACTGCTTTGTTATTCAAATTCTTGAAATTCTTCCGTCGAGATGTTTTCATTGCAACTGATTGACAAATTGCCCTACATCGACGTAAATAAGCACTGAATTGATCAGTGTTTTAGTAGTAGCCATGATAAAAAAATCATGGGCGTACATACTCGAGCAGGATTCGAACCTACGACCTCCTGATCACCGGACAGGCGTCATCTCCACTAGACCACCGAGCTTTCGCCCGACAGTAAGTGTTGGTTCTAGTCCTTATAGCATGCAGCGGGTACTGCTTTGTTATTCAAATTCTTGAAATTCTTCCGTCGAGATGTTTTCATTGCAACTGATTGACAAATTGCCCTACATCGACGTAAATAAGCACTGAATTGATCAGTGTTTTAGTAGTAGCCATGATAAAAAAATCATGGGCGTACATACTCGAGCAGGATTCGAACCTACGACCTCCTGATCACCGGACAGGCGTCATCTCCACTAGACCACCGAGCTTTCGCCCGACAGTAAGTGTTGGTTCTAGTCCTTATAGCATGCAGCGGGTACTGCTTTGTTATTCAAATTCTTGAAATTCTTCCGTCGAGATGTTTTCATTGCAACTGATTGACAAATTGCCCTACATCGACGTAAATAAGCACTGAATTGATCAGTGTTTTAGTAGTAGCCATGATAAAAAAATCATGGGCGTACATACTCGAGCAGGATTCGAACCTACGACCTCCTGATCACCGGACAGGCGTCATCTCCACTAGACCACCGAGCTTTCGCCCGACAGTAAGTGTTGGTTCTAGTCCTTATAGCATGCAGCGGGTACTGCTTTGTTATTCAAATTCTTGAAATTCTTCCGTCGAGATGTTTTCATTGCAACTGATTGACAAATTGCCCTACATCGACGTAAATAAGCACTGAATTGATCAGTGTTTTAGTAGTAGCCATGATAAAAAAAAAAATCATGGGCGTACATACTCGAGCAGGATTCGAACCTACGACCTCCTGATCACCGGACAGGCGTCATCTCCACTAGACCACCGAGCTTTCGCCCGACAGTAAGTGTTGGTTCTAGTCCTTATAGCATGCAGCGGGTACTGCTTTGTTATTCAAATTCTTGAAATTCTTCCGTCGAGATGTTTTCATTGCAACTGATTGACAAATTGCCCTACATCGACGTAAATAAGCACTGAATTGATCAGTGTTTTAGTAGTAGCCATGATAAAAAAAAAATCATGGGCGTACATACTCGAGCAGGATTCGAACCTACGACCTCCTGATCACCGGACAGGCGTCATCTCCACTAGACCACCGAGCTTTCGCCCGACAGTAAGTGTTGGTTCTAGTCCTTATAGCATGCAGCGGGTACTGCTTTGTTATTCAAATTCTTGAAATTCTTCCGTCGAGATGTTTTCATTGCAACTGATTGACAAATTGCCCTACATCGACGTAAATAAGCACTGAATTGATCAGTGTTTTAGTAGTAGCCATGATAAAAAAATCATGGGCGTACATACTCGAGCAGGATTCGAACCTACGACCTCCTGATCACCGGACAGGCGTCATCTCCACTAGACCACCGAGCTTTCGCCCGACAGTAAGTGTTGGTTCTAGTCCTTATAGCATGCAGCGGGTACTGCTTTGTTATTCAAATTCTTGAAATTCTTCCGTCGAGATGTTTTCATTGCAACTGATTGACAAATTGCCCTACATCGACGTAAATAAGCACTGAATTGATCAGTGTTTTAGTAGTAGCCATGATAAAAAAATCATGGGCGTACATACTCGAGCAGGATTCGAACCTACGACCTCCTGATCACCGGACAGGCGTCATCTCCACTAGACCACCGAGCTTTCGCCCGACAGTAAGTGTTGGTTCTAGTCCTTATAGCATGCAGCGGGTACTGCTTTGTTATTCAAATTCTTGAAATTCTTCCGTCGAGATGTTTTCATTGCAACTGATTGACAAATTGCCCTACATCGACGTAAATAAGCACTGAATTGATCAGTGTTTTAGTAGTAGCCATGATAAAAAAATCATGGGCGTACATACTCGAGCAGGATTCGAACCTACGACCTCCTGATCACCGGACAGGCGTCATCTCCACTAGACCACCGAGCTTTCGCCCGACAGTAAGTGTTGGTTCTAGTCCTTATAGCATGCAGCGGGTACTGCTTTGTTATTCAAATTCTTGAAATTCTTCCGTCGAGATGTTTTCATTGCAACTGATTGACAAATTGCCCTACATCGACGTAAATAAGCACTGAATTGATCAGTGTTTTAGTAGTAGCCATGATAAAAAAATCATGGGCGTACATACTCGAGCAGGATTCGAACCTACGACCTCCTGATCACCGGACAGGCGTCATCTCCACTAGACCACCGAGCTTTCGCCCGACAGTAAGTGTTGGTTCTAGTCCTTATAGCATGCAGCGGGTACTGCTTTGTTATTCAAATTCTTGAAATTCTTCCGTCGAGATGTTTTCATTGCAACTGATTGACAAATTGCCCTACATCGACGTAAATAAGCACTGAATTGATCAGTGTTTTAGTAGTAGCCATGATAAAAAAATCATGGGCGTACATACTCGAGCAGGATTCGAACCTACGACCTCCTGATCACCGGACAGGCGTCATCTCCACTAGACCACCGAGCTTTCGCCCGACAGTAAGTGTTGGTTCTAGTCCTTATAGCATGCAGCGGGTACTGCTTTGTTATTCAAATTCTTGAAATTCTTCCGTCGAGATGTTTTCATTGCAACTGATTGACAAATTGCCCTACATCGACGTAAATAAGCACTGAATTGATCAGTGTTTTAGTAGTAGCCATGATAAAAAAATCATGGGCGTACATACTCGAGCAGGATTCGAACCTACGACCTCCTGATCACCGGACAGGCGTCATCTCCACTAGACCACCGAGCTTTCGCCCGACAGTAAGTGTTGGTTCTAGTCCTTATAGCATGCAGCGGGTACTGCTTTGTTATTCAAATTCTTGAAATTCTTCCGTCGAGATGTTTTCATTGCAACTGATTGACAAATTGCCCTACATCGACGTAAATAAGCACTGAATTGATCAGTGTTTTAGTAGTAGCAATTTGTCAATCAGTTGCAATGAAAACATCTCGACGGAAGAATTTCAAGAATTTGAATAACAAAGCAGTACCCGCTGCATGCTATAAGGACTAGAACCAACACTTACTGTCGGGCGAAAGCTCGGTGGTCTAGTGGAGATGACGCCTGTCCGGTGATCAGGAGGTCGTAGGTTCGAATCCTGCTCGAGTATGTACGCCCATGATTTTTTTATCATGGCTACTACTAAAACACTGATCAATTCAGTGCTTATTTACGTCGATGTAGGGCAATTTGTCAATCAGTTGCAATGAAAACATCTCGACGGAAGAATTTCAAGAATTTGAATAACAAAGCAGTACCCGCTGCATGCTATAAGGACTAGAACCAACACTTACTGTCGGGCGAAAGCTCGGTGGTCTAGTGGAGATGACGCCTGTCCGGTGATCAGGAGGTCGTAGGTTCGAATCCTGCTCGAGTATGTACGCCCATGATTTTTTTATCATGGCTACTACTAAAACACTGATCAATTCAGTGCTTATTTACGTCGATGTAGGGCAATTTGTCAATCAGTTGCAATGAAAACATCTCGACGGAAGAATTTCAAGAATTTGAATAACAAAGCAGTACCCGCTGCATGCTATAAGGACTAGAACCAACACTTACTGTCGGGCGAAAGCTCGGTGGTCTAGTGGAGATGACGCCTGTCCGGTGATCAGGAGGTCGTAGGTTCGAATCCTGCTCGAGTATGTACGCCCATGATTTTTTTTATCATGGCTACTACTAAAACACTGATCAATTCAGTGCTTATTTACGTCGATGTAGGGCAATTTGTCAATCAGTTGCAATGAAAACATCTCGACGGAAGAATTTCAAGAATTTGAATAACAAAGCAGTACCCGCTGCATGCTATAAGGACTAGAACCAACACTTACTGTCGGGCGAAAGCTCGGTGGTCTAGTGGAGATGACGCCTGTCCGGTGATCAGGAGGTCGTAGGTTCGAATCCTGCTCGAGTATGTACGCCCATGATTTTTTTATCATGGCTACTACTAAAACACTGATCAATTCAGTGCTTATTTACGTCGATGTAGGGCAATTTGTCAATCAGTTGCAATGAAAACATCTCGACGGAAGAATTTCAAGAATTTGAATAACAAAGCAGTACCCGCTGCATGCTATAAGGACTAGAACCAACACTTACTGTCGGGCGAAAGCTCGGTGGTCTAGTGGAGATGACGCCTGTCCGGTGATCAGGAGGTCGTAGGTTCGAATCCTGCTCGAGTATGTACGCCCATGATTTTTTTATCATGGCTACTACTAAAACACTGATCAATTCAGTGCTTATTTACGTCGATGTAGGGCAATTTGTCAATCAGTTGCAATGAAAACATCTCGACGGAAGAATTTCAAGAATTTGAATAACAAAGCAGTACCCGCTGCATGCTATAAGGACTAGAACCAACACTTACTGTCGGGCGAAAGCTCGGTGGTCTAGTGGAGATGACGCCTGTCCGGTGATCAGGAGGTCGTAGGTTCGAATCCTGCTCGAGTATGTACGCCCATGATTTTTTTATCATGGCTACTACTAAAACACTGATCAATTCAGTGCTTATTTACGTCGATGTAGGGCAATTTGTCAATCAGTTGCAATGAAAACATCTCGACGGAAGAATTTCAAGAATTTGAATAACAAAGCAGTACCCGCTGCATGCTATAAGGACTAGAACCAACACTTACTGTCGGGCGAAAGCTCGGTGGTCTAGTGGAGATGACGCCTGTCCGGTGATCAGGAGGTCGTAGGTTCGAATCCTGCTCGAGTATGTACGCCCATGATTTTTTTATCATGGCTACTACTAAAACACTGATCAATTCAGTGCTTATTTACGTCGATGTAGGGCAATTTGTCAATCAGTTGCAATGAAAACATCTCGACGGAAGAATTTCAAGAATTTGAATAACAAAGCAGTACCCGCTGCATGCTATAAGGACTAGAACCAACACTTACTGTCGGGCGAAAGCTCGGTGGTCTAGTGGAGATGACGCCTGTCCGGTGATCAGGAGGTCGTAGGTTCGAATCCTGCTCGAGTATGTACGCCCATGATTTTTTTATCATGGCTACTACTAAAACACTGATCAATTCAGTGCTTATTTACGTCGATGTAGGGCAATTTGTCAATCAGTTGCAATGAAAACATCTCGACGGAAGAATTTCAAGAATTTGAATAACAAAGCAGTACCCGCTGCATGCTATAAGGACTAGAACCAACACTTACTGTCGGGCGAAAGCTCGGTGGTCTAGTGGAGATGACGCCTGTCCGGTGATCAGGAGGTCGTAGGTTCGAATCCTGCTCGAGTATGTACGCCCATGATTTTTTTATCATGGCTACTACTAAAACACTGATCAATTCAGTGCTTATTTACGTCGATGTAGGGCAATTTGTCAATCAGTTGCAATGAAAACATCTCGACGGAAGAATTTCAAGAATTTGAATAACAAAGCAGTACCCGCTGCATGCTATAAGGACTAGAACCAACACTTACTGTCGGGCGAAAGCTCGGTGGTCTAGTGGAGATGACGCCTGTCCGGTGATCAGGAGGTCGTAGGTTCGAATCCTGCTCGAGTATGTACGCCCATGATTTTTTTATCATGGCTACTACTAAAACACTGATCAATTCAGTGCTTATTTACGTCGATGTAGGGCAATTTGTCAATCAGTTGCAATGAAAACATCTCGACGGAAGAATTTCAAGAATTTGAATAACAAAGCAGTACCCGCTGCATGCTATAAGGACTAGAACCAACACTTACTGTCGGGCGAAAGCTCGGTGGTCTAGTGGAGATGACGCCTGTCCGGTGATCAGGAGGTCGTAGGTTCGAATCCTGCTCGAGTATGTACGCCCATGATTTTTTTATCATGGCTACTACTAAAACACTGATCAATTCAGTGCTTATTTACGTCGATGTAGGGCAATTTGTCAATCAGTTGCAATGAAAACATCTCGACGGAAGAATTTCAAGAATTTGAATAACAAGGCAGTACCCGCTGCATGCTATAAGGACTAGAACCAACACTTACTGTCGGGCGAAAGCTCGGTGGTCTAGTGGAGATGACGCCTGTCCGGTGATCAGGAGGTCGTAGGTTCGAATCCTGCTCGAGTATGTACGCCCATGATTTTTTTATCATGGCTACTACTAAAACACTGATCAATTCAGTGCTTATTTACGTCGATGTAGGGCAATTTGTCAATCAGTTGCAATACTAAGTCCTGGAAGAATTTTGTAGGAGATTATATCGTGTTTTCATCATTATAATGATTGGCATAATCAGTGACATATCTTAATTCCTTGAAACATCAGATGTAATTCGATAGAGTCATAAAATCTACACCAAATTGTGAATGAAATAACTACAAATATTGAATTTGCCTATTTTGTGAACTGCATTGTTTAGCCGAAAGCAGATAGTAATTCTAATGTACGAGACATAGATACAAACAATAACGCAAACGTAAATATATTCAAGAATGCCCTTTTGAAAATATTACATTTCTATCCAGCTATACTGTTCTTCGAGTCAGCACGGAAAATACCTGTTTACCATAATTTTTGTAAGCATTTCTCTTTCATCAACATAAATCTTCGTGATAACTATGTAGCTAGCACAAGTCTTGCCGGGTATTCAGCAGCAACTAATCCATAGCACCTGGATTTCAAGTAGGTCCTATTGAAACCTATTCATCATGACAAGGTGAACTGAATGGCTTTTCTAGGTTCTCAGACACTACTTACGATACATGGTGTCTATTCATCTACATACTTCAGACTAGACCAAAATAAAATGCACGCAGACAGGACACTGGTCTGCGTTATTGCGAGACATGCATTTAAAGACACAGTTAATGACAATACATATAATTCTTTTTTTACACTGCAGGACCTGATACTGCTCGTGTAGCCCTTGATTTGAATTTTCCATACTCTTATTTTAACATAATGCCAACTGCACATTTCTTCTAATATTTAGAAATAAGAACATAAATTATAGTCTTTTATCAAGCTTTCTTTGTGGATTTTGTTTTAAAGGGGAAGGCTAGTAACTGATCAGTGGGAATCAGTGGAAATGCTGGGAGATGATTGTTCCAATCCTTATGGGATTCATTCAAGAGTTCATTGTATATCTTTTGTTGCGTGAAAATGATTTGCTTCAGAACGGTCTCATATTCAAGTAATGTGCAGATTAATGCTCCGTCACTGACCAGGGACGCTAACCTGGAAGCATTAAACTGCACATTACTTGAATATGAGACCATTCTGAAGCAAATCATTTTCACACAACAATAGATATACAATGAACTCTTGAATGAATCCCATAAGGATTGGAACAATCATCTCCCAGCATTTCCACTGATTCCCACTGATCAGTTACTAGCCTTCCCCTTTAAGCTATATGGCATAACTCAAGACACACCTACCTGATGTGTTTTCCACGACTGCGGCGGTTGTTTGTGTTGGTGTGGTAGAGTGTTGATAAGCAGTCGTTTTCTTCCGTGTGGCCGCTGGTGTGTTGGGTGCCGCTGCTGCCGCGGTCGAAGAAAATCTGTTTGTAGGTACTGTTGTTGGTAATCGCACAGATGCTTTCGTTGTTGCTGGGGCTGCTGCCGCGGTTGATGCTTTGGTGGTTTGTGGCGCCGTTTTCTTCGGTGCTGATGTTGATGGTTTTGTGGCCGTCAATAGCTCAACCGCTGTCGTTGGCGTTTTTGTGGTTAGCGCTGCAGTGGTCGGTGGTGCTGCCGCTGTAGTAGGTAGTTTTGTGGTTATAGCCACAGTGGTTGGTGCCTTGGTGCTTGGTGGTGTAATTGTCGTCGGCATCGTTGTTGGTTGTGTGGTTGTCGGTGGTGACGTTGTCGTGGGTGTTTTTGTGGTTACCACTACAGTTGTTGGTGCCGTAGTGGTTGGTGGTGCCGTTGTCTTTAGCGGTGTTGTTACCCTTGGTTGTGTGGTTGTTGGTGGTGGGGCAGTTGTAGGGCCAGCAGTAGTTGGCGGTGGGGGTCCTCCAACTAAGGAAAACAATTTAATTTGAAATCTTATTTCATGATCTGAATATCACAGAAAGTGTACGGTTAATATGCAAGCTCCAAATCTCTTTGATATTTTTGTCTCGGCCACTCCACCCGATAGACAGTGAAGATGATGACACGTTTTCGTTATTAAGCCTCGAAGCGACAGCACATCTTGAGCTTCTAATACTGTATCTCATAATTGGATTACTCTGTATGATTATAGGCATACTTTAAAGCAAGGATTCCTAGGTAAAATTATGTTATCGTTCAATTTGCCGAAACTTGCTGATTGGAGTATTGAAATTTATTTCAATGGAGGTGTGGTAACTTGTTATAAGTTGATATCCATTCGTCGTTGTTGTCATTTTTACTTTTTACTTTTTTATGATGTTACATATTCCTTGCGAGAGTTCTGTTGTGTTTACAGGTGCGGTATTGTACGGGTTACAAGTTGCGACGCCGTGCAATGGGAAAAAAGGAAAACGTAAAGAAAAATAACAATATCAACAACCCCTTGGCTGTTCACATCGACTAAAGACAATTAAACGAAAAGTTTGGACCAGCTATCGGTTCTCCCCTTGATTGCTTCCCGCTGCATGATCCCTTAAAGTAAGGAAGCATGCATGGTTTGAGTTAAAGGACAAGTTCACCTTCATTAACATAAGAATTGAGAGAATGTAGCAATATTAGTAGAACACATCATTGAAAGTTTGAGGAAAATCGGACAATCCGTTCAAAAGTTGGGAATTTTTGAAGTTTTTGTGCAGTCACCGCTGGATGAGAAGACTACTTCAGTGTATGATTTCACATGCGTACAACAATATAAGGAAAATATAAAGAGAATTTCACAAAATTTCATCTTTTGAAAAAAAGTACAGATTTCCTTGACTTGTTACTGACATTATGTTATGGGTAATATTATTCCCATTGCCTTTAGAAAGAGGCAAGTCAGGTGCTCTTTTATTATGCGAAAAAAAGTGAAAATATGTTAATTTTCTTTACATTTTCTTTATACTGTTGTACTCATATGACATCACGAGTCTTAGTAGTCTCCTCATCCAGCGGTTCCAACACAAAAATTTTAAAAATTCATAACTTTTGCATCGATTGTCCAATTTTCCTCAAACTTTCACTGATGTGTTCTACTAATATTGCTGCATTCTCTCAATCCCTATGTTAATGAAGGTGAACTTGTCCTTTAAATAACAAGATGATTGATCAGCGTGAATACGTTTATCTTATCAGGAGTACATGTCTCATTGGGTGACCAGTCTTCCTAATCTCCTTGGAAGTTACTTGGGCCATATCACTGGTATAAGAGTTAAACTTGATTTGATTCAGCACCTAAGTTGAATTAAGCAAATAGAGCAAAGACATACAAACAGTACTGTGCAAAGGTACACTTAACAGACAACGGACAATCGATCCGACAAAAAGAGCGAAATATTACACTTTCAAAATCGTTATAAAAATTCATGTAATTATAAGGACATTTACTTAACGATACTTGTAGTTGATTGTTATATGACCTCTTTTTCTTCTAAAGGTATGTGAGAAATACTGTTGTTAGTAAGGTATAAGTAAGCAATATTTATAGTATATTCAAAAGGTGTGTGAACATTATAAGCACCGTCTTTCCGTCATTACAAAGAATGGTTCCATATTTTTATTATTTGTACATGTAATGACGTTTTTCTTGTTTCTCTATGGTTTTAAGTATTGTTAGAAAGGGGACAGTTTCAAATGTTTTGCCACATGCCATGTCGAGGCGGTAACTGACTGAAAATATAGAGGAGATATCAAAATCTTATTTTCATTTCATCCGTAAAAGGACTTTGAAACTTTGGCAGACTATCATGAACATGACAACAGAGTCCACTCCAGATTCAAACATAGTTTTAAAAAATGGAAAAAAAATAGTAACTGTAAACTTTTTCTTTTTGATTGATAGTTCATAAGTGAGTGATGAATCATCTTCCTTTTCAGCCACAATTATAACGTTATACGTGTATTGTATTATTTCCAAGCAATGTCTAAACAACAATGCAACTCGTTTCACAATATCATGCACATTAAATATGATCACCCAGGAACACCGATAACGATAAACGAGAAATTGCTGGTTCGTGTATTTGATAAAAGCCAACTGCATGACTCCCGATTTTGAGCTTCCCCTCAACTGCTTTCGTGGCTTTAATGATCTTTTAAAACGCCGTTTTATCAAGGAGGTACTAGCTAGGCGAAGCTTCGCCTTGTAGTACCTCCTTGGTTTTATATGCTCATCCATAGTAACATCTTCTCCGTGTTCTCCAGGACACTGTACGCACGTGCGAATGCACACATTTTGCACAATGGGCCATCTATTTAAGTGTTCTTTCCTTGTGTATTCTTTCTTACTCTTTTGTGTCGTTCTGTCCATGCCTTTCTTCCTCTGTCTGTCTCTCTGACCCCGCGTTCACATTGTCCCCCGCGCCGCGGGGACAGCCTCAGGAGATCTTATCTTTTTTACGACTGACCGTTCACATTGGTATCTCATCTGTCCCCGAGCTGTGGGGGCAATTGGGGCTTGGGGCGAGCTCTGTCAGGCATAGCGCATGCGCACATTTGATGACCACAGCTGGACGCTATCAATTTCGCCCCAAGGTCACTCTCCCCTCCAAATCTTGTCCCCGTACCCGACTTGATTCGCGGGGACGAGGGGACAAGTCCCAGCGAGCGTTCACATTATGGTTTTGGAGGAGAAAGTCCCACAGCTCGGGACTTTCCCCGCGGCGCGGGGGACAATGTGAACGCAGTGTGAATCACGTTATCGAGGTCATTGACTGTATGCTAATAAAAAAAGACTTCTCCGGCCAGATGGACAGGCATACACGCGTGACTTGAGACAAGGTATAATAGTCTCGGCAAAGGAGTTATCAGACACCTTCTTGGTCTAGGCATGTAGCTCCATGGTCTAGGTAATATCAGGTACGGAAGGCTGCATGCGCGTTGAGCATTGCGCCCACCAAAGGAAGTCAGATGTGGCCTGGAGAGAACACCACATACGTTTCCAATATTCCTCACCTCATCCAATTGCAGACCCGTATCTTTGACCAAAAAATGACACTCATTGAGCCACTTGAAGGAAAGGTTGAGCCACTTGAGGGCTGAGCCATTGGAACACAGGGTTTAGCCATGGCACAACTCTCCCTCGACACGTTGGCACAACTCTCCCCACAGTCGCCATTTAGACTAACCCTCAAAACCTACGAAAGTGACCACACCAAACATGTTGAAATTTGCTGAAAGAAACAAATAATATACTGACTATCTGCTACTCCAACTGATTCGCACTTATCCTCTACCATAGGTGTGAGAGAAAACCACATATCTGACAAGTGGACATTCACTTTTGGTGACCAAAAATGGTTTTTCTTTGACTATTTTGTCATGCTTCGTCCAATGTCGCTGCCTCATACACTGGTATATAGTTAATCATAGGCATGAACAAGAAATGGCATCAGCTGACTACTGCCAGTCACTATGAAGATGTGAGGTGGCCTGGATCAACTCTCCCAGTGGCTCAACTCTCCCACACTTCCCCTATCCTTTGTCTCTTGGGTGAAGATTTTCACATCTGTAATTTACACTTTCAACAATATTTGCAATAAATCAATTTTCCATACTGTGTATCTATTTTAGCTAATGGATTGAATTCGGGAGTCGGGAGTAGGTAATCCCCCCCCCCCCCAAAAAAAAAAACACACACACACACACACACACAAACACAAGAACTTAAAACATCTAAAATCTGCATTTTGTAGAAACTCATTTACATGCCCTTTAAGTACATAATATTCATTGATTTGG
This sequence comes from Diadema setosum, assembly GCF_964275005.1. Classification (NCBI taxonomy): domain Eukaryota; kingdom Metazoa; phylum Echinodermata; class Echinoidea; order Diadematoida; family Diadematidae; genus Diadema; species Diadema setosum. Next base: position 13,302,509 of record NC_092694.1, read on the forward strand.
CTCTACAATTTTGAGTACTTACTTGATTTCCACTTTCCACATGGGTAGTATACAGTGATATACTAGGGCTATCCCCAGTCGATTTACTCTGCTGACTGCACCATGCCTCGTTCTCTGCCAGCAGAGGTAATGTCTTGCAAGATTTATACAGTACACGTCAGGACATCATCGTCACCCACTTTGGTGCCATTGCCATCCCCTTCCAAGACATCCTAATGGGCTTTACATTCAATTTTCACCACCTGTTGAGTGGAGAATTTACAGGGAATAAAACTGAATTTCACTCAAAATATAGTCACTAACCCATCGTCATTCACATGAAAGATACTTCATAACTTCGTAAAATTAAAGATACAGTGAGTTGACCCGCTAGGCCGAGTTTACCCATAACTACGGTACCGGTAATTTGCAGAGTGTAGGCCTCGCAAGTTAGATATTGTAACGTTAACAACACTAACACGTTACAGTTAGACTTAACGCTAGAGCGTTCCCCGTTCTAATGTACAACTTAGTCGTTAGATTTAGAAATAGAATACTAAAGCAAACGAGCAAAATCTTCAAGGGCGTAGCTTATTTCCACGCCTATTACAGTTTTACATTAAACGAGGGCGATTTTGCAATAAATCTTGTTATTCACCGACTTAGCAGACTTAGCAGACTCACCGCTTTCATGCAGGCCGGCCAGGCTAGAACTTTATCCCTTCGACGCCATCTTATAGCTAGATCCGCTCCTTTATGCAGTGCAGTCAGCTATCAGCAGCTAGCAGTACAGTGCAGTCGATCGAGTCGTAAGTGCAGTGTAGTGGACGACAAGCCTAGAACGAATGCGCACGTACTGTAGGCCTACGCACATCACGCTGCTGGGGCATGCAATCGCAGCATACACCAGCAGCCAGCCAATCAGACAGATCCATCCGTACAGGTACGTACGCGCGCGCACATCTCCTTTCCCGCCAATTGTGCATTGATTATGGTCATAATCATGCACAGCACGAGTGTGCGCTAGAAGCGCACGCACAGGTCACCACTGCGTGCGTTGTGGCCGCGGCCGTCATGTCACAATGCGCTGCTGACTTGTAGAGTACGAGTATCACAGTGTTTATGTTAAACATGTGCGGTGTTTAGAACGTGTTTACGAGGCGTTCTAAATGTAAACGCGCCTGTTTATCCTGACAGTAGAAGTGTTTAGGCCTAACCAACAAACATTTGGGTAATGCCCTAAACCATGAACGAAATCATTAACAAAGGCAACTCCCATTTTTTTCTAGCAGTTAAATTATAGGACTGTACATGAGAAACCAAAATATAAATTTATTACAGTTGTATTACATATTTTTAGGTTATCCTTTTTCCTTATTGATTAGGCATTTCCATGAAAGGCCTAAAACATGAATTATTTCATAGTGCATCTTGATGTCGTAACAGTTTCCACTTCCTCGTGATAAAAGGAAACTAGAAATTGCAATTTACGCACCATTTCCAACACTTCTCCATATATATATGGACATATTGAGATTAACATAACGTGACCAGAATAAACACTCCAACTAAACACTCCAAGCTAAACACTTTAACTCTCAATACTTTACACGTGCTATACACACCGGGTGTTTAGATGTTAAACAAAGTGTTTAGATTTTTAAAGGGAAGGTAAACCCAAAAAGCAATATGGATTGAGTGAAAGCAGCAACATTAGTAGAACACATCAGTGAAAGTTTGAGGAAAATCGGACAATCGATGCAAAAGTTATGAATTTTTAAAGTTTTGGTGTTGGAACCGCTGGATGAGGAGACTACTAGAGGTTATGACGTATGAGAGGACAACAATACAAAGAAGATATGAAGGAAATTCAACAAAAATTCATTTTTCTACCATTATGAAAGAGCACTTGACCAACCGCTTTCAGAAAGCAGGGGGAATAATTGCTACCCTTCACATATGTCAGAATCAAGTTGACGGAATTTGTAATTTTCAAGAAAAATTGATTTTTGTACAATTTCCTTTATATTTTCTTTGAATTGTTGTCCACTCATACGTCATAACTTCTAGTAGTCTCCTCATCCAGCGGTTCCAACACCAAAACTTTAAAAATCCATAACTTTTGCATCGATTGTCCGATTTTCTTCAAACTTTCACTGATGCGTTCTACTAATGTTGCTGCTTTCACTCAATCCACATTGCTCTTAGGGTTTATCTTCCCTTTAACACTGTGTTTAGTTCATAAACATGTCGCATGTCGCTTTTTTTACAGTGTATTCATAATAAATGAATTTTTAACCAATTTGGTCTCGTTTTTATATCCCTATACTTCTGAATCGAAACTAAACCGCTATACAAAGAAGAGCACTGTCTTCTGTATGTTCCATAGAGCTGTAAAATGCAGCTCTATGGTATGTTCACAAGTGTTCTGTTGTAAACGCTTGATAAGCACATCTATGCCCGACAAACAAAATGACACCAAAAAGGTTTTGCCACCTCAGATGGTACCAATATCTGGCCTGGCCCATGGACTATATACCTTTTGCTTGTCCCGCACAAGCAAGCTTGCGTTTTCAACAAAAGGGACGTCACGCCTGTGCGAACACAAAACCAAAAGTAAATGTGACAGCATGTATTTGAAAAGACGTGTGTGTGCGGAAACATTTGCTGACATAGCAGATTATTAATGTAGCTCATTAATGCACACACAGAAGCACACACACATCTATACAAACACACGTTTTGGCTGATACCCATCTTTGCTTATAGTACGCAGCCCGGATCTGCCAGATCGCACGTGGAGAGACGTCTCCTTAAAGCCCCAGTCACATAATGCTCTGCGTCCGGCGTTACGTCCAAAAAAGTCATTTTTTTTTTCCGCGGACCCCCGCGGATCCTTTGCCGTCACCAGAAATTTGTACAAAACATGCGGGCAAAAAATGCGGGCGATACGGACAGATACGACCAGATGCGAATACTTGCGTCCACTTGCGGATATTCTTACGAATTGGTACATAATAGTTCTGAACACTTGCGGAGAGTTGGGGATATTTTCGGATAGTTACGGATAGTTACAGATTGTTATTAATGGACAATTTGGTTTTCTCTTACGATTCCTGCTAAGTCAGTGTATTATGACAGCAAGGTTATCACATTTTGGACTGTCTTACATTGTACACTGAGGAAAACTGAAATTGAATTACGTACAAGTTGTGAAAAAATCGTAATCCTTTAATTTGCTTTACAATAATAAAAGATATATGAAATTTTGAACTTGAAGTTTGAATTTTGTTTGTGCAACTCAAATATGAATAAACGTCATAAATGTAAAGAATAAAATATGTGACCGTGCATCACAAAACGAACAAAAAGTCGCACACACTGATTTTGTGTGAGGACTGAAAAATTAGGTGAAATGGGTCAACCGAGCCGATCTTGTCTTGGCTACCCTCGGTAAATAAGGCTTTATCATTATAATTGTTGTTATTATTATTATCATTATTATTATTATTGTTATTATTATCATCAGGGCATTATTATTATCATCATCATTATTATTATCATTATCATTATTATTATTATTATCATTATTATTATTATTATTATTATTATTATTATTATTATTAATTTCAGTTTAATCTGATAATCCCCTCATTGTTTTTACTCCGGTGGTTTCCATCCTATTTTTTTGTCCATCAATTCATCGCACAACCAGCACGGCTTGGTACAGATTAAGCGCTTGAATAGACACTGTACTTCAGAGCCTCTTTTCTCAGTTTGCACTTTTTCTTTCCAATGTTTAGATAAGTTAGGAGAGTCCATTTGATTTGAGTAATACATCATTATAAAGCTTGAAGTTTGCTCTTTCAGAATATGCTCTCAACTAAAATTTCATGGGTGGCGACTCTTTGTGTGTTTTGTGGTGCAGGGTCACATATAACATCACTATACTAGTACCACAAATAAAATACAATATAGATCGAAAAGTTAAACATTAGAGTAAGAAAATATTACTTGCAGTCATAGAATAGACAAACTGTGGTTACGCTGTCGTTGTTCAGCGATATTCATGACTTACTGGGTTATGTTAAGGAGATATTTATGATAAAGCAATGCTTATTAAATTTACAGAAAAAAAATCAAAACTTTCAAACACCCCTCCCACACCCAAATAGAATATCAAGTCATCTCTTGAAGTAATGTATTTTCTGTTTGAATTTCTTGTATGCATGTCATTTTGTAATGCGCAGTAGAGTATATTGTTATAGTAGCTGCGCAATATAAATGCCCTTTATTATTAATGTTGTTATTATTATAATCATTATTATTATTATTATTATTATTATTATCATTATTATTATCATTATTATCACAAACAAATGTAATATACATTCGATGGAGCGTAAAGTGCATGGGTAAGACTATAGAGAAATACTAAATTCGTTCCCATTTTATATAATTGCCCCTGTCCCACACCTTCCCCAGCCAGAAAAGTGAATAAAATGCTATCACCCCATCCCCTACCAAAAATATTGCTTTTTTTTGGAAAAATATACATTCGAAGAGTACAAGAAAAAAAGTTCAGCACCAAGAGTTAACCGATGTCATGAGTATACATGGTATATGGGTGCCACTTAAAATGACCAGTATGTGGGAGAAATTTCATAATTTGACCATGCAGTTCTGCCTCTCCACCGCTCCGACTGTGTTGTAGCATTCCTTCAGGAAAAGGCGCTGCAGCTTGGCAACAGGAGTGTGTGCCTTCCCACTAGTCTCTGTGTTCCCATGCGAGTGGAAAACGAAAAACGTCGAAGGACGTAATTGTCCGTAACATGCGTAGCTGTCCGTAAATATCCGTAAGCGGACAGAACTGTTGTGATACGTTAACTTGCGGTTAATTTCGGATACTTACGGTGGACGTAAGCGAACGCAAACGGACGGAAGGTAATTTTTTTGCGGATGGTCTGCGTCCAAGCCACGGGTAGTTACGTTCAGTTACGGATAGTTACGTTTGGTTACGGTTACTTGCGTAAGTTTGCGTCCGTGGCGTCCCTCTGCGAAATTTTGAACATTTCAAAATTTCGCAGGTTCGGCGACGTCATTTTGCGTTTCTTTACGGATGAGTTACGGACAGTTACGTCTACATACGTCCCTGCGGATGCCTGCGTCCACGCTGCGTCCCCCTGCGTCCACTCATTCGTATCTATCCGCGGCGGACGTAATCCATCGTAAAGCACTGTGTGACTGGGGCATTTGCCGTGCTCACAACTCGCCGTACTTGCAAGTACATGCTGTCTACTTGCAAGAACGTGGGCAAAATTTGGGGATCCGTACGTAGTAAGTGCCGCCTCAGTACGGATTTTGGAGCACGCAGACACGCCGTAGCACTTTTAGGACACGAGGAACCTTCGCTGCGTTCGGGCTACGGATTCGCCATAAGTGCGGGCAACGTACGTGCCCTCTACAGCGAACGTGCGTACAACGCACTGACTCCGTGCGTCTTTTAAAATTTTCCCACCGTCACTTGCTCGACGGACGGCGCACGTAGCACGTACGTGTTGAGCACGTAATAAGTGCGCAGCCCGTGCTTATTCGACACTTCCCTGAGTTCAACTGTTCAATATAGCACGCAGACCGTACCGAACTTGCCGAATAAGCACCTGCTCCGCAGTTAAAACGCAAGTTGTGCGCAGTGATTTCTGCAATGTACACGAGCCGAGCAGACGGAAGAGTATCATCATCTCGTCTCCAAGATGTCCTGATGTTGGCAATTATATTCATAGTATTCTATTTCACCTACCGGTCAGAAATGCCCTGTAAGGATTATGGGATCGAAAAAAATCGCATACACAGAAAAAAATGATTGTTATATCAATACAAAGGGCACATACGACACCGTCAAAAACTACTTGAAGAAGCAAAGCATATAGAAATCTTGAGCTCTAAGTGGTCAGTATACATGAAGTGACCAGGTTTTTGGAGTTTTGAAAATTGTTACATTTAAGAGCTGCACAAGCGTGGTTAAAAGGGATTGACCACCATTGTGTGTGCAGAACAGTGATAAAGTCAGTACCATTCTCTGAAATTGAGAATGTGTATATTTTGAAATTAAGCAATTTCTGTGACAGTATTACCTTATATAGGGCCTTAATTGCAAATGTGACACCTTCAAACTCAGATAAAACTGCAGAACCATAGGTCGACATTCATTGTTCTAGTAATATGCTGATAAATCTATGCTGATAAATCTAGGTCAAAAATGACTCCATGGCTGAAATGCCACCACCTCTGAAACTGGGTATAAAGGTGGTAGACTTCATAACAGTAAATCATATGCATCTCACCTCCAGTGACAATGTGTTAGGATGTTTCAACCAAAATAATGTTATACAATGTCGTTGTATACCTGATATTGACAGTAGCCTATTAGCCTACATCAGGTAATACAGTGCCATTTTATACGTGATGTAACCTGTGACCTATACCTGATAATTGTAGCCTATTAACCCTTTCTCTTTCAGTGAGTCAAATATGCACACATTTTACATATTTCATTTAGTTCATTTATTTCAATCTCATTTTCTTTCAACAAAATATAAAAACCTATAGACATGAAATGAATATGACACACAGAAGGTTAAACTACCATTTACACGTATGGAGAAGACGTATGATTATACATGTGAAGAACCTCGGAAGATGGTCCTATAATTAGGCCTACCCCTAGCATCTGACGGGAAAAAAACATCGCACTTGCACGCACTTACAACATGCGACAGAGTAGAGATACCGTACGTGAGCAGCACGTGTAATTACAGCCTCCGCAAGAGAACATGGCAATCGCACGCAGATTGTAAGTTGTAAGCACGTACAACTCACTTACCACGTGCACAACGTACGATGCACGTAACCCCTCATGGCCAGGCGTGGCGTGCGGGCCACGTACTTACACCCTGCGCAACCGTGCGAGTGTCGTGCGTTGACGTACTTCCTCCCTGCGGTAGTCACTTCCTCCCCACGTTTTTAGAAAAAAACGTGAATGCCGTGGCCTCCGCCAAGAACGTACGGACGAAAAAGCACGCACGGCGAGTTGTGACCAGGGCTTCACTCTCCACCGAAGTCAACCGTTTTTCATCACATTTTGGGTGCTAACCATTGGACATTTCCGTTGTTGGTAGGAAAAAGTTTCGTACGCTACTTAGGAGTAATTTCTGGTAGATTTATACCACTCCTGCACAAGTGTGGTCTTTCTTTAATGAATATGAAAATGATATTAAAAAAGGGAACGTCCTAGTTAAGCAAAAGCTCAAGCTTATTTTACAGAGCTTGGAAAATCGTAAGCAATTGCTTGCAAGAACAAGCAAAAGGTATGTTTAATGCATACGTTTTTAAGCAAATGCTTGGTCTCTAAGCAATTGCTTGCGGGCAGCAAGCAATTGCTTGTGCTTGCTAGCGAACGCTTCCGCTCGCAAGTAATTGCTTCTTTTTATGCTTTCGGATTCGAGTAAAAAGCTAGTACACGCAATTGCTAGCGTTTATGCATCCGGTCCTATGTCTCGTACATTATAATTACTGTCTGCTTTCGGCTATAACAATGCAGTTTACAAACCTGGCAAATTTAATATTTGTAGTTATTTTATCAACAATTTGTTGCAGATTTCATTAATCAAACGAATTACATCTGATATTCAATTGAATAGATATTCAAATGATTATGCCAATCGTATAATGATTAAAACACGACAATGGGCCGGATGCATTTAAACGCTAGCAATTGCCTGTGCTAGCCTTTTACTCGAATCCGTATGCATAAAAACAAGCAATTGCTTGCAAGCAGAAGATTTTGCTAGCAAGCACAAGCAATTGCTTGCTGCCCGCAAGCAATTGCTTAGAGACCAAGCGTTTGCTTTAAAACGTATGCATAAAACATACCTTTTGCTTGTTCTTACTAGCAATTGCTTACGATTTTCCAAGCTCTGCAGAATGAACTTGAGCTTTTGCTTACTTTGGACGTTCTCTTTTAAGTACCATTTTCACATTCATACAAGAAAGACTACACTTGTGCAGGAGTGGTATAGTCTAAAAGAAATTACTCTTTAGCAGCGTTAGAAACTTTTTCATTTCAACAAAGGGAAAGTCCAATGGTCAGCACGCAAAATGTGATGAAAAACAGGTAGATGTCTGACTTCGGTGGAGAGCAAGGAGACCTCTCTCCACGTGAGATCTGGCAGATCCGGGCTATCTCTATAATAGTCCAGGCGCAGCGACCCATGTTAATGACTTCGTTCAACCCACCCCGCAGAAAAGGTTTGACTGCATGGGGTGGTCGCTTGGACCCTCTGGAACACCCCTAGGTAGTATGTGATATCAAATTGTGGTATCAATGAAATTTTACAGGCCATTTTAGTTGCGACATGACCATATTCTTCGAGGAAGCGTCTGCGCACACTAAGACTACTACACGTATCACTAGCACTGCTTCAGGCGCCAATGCCAGTGGTGCGTGTTATAGTCTTAGCGTAAAAAGACTTTTTCCGCGACAAACATCGGTTTTTGCCTGCAAACTAATTTTTCACGCTAAGCTGGAGTCGGTGTAGTGTAGTTTCCAGACGTTTTTATTTCGTCTTTATTTCTCCGAGTTGAAGCAAGCCAAGTGAGAGTGCATACCCAGCGATTGTGACGCCCGAACCGTTATTTGTGGCAATCATTGAGCATGCACCCTCACTCGGCTTAGCGCAATACAGCGGGCTTCTGCACAATACACAAGCTGTAACTCAGAGAAATAAAGGCGAAATAAAAACAGCTAGAAATCAAGACTAGAGTCGGTAACGCTTGTCGCTATTGGGGCACTGAAAATGACAAAATTATCAGTTTTTGCATTTATTTCACGAAGGATTCATCGAAACGCCTTAAAACTGTATATGTGCATGTTGCTAGAGATGTCAGCAATACAATGAGATACATTGTAAGGTATGATATTGTGCATGGTTACCATGGTAACCGGATGCCTACAGGTGATTGGTAACTCCCAAAAATATCTGGAATTTAGACAGGTTTGTTTCTTTTGCCTTTCGTGCACATCACTCATTGTAGATGAGTTCTACACTGTAAAATTAGTCTGGATAAAAAGGGAAAAGACGCCCAAGATTTTTCCCTCATTCTCTCCTCAGCATTAATTCATTACTGCACGTTTTGAATAAAATTTACATATCATGATATTTCATTTTATTCTCTATATATATGTACTAACGAACACAAAAGTACACTTAATTCTTTGATGGATAATCCAGCGTACGTGTATATTCCTTCTTTAGAAAGGAATTTATCGGTATTCTTGAATAAACTTCCTTTAAAGGGATAGTACAGTTTTGGTTGAGATGAGAAATAGGCTTTCGAATTTTTGCAAGATACCAAGAAAACACTTATGATATAGCACAGAGCATACCATTTTAAGAGGAATTCAAAGTTTATTTGATGAAAATCGGGTTTGGAATAACTGAAACATCCAAAAACAAAGTAAAACAAAGCAATGGTTACAAAGTGTGGGTCCCACACTTTATTAGAATCGTTCTTTTTTGGATATCTCAGCCATTTCAAAACCAATTTTCATCAAATAAACGTTGAATTCCTCATAAAATTGCATGCTCTTCCATATTTCATATGAGACCTCTCATTATCTCACCTAAAAATGTTAGAAACCTGAAATTAGGTCTCAACCAGAACTGTACGATCCCTTTAAGAACATAAACAATCAATTGCTTTCCTCTGCTCTTTTCCAGGATTGTTTTGAATAACCATCGCTCTGTAAATACTCGAAAGAGCTACTATAGAATATTGGCTTTGCTTTCTGTATTCATCTTATTTTTAAGGGAAATTTGTGTCCATACATTATTGAAAACTACATTTGCCTATGCTTTGAAGTCAAATTTGTGTTGAAAGTACGACGGATGCAACTTTTTCATGTATTTTACTATTCGAAAATGATATCTTTCTTTCATTGGCCGTTTATTATGTCTTTGCTTGCAAATTTTGCTGTAACTTGAGAATGCTTCAAAATATTCTTCACATATACCTGATGTCGGACACTTTATGCAGAAGGAAGGACATGCTTATTGAGCTTTTTGAAATTATGGGCTTTAGTTTTCGAGTTATATTGACAACTAAATTCTGATTGGATAATACTGGTTGCCATGGCAATAGGGAAAACTTTTTTAACGAAAATCAATAATAAATTGTGTTTTTTTTATTGCATCTATAAGATTAAAAAACAGCAGCAGCAGGAGGCATTTTGGGGGTTACCAGTCACCTTTAGGCATCCGGTTACCATGGTAACCATGCACAATATTATAACTTACAATGAATCCCACTATATGGATGACATCTCTAGCAACATATACATATATAGTTTTATGCAGTTTTGATGAATTCTTCATGAAATAAATGCAAAAACTGTGTGAGTTTGTCGTTTTCAGTGCCCAAAATAGCGACAAGCGTTTACCGACCCTAGTCTTAATTTCTAGCCGTTTTTTCGTCTTTATTTCTCTGAGTTGCAGTTTGTGTATTATGCAGAAGCCCGCTGTATATATTGCGCTAAGTGGAGTGAGAGCACACACCCAGTGATTGCGATTCGGTCGTCACTATCACCGGGTATGCGCTCTCACTCGGCTTGCTTGAACTCTTGAAATAAAGACGAAATAAAAACTGCTAGAAACTACACTACACCGAACCCAGCTTGGCGTGAAAAGTTAGTTTGCTGGCAAAACCCTTGTTTATCGAAGAAAAAGTATATGCGCGCTAAGACTACTACACGGAGCACTGGCATTGGCGCCTGTAGCAGTGCTAGTGGTGCGTGTAATAGTCTTGGCGTGCGCAGACTCTTTTACGTTTGTTCCAACAAATCATGATGAAAAGTGGCCAGTAAAATTCTACTGACACCATAATTTGGAAACGCATACTACCTGGGGATGTTCATAGAGGTCTCATCTACCACCTTGTCTGGTCAAACCTTTTCTGCGGGGTGGGTTGAACGAACTCCTTAATTAAGCCTCTTACAGGAATTAGCGCCTTGACTATAAGCAGTGATGGGAATCAGCCAGTACGTGTGTGTGTAAAGATGTGTGTGTGCGCGTCTGTGTGCGCATTTATGAGTGCCATTTCATAGCTCTATTGCTATGTTAGGAAATGTTTCGCACACACACGCCCTTTCAAATACGTGCTGTCACACTCGCCTTTGTTCTTGTGTTCGCACAGGCGTGACGTTCCTTTTGTAAAACGCAAGCAATTGCTTGTGCGGGACAAGCAAAAGGTATGGGCACAAGCAAAAGGTTATGCATATGAATTTAAGCAATTGCTTGAGCTACACCTTTTGCTAGACGAGCTCGTGCTTTTGCCTGAAGCAATTGCTTACAAGCAATTGCTTGTTTTATGCATTCGGCCCATTATCTACACTGTGTATTACATAATTCTTCCAGGACTTCGTGTGTTGACTAAAAGTTTACAATAATGAAGTGTGATCCGAAGCACCCATACGTCTATATAATGCAATGTATGGAGATGACTTTCCCATTTCACATTATGCACATTAATTCTTCGTTTACGCGCTATGGCGATCTTCTTGAATCAGTTTTTATCCAGAGCCCCCTTGGCATCACCATGACGCAAATCTCTCGTTTGAAGAGGCTACACCCCAGTAAATAATGCCAGTGCATACAGTATCTTGGCAATCAATGACTTAAAGTCAAAGATATAAAACACCTGTTTCTTGACCCTGGCCTAATCTAAGCATCAGTCATCGCCCCAGCGCCACAGGAGGGGGGGGGGGGGGCACCGCGAGAGGAGGAGATTGTTTTGGTTTTGGCATGGGCCATGTAGCTCCATGGTGCGTGTGTGTGTGTGTACGTGTGTGTGTGTGTGAGTGTAGACATTCAGCGTATGCAGACAGAGCATGCCTGTACTGTAGTGACCGGAACTATTGTCATTCCATTTTGCTCTCACCTTCTCCCTCCCCCATCTCTCCCCCCTCTCCCTCCCTCTCTCCCCTCGCTCTCCCCTCTCTCTCTCTCTCTCTCTCTCTCTCTCTCTCTCTCCCTCTCTCTCTCTTTCTCAATGATCCAGTCAGCAGGCTGATTGTAACCAGGGAGGTAGTCTCACCTCCCCGTTGTAACTCACTGCCAAATAGCACACTGTCAGCACCGGCAAACTGGCAATGCTCTCCTTCTTATTCCTGTATTTTCGTTATTTACGGGTCGATTTTTTTTCGTTCGAAATGTAAAATGGATGACCATAGAATTTCACAATAGAATATAAAATTGAAAACTTTAGAAAGGATAGAGAAAATTGAGTTCACTTTGAATGGTCTGCCACAGGCAGATATCCTTATCATGCTCTTACGTAATACGACAGCTGCTTTCTCAATGATCCAGTCAGCAGGCTGATTGTAACCAGGGAGGTAGTCTCACCTCCCCGTTGTAACTCACTGCCACGCACCGGCAAACTGGCATTGCTCTCCTTCTTATTCCTGTATTTTCGTTATTTACGGGTCGATTTTTTTTGTTCGAAATGTAAAATGGATGACCATAGAATTTCTCAATAGAATATAAAATTGAAAACTTTAGAAAGGATAGAGAAAATTGAGTTCACTTTGAATGGTCTGCCACAGGCAGATATCCTTATCATGCTCTTACGTAATACGACAGCTGCTGGAGTCATCAAACCCTGGCTTGGCCTCCAGGTTTGTCACGCCTGAGCAGAAAGTTTATTTGCAATGGACAAGTACTTCGACTCCCAACTCCAAAACGACAAATATACACACCCCACTTTGGGTAACTGGGGTTGGGGACTCGCCTCAAACGAGGGATTGACGGCATGACGATCATCACGCTTCTGGTGATTATCGCTCTCCTGATTATCATCATCTTCATCATCCTGAAACGCAGGTAAACCAAGAATGAACTTACAATCCTTCTCATGAAATTTGTGCTTCAGCACCGACAGGTGCGAAATCAACAGAGAGGGAGATAAGAATCTTAAAGCATTATTGTGCATTGTGAAGAATTTGATCGCAATTTAAGGAGTTTGATCGCAAAATGATTTAGCTTCATTTTGGTTTAATATGAAAAATATGCCACAAAAGTATGCAAAAACAAAGAAAAACAAAGAAAATATGGGATCTTTTTTCAATCATAACTTCAAGAATATACTCGTTTTTTTTTCTTTTAAAACGAAGAATAACTTGAGAATTTGTATTTTCCTCTGTTTTATGATGACATAGCCTTAAAATGTTTAGAAATAGTCTTTCTTTATCTTGCTCTAAAGGCTTAGGTTACTTTTCATATAGACATATAATGGATTGTTATGGAAATGACTGACTAGTAAAATGTGAATGTTCGACAGTTGAGCAACACTTCTAAACACATAATTTCTGTCACACGCACACAATAGGCTGATATAGATTCATAGCATGCACAGTTGTCAATTGTCAATATATTCATTTGTCAATTCTCTAACTTTAATTTTAATTATTTCCCATCTCAACTGTGAATTTTCATTATAATACTCCATATTAACTTTCCTAATCACATTCTTAATATATTCATTAATTCTCAATATATTCATTTAATCCTTTGGTCTTGCTGCCGGAATTAGAGAGTTACCGTTCCCTAAAGGTGTTGTGCATCCAGATGTCATGAGTGCCCTCTAGAATGCATTTCATGGGACCTGACGAACCATTGTCTTACATTCAAATGTACATAGAAAACAATGTTCTTTTTTTCCTAGGTATATTGAACTGTACTTTATGGAGGAGAGAAATTTCAGGGTCTTAGAAAGGCTAGAAAAATGCAGCTTATGGCTTTCAGATAAATCTTTCAGATCGAGAGAGACAGGGAGAGAGAGGGAAATAGAGGGTGATGAAAAAAAAACAACAACGATACACTTTCATTTTAGGTGCCTTGCTACTTATTTTCAATACACGTCCATGTTTTTTAATTCAATTGCGTATAGTCGAGTTGTTTTTGTACACTTCTGCGGTGTCGAATAAAACGCATGTTATGTAAATGTATCTTTCTTTGAAGATTCAGTGTGGTACTGGTCGCATTAACAATGAGTTCGTGATGACCCCCAAATCTTTATCTTATCTACCAAATGTGAATTTTGATTGAGTGAATGTAGTAATATTAATAGATCACATCAGCTGAATTTTGAAGAAAATCGGAAAGTCGATTAAAAGATTATAAATATTTTGATTTTTAGTTCAGTAATGGCTGGATAAGGAGATTAGGACATTTCATGACGTCATTATGGACAACAATATAAAGAAAATGTATGAAGAATTAAAAAAAAATAGATTTTTCATGGAAAGTACACATTCCATCGACATTATACTAACATATTTAATTAAGGTAAATATTATTCTCCCTCCTTTCTGAAAGAGGTAAGCCAAGTGATCTTTTAAAATAATAAAAAAGTGCAAATATGCTGAATTCCCTTTATGTTTTTTATATGTTATTGTCCATAATGATGTCATGAACTGCAGTAGTCTCCTTGTCCAGCGATGACGGCACCGAAACTTTAAGAATTCATAGCTTTTGAACGGATTGTCCAATTTTCTTCAAACTTTCACTGATGGATCAACTAATATTGCTGCTTTCACTCAATCCACGTTTATATTTGGGTTTGGTTTCCTTTGAATATATGTACTAATACCCCTTTCAAATAATGCGGACGAAGTAATCAAAATCGCGTTCATATATCCCATGAAGTGCGCACTACTTTTACGAGCGCCAGATCATATACTCGAGTAACTGTGCGAAAGACGGGAGTATTTGTCATGGTTAATGCGCACGCCTCTATAATGACGTAATGTTTCCGGTGATATAATATACTCACGTGTTTAGACAAAGCACTGCTCTCGCTCAAGCTCAGCAATCAGCGGTTGTGCGGGCAATCGAGTGACCTTTGACCGAACTGTGGAAGTTAGCGCGCATAAGTCGTAAAACGCGTTCATGTATTCTCGATCAACTCCTCCTGCTGCAATAATGCGCATAATAGCAGCATCAAAATAATGCGCACTTTTTTACTCCTCTCCCGTTCATGTAATCAAAATTTTACGACTTATTGCTCCGCATCCACGATTACCTAAAAGGGGTATTAGAATGTTATCCAAGTTGTAATTTTTTACGGTTTCCTGCAAGAGGCATATTGTATTGTGGAATGTTAACACCCATAATTAACTGACATAAAAGGATGAATGATCATTGTGTTCATGAATTTCTGTACTGGGTGCTGACGTCATAATATTTGTATCAACACTCTACGCGATTCATTTAATTCCACTAGGACCTAATGTGATATGCATACGAAGTATATTGGAATGTATACAAAATCTGGTCCGAACTGACAATATACCACAGCGAAGCACAACGAAAGAGAGAATTTATAAGTGCGTAAGAAAGGGCGATGTGCGCAATACCATTATAGTGCACAAGCTCGTAATAGTCCGATAGTGAAATAAGGTTCGTTAAAGAAAGTGCGTACTAACGAACCTTTGTTTGTTTTCGGGCTAACAAACTTTTGAAATATTAACAGAACCTTATTCATTCTCCGATTTAGGAACCTTCATCACAACGATTGAACCCTCGAAAAAAAGAACTGTCACCGTGAAATGAGGAACAATTACTCATCTTTGTTTATTTTAATGTTTAGTTTTATGACAGATGTCAGCACGATAGACCATAGTTTAATTGACATGATTGAAGTAGAAGAAGAGAATGAAAAACATCAAGGTCAACCCCCAATTTAGAATAGAGATGATTAAAGAAAGAGATATCGAGAGAGAAAGAGAAAAACCGAGGGAGAGTGACTCCGAGAGAGAGAGAGAGAGAGAGAGAGAGAGGGAGAGAGAGAGAGAGAGAGAGGGGGAGAGATAGGAAGAGAGACAAATCCCTAATGATGAATATTCAAAAGTATGAAGTGAATAGATACAAAACAAAAGAACAAAAATATGTTTCTGGAACTTGAGTTACCATTTGAATCCTTAAAGACTGTGAGATCTTTGTCTTAAAATCTTTGACAAATAATCTGCAAATCCACCTAGAGAGAAGAGTAAGGAAACAGAAGGGAACAGAAGTTATCCACACTATGTCTTTAAAAACCCGTTGAGGACGACAAGATTTTGCACAGATTTTATAACACGCACGTCCCGTAGAAGTCTCGTAGACACCTGCTCAAGTACTTACCCGGAACCAATCTTCAACGGGTTAAGGTAAGATTTAAGATGGAGAGTATGCGATCCTACCATCTGAGGTGTAATAATGGGTTCCATTACATGACATTTGCTCCGGCAACAATTGCTACTATGAAATATTTGCACGTTTAGCCAAACATAAATTCTACCCACAAAAATACCCCTGATCCTAATTCTATAATCATCACATCAAGCTAAACCTAAAGCCCTATCACAACCGTAACCCCAATCCTTGGTCCTTGGAGAAAATGAGACTGGAGCAATTGTGGCAGGAGCAAAAGTCATGTCACCATGATAATGACCACACTATGTGCAACAACCACTCGAAGAAAGAACAAAACAAAAGATACTAAATTCTCACACACGATTTCTTTGAAGACTATAAAGGCAGACATTTATTCACCAGTCACGGCAAATGACATGAATCTATAAATTTTTACGGAGACCTTGATAAAGTCTTTCTTATGAACAATAAATCATGAAGTTTTGAGAATAACATTTACTGAAATGCCATCTATGCTTACAAGAAGTTTACTGTAGGATAAAACAGAGAATCATTTTGTGCTCATAAGTGAAGAAAATCAGTTGCAAGAATAAAAAAATATATTTTACACTGTAATGGCACACATTTTCATTAAATTGCAGGATTTTCAAAAATGTGTTTGAAGTGGAACAAGCAAACAAAAAATTGTGAATTTTTATTCAGTGTGATTTCATCCATCCCGATTAAACACTCTTTATCAATTATATCACTAAGAAAATTTCACGGATTATTCTAGATGTTCTGTGGCCGAGTGGTAGAGTATATTGGACATGGAATGCTATATAATCTACTGTTGAAACAATCTGATCCCATATTTTTCATCGTCAGGATTACAAAGCGAATGCTAAGAATGTAAAACTGTTCATTTTTGATTGTGTGCAGAGAGGTCGACCGGGAGGTGGGCAGTCAGAATGACCTATATGTTCAAATATTTAACAAAAATTCTTTGTAACATGCCGAATATCATGCATATTATCAAAGTCTCGTGCTGCCATTTTAGGCACAAGAGAAAAACTGTGTTAGGGAGATATCTTCGTCGCGACGATATGAGACAAAAGATCGTCGCCAATCGTCCCCGACGATCAAAATTTTGGGCCTCATGTGCTCATTACTGCGCTCTTTTTGGCTCATTATAAGTATCAACAAAAGATGGTTCCGACGAGTCGGAACGAAGTCGTCTCTTTTCGTCGCGACTAATCAATTAAGGAGGTCTTTTGTCGATCGGCGAAGCGTTTCAGTGATTGTTCAAACGTCGCACATCGTCCCCGACGACTGCGTATTCAACTTGACTAACCGTTTTGTAAAGGTTTTGGTGATGGTTTCGCGTCGCTCATCGTCCCGACGATTGACCATTGAATTTAAATCACCGTTCCGTGGCGAGTTTGTTAATCCATGATTGTTCAAACGTCGCACTTATCGTCCCGACGATTGTCCATTCAACTTGAATCACTGGTCAGAGACGCGTTTAGTAATTGTTAAAGCGTCGCGCATCGTCCCTAGGCTTGCCCATTGAACTTAAATCACCGTTTGGTATGAGTTTGAAACGTCGCACATCGTCCCGACGATTGCTCATTCAATAATAGAAATTGCTCGATGCTGAGGTGTTTATTTTTTCTAACATCGCGAGTGGTCCCGACGATTGCCCATTGAATTGAAATTGTCGTTCAATGATTGCCACCAGGGTAATTCATCTTCTATGAAACCTTGCTCTTATGTTTGCCATACTTGTCTGTAAACAATACAAAAACATCGTAACGAGATCCGATGGCTGTCAGACTCCCGAAATTCTTGAATGAATCATGAAAAAAAAGTGATGAACGTACATTATTATCTTTTCACAAGTCCAGAGCTTGAAAGAAAACATCCGGCATTTATTTCATCATCGTACGGAGTTGAATATCATTGTTATTCATTTCCGAACGTCAAAGCAAATCTCCGACACTTATATTAACATCTTTCAGAGCTGAATGTTATTGCTATTTACTTTCGAACGCATAAGCAAATATCCGGCATTTAGATCATCGTACGGAGTTGTATATCATTAGTAGTCATTTCCGAACGTCAAAGCAAACATGCGATATTTATTTAATCACCGTACGGAGTCGAATATTACTGTTATTCATTTCCGAACGCAAAATCGAATTTCTGACATTAATTTTAGCGCCGTACGGAGCTGAATCTTACCGTTATTCAAATCCAAAAGTATAAGCATCCTTGGTATAAGCAAACATCCGACATTTATTTTAGTACCGTACGGAGTCGAATATTACCGTTATTCATTTCCAAAAATAAAAACAACATCTGACATTTATTTTAGCATCTTATACGGAGTCGACTGTTACCGCTGTCCATTTCCAAAAGTAAAGGCAAACATCCGACTTTTTTTGGTGGCCCGACGTGCGTTTTTGGTGGCCCCGGTCCACCGAGCCACCGTTAGTGTCGAGCCCTGGTGTATACCTCACTAACCTCAGCTTGTTGGGGAAACTTATACTGCCATACGAGGGGAGATGCTTTCATCTCTTCTAGAGAGCTTCCCTATGAGCGAATGAAAATCTTTGTTTGGCATTTTCATTTCTATACTACATAATCATTCGTTGTTTCCAAACATTTTCATGATGTCGGTATTTCAATATCATAATATTTTTCTTAATGTATTCCATTTTCATTCCTTGACCAAAGTCAGTAAGTCCGCCACAAGTACGGTAATCGCTACGTTTCGCGCAGTGCAATATGTGCCGAAGAGCGAAACACGTGGTTATCAAGTTCAATGAAACGCGCCGTCCATGCGTGCTTTTTGTTTGGTTTCGTAGTAGCTCCATGGTTACGGCAAAGACAATAAACGGAGGAGGCACTCCGTATAGTGTTTTTCGTTTACAGTAAACAGTTTACATTCGATACAAATAAATTAATAGTCACGTCTTTTACAGGGGCGGATCCAGGAATTCTGTAAAGGGGGGGCGTGACTAATATTTCTGGTGCCACTTCCGGGTTTCATTTCATTTTTTTTCTTTTTATTTTCTTTGTTTTTGACGAAAATTAAAGGGGGGGGGGGGGGCGTGCGCCGGTTGCACCCCCCTCTGGATCCGCCACTGTTTTACTGTATGATGATCGCCAAGTCGGGAAGAAGTATCTAGAGGAACTTCTCAGTTGATATGTCCGTTATGTTCATTCTAATTTTCACACGCAGTGGTACGCAGATTTTATGAGTGTGAGATCGAAAGAAGTTTCAATATATGTTGCCATGATATTATGTAAGCCTACTGTTGTGTAATTGGGTAGGTATAGCTCTTACACTATAAACTTCGGCTTGTTGCAGCGGCATCTAGGAAAGCGATATTTTCTTCGGCATTCGGAACCTTTTTTATATTATCATTATTTTTTTTTTTTTTGGACACGTGATTCGATTGTAAGTATGAAGCGACGAATAACCCCTTTGTTTTGTTTTAGTGTTAACATTAATGTGTAATACACCAATACTGTTCAACGTGTGGTTTTTTTTTTACTGTTAAAGAAGCCAAGATAAGGCGACATTTTGATAGAATTATGCCGTTCGGTCGGTTTACAGACTGCTTATAACCTGAAATAGTTGCAGTGCGCGCATTTTTTTTTGCCACCTGTTTTCGCAGAAATTTACACTAGAAAGGTTGTCAGCTTTTTTTCTTCTGCCATTATTTCCTCTGATATGATTTGTCGTGGCCATTAAGTTAGTTTCAACCTAAAAGATACGTGTCACGTAGGTCTATTGGTTGCCAGCACGCATTTATCTGACTTGTTGTGCGGTTAAGTCTGTTGTTGTTGTTGTTTTTTTTATCATTCATGGGAGGGGGCAAACAAGAGTGAGAAATGAGGGAGAGGTGAAATCAGAACAAGGAAACATCTGTTCATTTAGCTGTTACTTATGCCAGCAGTAGTAATTGTCATCACCATTGCTATTCAGATCAGTTTTAGTCATATCCTATAACATTCAATACACGACTATCATCATCATGACATGAGAGAGAGAGAGAGAGAGAGAGAGAGAGAGGAAAAAAACCGCCACCTGTTCAAGGGCGTATACAAAGCAAACGAATCGCAAAGTAGATCAACCGGGGGGGGGGGGGGGGGGCGTTTCATCAACGAGTTCGTCGGAGGTTTTCACCGACAAATTTGCTATCAGCCAATCAGACGCAAGGATTTCAGTAGCTTTTAACAGTTGTCAGTGTAAATCACTGACATAAAGTTTCATGAAACGGTCCCCAGGAAGGTGGATTCATGGTACAATATTCCGTATGGCATACCAGCAATACGAACAGACACGTTACTGCAAAATAAAGCCGTGGTCACAACTCGCCGTACTTGCAAGTGCGTGCTGTCTACTTACAAAAACGTGGGCAAAATTTGCGGATCCGTACGTAGTAAGTACCGCCTCAGTACGGATTTTGGAGCACGCAGACACGCCGTAGCACTTTTAGGACACGAGGAACTTTCGCTGCGTTCGGGCTACGGATTCACCCTGAGTGCGGGCAACACGCGCCCTCTACAGCGAACGTGCGTACAACGCACTGACTCCGTGCGTCTTTTAAAATTTTCCCACCGTCACTTGCTCGACGGACGGCGCACGTAGCACGTACGTGTTGAGCACGTAATAAGTGCGCAGCCCGTGCTTATTCGACACTTCCCTGAGTTCAACTGATAAATAGAGCACGCAGACCGTACCGAACTTGCCGAATAAGCACCTGCTCCGCACTTAAAACGCAAGTTGTGCGCAGTGATTTCTGCAATGTACACGAGCCGAGCAGACGGAAGAGTATTTCGTTTTCAAGATGTCCTGATGTTGTTGAAAGGTTGAAAGGTATTTATTAAATAACATCTCTTGCAGCCAGGAGGCTGAATTGCGGACATTTTACAAGGATCATCATGGATACATTCAAATATACAACATACATTAGAAATATTAATTATTGCACAATAAAATTGACCTTTACCATCAACAAAACAAAAATATAATTATGTTGGCAATTATACTGTTCTATTTCACCTACCGGGCAGAAATGCCCTGTAAGGATTATGGGATCGAAGAAATTGCATACACAGAAAAATGATTGTTATATCACTAGAAAGGGCTTTCAAAACTCTTTCGAAGTTATTATGTAATATATATATATATATACACTTGCATCATATTTTGCGGCACATAAGACACAGTCAAAAACTGCTTGAAGAAGCAAAGCATATAGAAATCTTGAGCTCTGAGTGGTCAGTACATGAAGTGACCAGGTTTTTGGAGTTTTGAAATTTGTTTTTATTTTACATTTAAGAGCTGCACAAGCGTGGTTAAAAGGCATTGACCATCATTGTGTATGCAGAACAGTGATAAAGTCAGTACCATTCTCTGAAATTGAGAATGTGTATATTTTGAAATTAAGCAAGAAAAAAATTTCTATGACAATATTACCTTATATAGGGCCTTAATTGCAAACGTGACACCTTCAGACTCGGATAAAACTGCAAAACCATTGGCCTACATTCATTGTTCTAGTAATATGCTGATAAATCTATGATGATAAATCTAGCTCAAAAATGCCTCCATGGCTGAAATGCCACCACCTCTGAAACTGGGTATAAAGATAGTAGACTTAATTCATAACAGCATATCATTATGCATCTCACCTCCAGTGCCAGTGTGTTAGGATGTTTCAACCAAAATAATGTTATACAATGCCAATAAGTACCAGATATTGATAGTAGCCTATCAACCTACATCAGGTATACAATGCCATTTTATACGTGATGTAACCTATGTACTATACCTGATTAGCCTATTAACCCTTTCTCTGTCAGTGAGTCAAATATGCACACATTTCACATATTTCATTTAGTTCATTTATTTCAATGTCATTTTCTTTCAACAAAATATAAAAACCTATAGACATGAAATGAATATGACAAGCAGAAGGTTAAACTACCATTACACGTATGGAGAAGACGTGTGATTATACATCTGAAGAACCTCGGAAGGTGGTCCTATAATTAGGCCTATACCCCTAGCATCTGACGGGGAAAAAAATCATCGCACTAGCACGCACTTAAAACATGCGACAGAGTAGGGATACCGTGCGTGAGCAGCACATGTAATTACAGCCTCCGCAAGAGAACGTGGCAATCGCACGCAGATTGTAAGTTGTAAGCACGTAGAACTCACTTACCACGTGCACAACGTACGATGCACGTAACCCCTCATGGCCAGGCGTGGCGTGCGGGCCACGTACTTACACCCTGCGCAACCGTGCGAGTGTCGTGCGTTGACGTTCTTTCTCCCTGTGCTAGTCACTCCCTCCCCACGTTTTTAGAAAAAAACGTGAATGCCGTGGCCTCCGCCAAGAACGTACGGACGAAAAGCACGCACGGCAAGTTGTGACCAGGGCTTAAAATGATAGAACACAGCAAGCGAGCAGGCTAGAATCAAACCTCCTTTTGTAGGAAAGTCCAACAAAAGTCTTACAACATACCTGTAATAGGGGGTTCACACGTACACAAATTAGCATGTTACAGAACTCAATTTTTGTTACCCTTTAGCAAACTCCAGTCTTTTGCACATGTGGACACACACACACACACACACACACACACACACACACACACACACACAACAGAAAAAATTAGTGCGAACCAGTAGCGCGATGCATAACCTCAGAAATCTTGCTGATATTTCTGAATGAGCGCGGTATTTGCCCCGGCAGTACTTGAACGGTCGGGTTTAGAAGCTTGATTGAGTTCTTTCAGCGTGCTCTCCACACCACTGTGAGGCGCAAGAACAATAGTTTCATCGATTGGCAATTAGCGGGTTATTTTCTGTACGTGTGAACGGTAGCAAAAAAAAAAAAAAACGAGATATGAAACTCGTCAGACTGACGAGTTAGGTGATACGCTTGGGGTTATCAGATGTCGGTCATCTGTGATCGACAAAGAAAAGAATGTGATATAGGCACCTTGAAGTTATAATTGAGTTTGCATGCAAAACCGTTTCCCTAACCTCTCGGCCACGGGACATCCACGGAAATGGTAAGGCAAAAAAGAAATGTATAGATATTACAGGGAGAAAAGTCAATGCCCACTCAACCAACGTGGCCGCGTGAACATGTATTGCATTGCTAGACGGAAATGCGGCCTTGTAACTACTGATGTCGCTATGCCATTTCTGGCAACTTGGGAAAAATACGTGCCGTAAACATAAAACCTATAATCGGCTGGTTTTGATACCTTGCCTTTAATCACAATTTTCAGTGTGATGACGTCATCAAAGTACAAAACAATGATGTGGTCTTGAAAGACAATTGTTCAAAGTACAACACCTTTGTCGTCGTCATTACATATTATGATCAGTTTGACAAAGTCAGCCTGCAAAATTTTGCAGCAGTCGAAGCAATATGGTCTCCAACACAAAAAAAAGAGGGATATGGTGTGTGTGTGTGTCTGTGTGTGTGTATAGGTGCGTTTATATACGAATGTGATTTCTACATGGACGATATAATGTAATACAAAATTGAAGAAAAAAAAAGTAAAATAGCTAAGTATTTTGTTTCGTGATCTTGTGGGGTTCGAACCCGCACGTGTGCAACCTCACGTCTCTGAGACGTCGCCTTTAACCACTCGGCCATACGTCTCGACGAGAAAAAAAAGAGGAACGTAAACTTATGTATGTGAAAGATGAATCAGGAATCGTTTTGTCCACATTCCATTCTCATTTTCAGTTTTAAACTGCAAAATTGTCAAACTAATAAGAAGATTTCAAAGAATAACATGCATGATTACTGCAGCTTATTGTCTCAGTTACCACACACTTAAGTTACAGAGGAAATGGAGCAAAATCATCTGAGATAAAGGTGCTTAAACGTTGTCAAGTTAATGCACATAAAAAAAAAATCACCTCCCATAGAGATAACACGTAAACTTGTCTGATTTTGAGTCTTTACCTTTAATAACAATTTGAAGTATGATGGTAAGTCTTCTTGAACCAAGAGTGTGGAACGCAAGCTTCTACGTGAAAGATGAATCATGACGATCACCCGTGACCGACACATCTTCAAAGGGATCAGTTATTAGAAGTGGAAGCCCTCGTGCCAAGCATATTGTCTCAGCAATTCCAAAGCAATGATACCCTTACATTTATGCATACCATAATTTCCCTCTGAAATCAATGGTAGGTATATTCATGTACAATTGCTTGCCTTGTCCATAAACTTTGCTTTACAAACTTTCAGTGAAACGTGTCATAACATAATTCTGTAACTCCATTAGCAGGGATTGACTTCATAAAGAAAGATATATCAAATTGAACGCTTAGCGCGTATAACTAAGGGGGATTTTAGCCTGATGCTCTGTTCTTCACTGCTCAGATACCAACAACACTCATTACCTACGGCTACGTATAGAGAAACAGCCATGACGAAAATAAGTTATTCCTTTTCTTTGGCAGATAGACACACAACCCCTTTAAACCACACTATAATTGACATGGAGGGACATGAAAAAGTTCATTACTACTACTGAACAGTGATGCCTTCTACTCATGTGGCACAAGATACCTCTATAGCAACATAAAACCTGTCTACAACTCCGTTATTGCGTCAAACAATAACATCCCGGAATTTCAAAGAGATGAGCGAGACGCCATACACCTGGCCTAGAGTTAATTCATTCAGTTGCCATTCCTGCTCCAGTTGAGTTATGCAAATTATTTTCCGACCTGTCTTGTGACAATATAACAGGAACAAACGTAGAGAAAAGGAAAGGGAAAAGGAAAGGTGGCAAGCGGGGCACTGTACCAAGGGCAATTTAAACAATACGTATGATAAATGAAGCAAATCCAACCTAGAGCCTCCGACAAAAAAAAAGAGGAACTTGAGCGACTGTGTGTCGTGGGGTAGTATAATTGATAAGATAATACGATAAATGACATTGATCGGAATAAAGCTGAACTGCCAAAAGAAACACAAAGAAAGAGAGAGAAAAAAATGATAGCGTCCTGCGGGTCTCGAACATCTCGTCCTAAGGTAGTGCATAATGACCATGCAGCGCGCTAAGTGACTATAAAGCCACACGGCTGTACCGAAGATTGGATGTGAAATTTATCTTTAATCTTTATATATATATATATATATATATATATATATATATATTTATCTTAAATATTTATACCATATACAACATGAAAAAGTTCATTACTACTACTAAACAGTGATGCTTTCCATTCATGTGGCACAAGAAACCTCTATAACAACATATAACCTGTCTACAACTTCGTTATTGGGTCAAACAATAACAACCTGGAATTTCAAAGAGATGAGCGAGACGCCATACACCTGGACTAGAGTTAATCAATTCAGCTCCCATTCCTGCAAGTTATTTAAACATACATGTTCCTACCTATCCTGTTACAGTATAACAATAACCAATGAAGAGAAAAGGAAAGAGCAAACGAAAGGTGGCAAGCGGGACACTGTAACAAGGGGCAATTTACAACATTAAGTGTGACAAAATTAATGAAGCAGACCCAATCTCCAAACTCCAATACAAAACAAGGGAAATAGAGCAGCCGTGTTCACGGGTTACGTACACTTGATAAAGTAATACGATAAATGACATCGGAGCAAAGCTGAACTGCCGAAAAAAAAGAGAAAAAAAGAAAGAACGGATAAAAGTCCTGCGGGAGTCGAACCTCTCGCCTTCCGGTATGGCGTTATGAACAACCAGCGCGCTAACCGATTATGCCACATGGCTGTCCTGAAGATCGAGTGCGAAACTTAAATCTAAATACTATCGTGACAGTGTTGACTTGTGATGGCGCTATTCAACTTCCCACAAGTGGCAGCGTGGATTCGATCAATATACAGTTGCAAAGAAAAATTGGGAATCGTTCCGTACAGATTGCATTCTCATTTTCAGTTTTAAATTGCAAAATTGTCAACCTGATGAGGAGATTTGAAAACATAAAATGCATGATTACTAAAGCTTGTTGTCTCAGCTACAACATATTTATGTTTCAGAGGAAATGGAGTAAAATCAGATGAGGTAAAGGTGCTTAAACGTTGTCAAGTCAATGCATGGTTTAAAAAAAAATCGCCTCCCATAGACATAACACGTAAACTTGTCTGATTTTGAGTCTTTACATTTAATCACAATTTCTAGTATGATGACGTCATCATATTTCAAAACCATCACATGGCCTTGAAAGGCAAATGTTCAAAGTGCAACATATCTGAATTTGGGGTAATATTGAGCTTAAACAACAGAGATACGAGCAAATGAATGTCAGAAACAGTACCTCAAAAAAATCAATTCCACTTTTTTGATTTAAAATGACGATATGATGACGTCATCGCGTATTCCTGGCAATACTGATACTTGGAATGTTACTTACAATTCATATACTTTTGTAATATGCAATAGAAATATAGGGTCAACGGACGATTTAAAGAGCTATGGCGAAATAAACAAAGACATGTTTTTTCACTATATTTGCAGAAAGACGCGCACGCGGAATTTCAACTTTCACGCCAGTGCATTCCTTTGTTATAGGTCGTAATCGATCGGAAATCAATGGATATTATTACTCAAAGTATCAGGAATCCAAATCAGTCAAAAAAATTGCATTTTCATGTTGCTTACGGGCTCTGCGCGCGAAATTGCGCGGACGGACGCGCACGCGAGAAAATGTTTGAAACGCTTAAAATTGTCTGAAACTTCGAGATTTCCCATTGGGAAGTCGTTTTGAGCCTTTTAAAATTTTGACGCGCGCTTACGCGCGCGTAATGATGACCTGTGTAACTAGCGTTAAAAAATAAGATAGAGCGTGACCTGAACTTCATGTCCACCGAAAATGATACAGAAATGACATCTAGTTATGAAGTTATGATCGATCATGTGACAAGGTCCGAAAATCACAAAATGGCGCCTAGATGACGTCATAGATATGTTACTGTCATGAAAACCTTATTGTGGCTAGATTTTGTCATGAGACATGTTGACTGAAAATGTCATGTTATTTCGTAATGTCATTCTTGAGATATTGACGACACAAAATTGTCCAGAAAGAAAGAAGAATAAAAAAAAACGAGACATGAAAACTCGTCACATTGAGGACGAGTTAGGTGATACGCTTGTGGTCATCAGATGACAGTCATCTGTGATCGACAAAGAAAAGAATGTGATATAGGCACCTTGAAGTTATATTGAGCGTGCATGCGAAACCGTTTCTGTAACCACTCGGCCACGGGTCATCCACGGAAATGGTAAGACAAAAAAACAACAACAATGTATAGATATAACAGGGGGAAAGTCAATGCCCACTCAACTAACGTGGCCGTGTGAACATCTATTGCATTGCTAGACGGAAAAGCGGCCTTGTAACGACTGAGGTCGCTATGCCATTTCTGGCAACTTGGGAAAAATACGTCCCGCAGACATAAAACCTATAATCGGGTGGTTTTGATACCTTGCCTTTAATCACAATTTTCAATGTAATGACGTCATCAAATTACAAAACAATGACATCGTCTTGAAAGACAATTGTTCAAAGTACAACACCTCAGTCGTCGTCATTACATACTATGATCGCTTTGACAAAGTCAACCTGCAAAATTTGCTGCAGTCGAAGCAATGTGGTCTCCAACACACAAAAAAGAGGGATATGGCGTGTGTGTGTATCTCTGTGTGTGTATAGGTGCGTTTATATACGAACGTGATTTCTACATGGACGAATATGTAATACAAAATTGAAGAAAAAAAAAAACAGTAAAGTATCTAAGTATTTTGTTTCGTGATCTTGTGGGGTTCGAACCCGCAACCTCACGTCTCTGAGAAGTCGCCTTTAACCACTCGGCCACACGTCTCGACGGGAAAATATGGGGAACGTTATGGACTTGAAAGACAGTTGTTCAATGTATAACACATTCATCGTACGTTGTCAGTTTGCTACTGACACGACAATCTACCACATGAACATGAGGCAGGTATTAGTACCTGTATGAAATTATTATAGGCATGGTTATCAAATTGCCCTAAAATTTCCTTATAATTGCCTTATTTTTACACACAGTTATGCTATCCCTTTAAACTCGTCACAGTTTAATTAGAATCATTAACATCATACATTAGTACCTTATTCAGTTCCATAGCTGATCACGTTTGCTAATCAATTAAGATTAATTGTCTAGAATGTGTTATATGGCCAACCTGTATACACACGTATATACACACACACAATGCTAAATGTATGTATCAAACATCTGTAACACAACTTTGAACTAACTGTAGGAATTATCGCTGCACTTTAATATCATCCATACTTTTTATCACTATCTGAAACTCCACAAAAACCACTAAATGACAAATAATCATCAATACAGAAGACTGAATACCTTTTTAAAAATGTATAGCTTGTTACATGTATAAATCAGCACAAAGTAACCACGACTACATTGTGTTACTGAATTGATATGAACAAATTTCACTTTGTTAAATATACTATATCAGTTTGAAAAGCCCAGCCTGCAAAATTTTGCAGCAGTCGAAGTAATGCAGTCTCCAACGCAAAACAAAGGTGTACTGTGTGAGTGTGTGCGTATAGGTGTGTTTACATGCAAACGTGATTTCTACATGGACGAAGGTGTAGTACTCCATTGAAGAAAAAAAGTAAAAAAAAAAATTATTTTCTTTCGTGCTCTTGTGAGGATCGAACCCGTACGTGTGCAACCTCACGTTTCTAAGACGACGCCTCTAACCACTCGGCCATACGTCTCGACGAGAAAAGTAGAGGAACGTAAACTTATGTACGTGAAAGATGAATCAGGAATCGTTTGGTCCGCATTCCATTCTCATTTTCAGTTTTAAACTGCAAAATTGTCAACCTCATGAGAAGATTTCAAAGAACAAAATGCATGATTACTGCAGCTTATTGTCTCAGCTACAACATACTTAAATTTCAGAGGAAATGAAGCAAAATCAGCTGAGATAAAGGTGCTTAAACGTTGTCAAGTCAATGGATGGTTTTAAAAAAAATCACCTCCCATAGACATAACACGTAAACTTGTCCGATTTTGCATCTTTACTTTCAATCACAATTTAAAGTATGATGACGTCATCAAATTTCAAAACCATGACATAGACTTGAAAGGCAAATGTTTAAAGTACAACATATGTGAATTTGGGATAATATTGAGCTTAAACAACAGAGATACGAGCAAATGAATGTCAGAAACAGTACCTCAAAAAAATCAATTCCACTTTTTTGATTTAAAATGACGATATGATGACGTCATCGCGTTTTCCTGGCAATATTGATACTAGCAATGTTATTTACAATTCACATACTTTTGTAATATGCAATAGAAATATAGGGTCAACGGACGATTTAAAGAGCTATGGCTAAATAAACAAAGACATGTTTTTTCACTATATTTGCAGAAAGACGCGCACGTGGAATTTCAACTTTGACGCCAGTGCATTCCTTTGTTATAGGTCGAAATCGATCGAAAATCAATGGATGTTGTTACTCAAAGTATCAGGAATCCAAATCAGTCAAAAAAATTGCATTTTCATGTTGCTTACGCCCTCTGCGCGCGAAATTGCGCGGACGGACGCGCACGCGAGAAAATGTTTGAAACGCTTAAAATTGTCTGAAACTTCGAGATTTCCCATTGGGAAGTCGTTTTGAGCCTTTTAAAATTTTGACGCGCGCGTACGCGCGCGTAATGAAGACCTGGGTAACTAGCGTTAAAAGGTAAGATAGAGCGTGACCTGAACTTCATGTCCACCGAAAATGATACAGAAATGACATCTAGTTATGAAGTTATGATCGATCATGTGACAAGGTCCGAAAATCACAAAATGGCGCCTAGATGACGTCATAGATATGTTACTGTCATGAAAACCTTATTGTGGCTAGATTTTGTCATGAGACATGTTGACTGAGAATTTCATGTCATTCCGTAATGTCATTGTTGAGATATTGACGACACAAAATTGTCCAGAAAGAAAGAAGAATAAAAAACGAGATATGAAACTCGTCACACTGAGGACGAGTTAGGTGATACGCTTGGGTTCATCAGATGTCGGTCATCCGTGATCGACAAAGAAAAGAATGTAATATAGCACATTGAAGTTATAATGAGATACTTAGTTGAACTTTTTTGGGCCTACATTATTCAGATCACATTTGTTTTTCTGTCACACAAACTAAGTGGAAATTCTGTGCGTGTGCGACTAAGTCGATTTACGGACTTTTTGAGTACGTACAGTGCATAAACTTAGACCCCGTTTACGGTGCGGGGCTGGGCCGAGCCGCGGCCGAGCCGCGGCCAAGGCCAACCTCAATTGCGAGGCCGAGCCCCGCAATTTAGTCCGTTTACACTGCCGGGCTCGGCCGCACTTTTGATTCAAACCTTTCAATATTTTGTCGTAGTGGCGCTCTACTTTTAAACAAACGCAATTTGGTATTGTCTGGTTTTCAGATCCTTTGCCAACTGAATTCCATGGCGACGAAGTCGCCGTTCGGGCAAAGGCCTTTGCCGAAGGAGAAAATCCTTTGCAGGACAAAACCACCTTAAACTATCCTAGTTTTCGACGTTAAAGTGGTTAATATCCTGAATAGCGAAATAGTACAGGCGAGGGTTTGGAAGCCAGACTAAAGTTGGCCGCGCATTTAGCCCACTTTGCGCTTACACTGAGAAAAAGGCCGGGCGCGACCGCGGCTCGACCGCGGCCGAGACCACCTCCAGAGCGTGGCATAATGCGAGGCCAATTTTGGCCCCGCATTTGGCCTTTTGCGCGTTTACACCGAAATGAAGGTGGGCTCGGCGCGGCCGAGCCGCGGCCGAGCCTCGCACTCTAAACGGGGTCCAAGCGATCCTCGGCACGTACAAATAAAATATGACAATTAAGTGTTTATAACCATCCTGGCATTAACAATGGCCTTTTAAAACATGACCTTTGACCATTATTTACATAACCAATATGACTCCCTCTAATCTTGCTATTACAATGCTCAGTTCAGAGATCTCTTACAGCTATATACAAGCCTGTGAGATTTACCAGCATTAAAACCAATGAAGCCTCCGATACAAAACAAGGGATATAGAGCAAGGGAGTCTGTTTACATGAGAATGTGATTTATCCTGGACGAAAGTGATACCTCAATTAAAGAGAAAAGGGCAAAAGAAAAATGGGCCAAACGTACGGCTCCAGCGAAAGAGACATCGCCTTTAACCATGTAACTATAGGTCTCCTCTAACTAAGAGTACACTTAGAACGTAAGCTTATACGTGAATGATAATTTATGACGATCTCACGTGATCGACACACATTCAAAGGGGACAGTTAGAAGTGGAAGGAGTGCTTAATCGTTTCATTAATTCCTAATCAATGACACCCCTACTATAGGCATATCATAATTTCTCACCTAAAATCAATGGTCTATAGGACTCATGCACCATTACTTGTATCGTGCATAAACTTTGTTTTTTAAGCTTTCAGTGAAACGTGTCATAACATAATTCTGTAATTCCATCGGCAGTGATTGATATAATAAAGAAGAAAGATATATCACCGTATTGAACGCTTAGAACCTAACGGGGGGGGGGGTATTATAGCATGATACTCGGTTCTTTACTGCCCACATGCCAACAACATCCATTACCCACGGCTACGCATAGCGAAACAGCCATGGCGAAAATAAAACTTTGTTTTCTCGTAGGCAGAATGACACAGAACCTCGTCAAACACACTTTTATTGGCAGGGATGGACATGAAAAAGTTCATTACTAATACTAAACAGCGTATGCATTCCATTCATGTGGCGCGAGATACCTCTATAGCAACATAAAGCCTGTCTTCAACTCCGTTGGTCGAACAATGACAACCTGAAATTTGAAAGATATGAGGGAGACGCTATATACACCTGGCCTAGAGTTAATTTATTCAGTTCTCATTCCTACCTCAAGTTGGGTTATGTTATTGTAATCATTCCCATCTGCAGTATAACAAAACCAAAGTGAGGGAAAGGGGGAGAGAAAAACGAGAGGTGGCAAAAGGAAAACTGCATGCACAACTGCAATCCATATCATTGCGTGTGACAAGTGAAGCAAATGTATTAGTTGTTATAGCAGTGTTTTATGAGCATAAACTGGCAAATAGACAGACCATGTCAAATATAAAAACCATCAATTTAATGTAAGAGAAGATGGTAAACAAGATGCATTGAAACTGTAACTAAATCGCTGCTTTTCTACTCGGTCACGGAACGTCCAACTTTATATTCAACAAAAAAAAAAATGTTAGGGGAAAGAAACAAATTTAGATATAACATTCTTGAATTAAAAACAAGAAAAAGAAAATGCCCACGTCAGGATTAAAAAAAAACGCCGCACGAACATGCATTATATTCTAGATGGGAATACGGTCTTGATGCAAAGGTCCAATGATTGTCTCATTACTTTAAAAGCAATCTATGGTTCCCTTACCATCACCAGTACCACACCACAATGACGTCTCTAAAATCAATGGTAGCACATTTATCATTGCATCGTGCAGTAACTCCCTTTTCCTAAACTACCAGTAGAACGTGTCATATTATATTGTGTGTTTCGATCAGTAATGACTGACTTTAAAGAAGAAAGATAATGCAAAAAATTGAACGCTTACCACATTGCTTATAGGGCTATTCCAGTTTGGTACAGATCTGTTCTATTCTCCCAGATGCCAACAACATATGTCACCTATGGCTGAACTAGTGAAACAACCATGACGAAAATAAACGACAGAGAACGCCGTCATAATCACTACACTTGGAAAGGTGTTGCCCGAAATTCCTCATTATGAAGCAATATCACGTCACTTCCTTCCCTGCCTGTCTTTAACTCCGTCATTTGGTCAAACAATAACAACCTGGAATTCCAAAGAGATAAGCGAGACGCCATGCACCTGGACTAGAGTTAATTAATTCAGTTCCCATTCCTGTTAATTATATAAACGTACACGTTCCTAAACATCCTGCTACAGTATAACAAGAACAAATGAAGAGAAAAGGAAAGAGAAAACGAATGGTGGCAAGCGGGGTACTGTTTTAATTCAAGGGGCAATTTACAACATTACGCGTGACAAAATTAATGAAGCAAACCCAACCTCCAAACTCCAATACAAAACAAGGGAAATAGAGTAGCTGTGTTCATGACATCAGAGTGAAGCTGAACTGCTGAAAAAAAGAAAAGAAAAAAGAAATAAAAGGAAAAAGTCCTGCGGGACTCGATTAACTTCTCTCCTTCCGGTCGGGCATTATAAACACGCAGCGTGCTAAGCGATTCTGCCACACGGAAGATCCGAAGATCCTGTGCGAAACTTAAATCTATCTATGTATGCTATACCCAACACAAATTTACATTGATATTCAGTTTTTTGGCGATATACGTCAAGTGACTGATAGCGCTGTTCAACTTCCCACGAGTGGCCGCGTGGATTCGATCAATATACAGTTACAAAGATAAATCGGGAATCGTTTCGACCAGATTCCATTCTCATTTTCAGTGATCGACAACGAAAATAATGTTAAGTAGCGACTTGAAGTATAATATAATATTGAGAAATATTCGTGAAGTCCAATTCTTTATGCAGTCCTACATAATTCAGATGAAATTGTTTCTGTCATGCAACCAATTGAAAATTTCGTGTGGTGTCGGCGTGTCCAAGTAAGTTGATTGGAAAGGATATGTGAATGAATCTTTACCAATAGGTCTTTATATTGTAAAAAAAAAAAAATCAAACATGGCCATGCGGTCTTTTAAGAGCCATCTTCACTTTAACATTTGTAATTTCAAGTCCAAGTTGCCAGTCAAAGCAATGTGGTCTCCAACACAAAACAAAGGGATATTGTGTGTGTGTGTGTGTGTGTGTGTGTGTGTACGTTTACATGAAAACGTGATTTCTACATGGACGAAGGTGAATACTCCATAAAAGAAAAAAAGCAAAAGATGTAAGTATTTTGTTTCGTGTTCTTATGGGGTTCGAACCCGTACGTGTGCAACCTCACGTATCTTGTGACGTCGCCTTTATCCTCTCGGCCATACGTCTCGACGAGAAAATATGAGGAATGTAAACTTATGTATGTGAAAGATGAATCAGGAATCGTTTCGTCAACATTCCATTCGCATTTTCAGTTTTTAGCTGCAAAATTATCAACCTGATGAGGAGATTTGAAAAAATAAAATGCATGATTACTGCAGCTTATTGTCTGAGCTACCACATACTTACTACCACATGGAGCAAAATCAGCTGAAATAAAGGTGGTGAAACGTTGTCAAGTCAATGCATGGTTTAAAAAAAAAAATCACCTCCCTTAGACATAACACGTCAACTTGTCTGATTTTGAGTCTTTACCTTTAATCACAATTTGAAGTATGATGGTAAGTCTTCTCGAACTAAGAGTGTGGAACGGAAGCTTCTACGTGAAAGATGAATCATGACGATCACCCGTGACCGACACATCTTTAAAGGGATCAGTTATTAGAGGTGGAAGACCTCGTGCCAAGATATTGTTTCAGCAATTCCAAAGCAATGATACCCTTACATTTAGGTATACCATAATTTCCCTCTGAAATCATTGGTATTATTCATGTACAATTGCTTGCCTTGTCCATAAACTTTGCTTTATAAACTTTCAGTGAAAGGTGTTATAACATAATTCTGTAACGCCATTAGCAGTGATTGACTACATAAATAAAGATATATCAAATTGAACGCTTAGCGCGTATAAAAGGGGGATTTTAGCCTGATGTTGTGTTATTCACTGCTCAGATACCAACAACACTCATCACCTACGGTTACGTATAGAGAAATAGCCATGGCGAAAATAAGGTTTTCCTTTTCTTTGGTAGATAGACACACAACCCCTTTGAACACACTATAATTGACATGGAGGGACATGAAAAAGTTCATTACTACTACTAAACAGTGATGCCTTCTACTCATGTGGCACAAGATACCTCTATAGCAGCATAAAACCTGTCTACAATTCCGTTATTGGGTCAAACAATAGCAACCTGGAATTTCAAAGAGACGAGCGAGACGCCATACACCTGTCCTAGAGTTAATTTATTCAGTTGCCATTCCTGCTCCAGTTGAGTTATGTAAATTATTTTCCGACCTGTCTTGTGCAGTGTAACAGGAACAAACGTAGAGAAAAGGAAAGAGAAAACGAAAGGTGGCAAGCGGGGCACTGTATATCAAGGGCAATTTACAACATTACGTATGATAAATGAAGCAAATCCAACCTCCAGCCTCCGACAAAAAAAAAAAAAAAGGGAACTTGAGTGACTGTGTGTCGTGGGGTAATGACATCGGAATGAGGCTGAACTGCCAAAAGAAAAACAAAGAAAGAGAGAGAGAGAAAAAAAATAATAGCGTCCTGCGGGTCCCGAACATCTCGTCCTAAGGTAGTGCATAATGACCATGCAGCGCGCTAAGCGACTATAAAGCCACACGGCTGTCCCGAAGATTGGATGTGAAATTCATATCTTTATATCATTTACAACATGAAAAAGTTCATTACTACTACTAAACAGTGATGCCTTCCATTCATGTGGCACAAGATACCTCTATAGCAACATCAAACCTGTCTACAACTCCGTTATTGGGTCAAACAATAACAACCTGGAATTTCAAAGAGATGAGCGAGACGCCATACACCTGGACTAGAGTTAATCAATTCAGCTCCCATTCCTGCCAGTTATCTAAACGTACATGTTCCTACCTATCCTGTTACAATATTACAAGAACCAATGAAGAGAAAAGGAAAGAGCAAACGAAAGGTGGCAAGCGGGACACTGTAACAAGGGGCAATTTACAACATTAAGTGTGACAAAATTAATGAAGCAAACCCAATCTCCAAACTCCAATACAAAACGAGGGAAATAGAGCAGCCGTGTTCACGGGTTACGTATACTTGGTAAAATAATACGATAAATGACATCGGAGTAAAGCTGAATTGCCGGAAAAAAAAGAAAAAAAAGAAAGAGAAAACTTCCGCGGGAGTCGAACTTCTCGCCTTCCGGTATGGCGTTATGAACACCCAGCGCGCTAAGCGATTACGCCATATGGCTGTCCTGGAGATTCTATGCGAAACTTAAATGTATGATTATACTGTCGTGACAGTGCTGGCTGAGATGGCGCTATTCAACTTCCCACAAGTGGCCGCGTGGATTCGACCAATATACAGTTGCAAAGAACAATCGGGAATCATTCCGTACAGATTGCATTCTCATTTTCAGTTTTTAACTACAAAATTGTCGACCTGATGAGGAGATTTGAAAATATAAAATGCATGATGACTGCAGCTTATTGTCTCAGCTACAACATATTTATGTTTCAGAGGAAATGGAGCAAAATCAGATGAGGTAAAGGTGCTTAAACGTTGTCAAGTCAATGCATGGTTTGAAAAAAAATCACCTCCCATAGACATAACACGTAAACTTGTCTGATTTTGAGTCTTTACCTTTAATCACAATTTCTAGTATGATGACGTCATCATATATCAAAACCATTACATGGACTTGAGAGGCAAATGTTCAAAGTACAACATATCTGAATTTGGGATAATATTGAGCTTAAACAACAGAGATACGAGCAAATGAATGTCAGAAACAGTACCTCAAAAAAATCAATTCCACTTTTTTTATATAAAATGACGATTTGATGACGTCATCGCGTTTCTCTGGCAATATTGATACTTGGAATGTTATTTACAATTCATATGCTTTTGTAATATGCAATAGAAATATAGGGTCAACGGACGATTTAAAGAGCTATGACGAAATAAACAAAGACATGTTTTTTCACTATATTTGCAGAAAGACGCGCGTGCGGAATTTCAACTTTGACGCCTGTGCATTCTTTTGTTATGGGTCGAAATCGATCGGAAATCAATGGATACTGTTACTCAAAGTATCAGGAATCCAAATCAGTCAAAAAAATTGCATTTCCATGCTTCTTAAGCGCTCTGCGCGCGAAATTGCGCGGACGGACGCGCACGCGAGAAAATGTTTGAAACGCTTAAAATTGTCTGAAACTTCGAGATTTCCCATTGGGAAGTCGTTTTGAGCCTTTTAAAATTTTGACGCGCGCTTACGCGCGCCTAATGATGACCTGGGTAACTAGCGTTAGAAAGTAAGATAGAGCGTGACCTGAACTTTATGTCCAGCGAAAATGATACAGAAATGACATCTAGTTATGAAGTTATGATTGATCATGTGACAAGGTCCGAAAATCACAAAATGGCGCCTAGATGACGTCATAGATATGTTACTGTCATGAAAACCTTATTGTGGCTAGATATTGTTATGAGACATGTTGACTGAAAATGTCATGTCATTCCGTGATGTCATTGTTGAGATATTGACGACACAAAATGTGGCAGAAAGAAAGAAGAATAAAAAACGAGATATGAAACTCGTCACGCTGACGAGTTAGGTGATACGCTTGGGGTCATCAGGTGTCGGTCATCTGTGATCGACAAAGAAAAGAATGTGATATAGGCACCTTGAAGTTATATTGAGCGTGCATGCAAAACCGTTTCTCTAACCACTCGGCCACGGGACATCCCCGGACATGGTAAGGCAAAAAAGAAATGTATGGATATTACAGGGGGAAAAAGTCAATGCCCACTCAACAATCGTGGCCGCGTGAACATGTATTGCATTGCTAGACGGAAATGCGGCCTTGTAACGACTGATGTCGCTATGCCATTTCTGGCAACTTGGGAAAAATACGCGCCGTAGACATAAAGCCTATAATCGGCTAGTTTTGATACCTTGCCTTTAATCACAATTTTCAGTGTGATGACGTCATCAAAGTACAAAACAATGACATGGTCTTGAAAGACAATTGTTCAAAGTACAACACCTCCGTCGTCGTCATTACATACTATGATCGGTTTGACAAAGTCAGCCTACAAAATTGTGCAGCAGTCGAAGCAATGTGGTCTCCAACACACAAAAAAAAGGGATATGGTGTGTGTCTGTGTGTGTGTATAGGTGCGTTTATACGAACGTGATTTCTACATGGACGAATATGTAATACAAAATTGAAGAAAAAAAGTAAAATAGCTAAGTGTTTTGTTTCGTGATCTTGTGGGGTTCGAACCCGCAACCTCACGTCTCTGAGACGTCGCCTTTAACCACTCGGCCATACGTCTCGGCGAGAAAATATGAGGAACGTAAACTTATGTATGTGAAAGCTGAATCGGGAATCGTTTTGTCCACATTCCATTCTCATTTTCAGCTTTAAACTGCAAAATTGTCAACCTGATGATAGGATTTCAAAAAATAAAATGCATGATTACTAAAGCTTATTGTCTCAGCTACAACATACTTAAGTTTCAGAAGAAATGAAGCAAAATCAGCTGAGATAAAGGTGCTTAAACGTTGTCAAGTCAATGCATGGTTTGAAAAAAAAATCACCTCCCATTGACATAACACGTAGTATGGTCCGATTTTGCATCTTTACCTTTAATCACAATTTAAGGTATGATGACGTCATCAAATTTCATAACCATGACATGGACTCAAAAGGCAAATGTTCAAAGTACAACATCTCTGAATTTGGGATAATATTGAGCTTAAACAACAGAGATACGAGCAAATGAATGTCACAAACAGTACCTCAAAAAATTAATTCCACTTTTTTGATTTCAGATGATGATATGATGACGTCATAATGTATTTAGGGAAATATTGATACTTGAAACGTTATTTTCAATTCATATGCTTTTGTAATATGCAATAAAAATATAGGGTCACCTGACGTTTTAAAGAGCTATGGCGAAATAAACAAAGACATGTTTTTCGCTATATTTCCACATAGACGCGCACACGAAATTTCAACTTTGACGCCAGCGCATTCCTTTGTTATAGGTCGAAATTGATCGGAAATCAATGGATACTGTTACCTAATGTATCAGGAATCCAAATCTGTCAAAAAATGTGCATTTTCATGTTGCTTACGCGCACTGTGCGCGGAAATGCGCGGACGGACGCGAACGCACGGAACGCTTAAAATTGTCTGAAACTTCGAGATTTCCCATTGGGAAGTCGTTTTGAGCCTTTTAAAAGTTTGACGCGCGCTAATGCGCGCGTAATGATGTCCTAGGTAATTAGCATTAAAAAGTAAGATAGAGCGTGACCTGAACTTTATGTTCAATGAAAATGATACAGAAATGACCTTTAGTTATGAAGTTATGATCGATCATGTAACATGGTCCGAAAATCACAAAATGGCGCCTAGATGACGTCATAGATATGTTACTGTCATGAAAACCTTATTGTGGCTAGATGTTGTCATGAGACATGTTGACTGAAAATGTCATGTTATTCCGTCATGTCAATGTTGAGATATTCACGACACAAAATGTGCCAGAAAGAAAGAAGAATAACGAGATATGAAACTCGTCACGCTGACGAGTTAGATGATACGCTTGGGGTCATCAGGTGTCGGTCATCTGTGATCGACAAAGAAAAGAATGTGATATAGGCACCTTGAAGTTATATTGAGCGTGCATGCAAAACCGTTTCTCTAACCACTCGGCCACGGGACATCCCCGGACATGGTAAGGCAAAAAAAGAAATGTATGGATATTACAGGGGGAAAAAGTCAATGCCCACTCAACAATCGTGGCCGCGTGAACATGTATTGCATTGCTAGACGGAAATGCGGCCTTGTAACGACTGATGTCGCTATGCCATTTCTGGCAACTTGGGAAAAATACGCGCCGTAGACATAAAGCCTATAATCGGCTAGTTTTGATACCTTGCCTTTAATCACAATTTTCAGTGTGATGACGTCATCAAAGTACAGAACAATGACATGGTCTTGAAAGACAATTGTTCAAAGTACAACACCTCCGTCGTCGTCATTACATACTATGATCGGTTTGACAAAGTCAGCCTACAAAATTGTGCAGCAGTCGAAGCAATGTGGTCTCCAACACAAAAAAAAAAAGGGATATGGTGTGTGTCTGTGTGTGTGTATAGGTGCGTTTATACGAACGTGATTTCTACATGGACGAATATGTAATACAAAATTGAAGAAAAAAAGTAAAATAGCTAAGTGTTTTGTTTCGTGATCTTGTGGGGTTCGAACCCGCAAAATGAAAATATGAGGAACGTAAACTTATGTATGTGAAAGCTGAATCGGGAATCGTTTCGTCCACATTCCATTCTCATTTTCAGCTTTAAACTGCAAAATTGTCAACCTGATGATAGGATTTCAAAAAATAAAATGCATGATTACTAAAGCTTATTGTCTCAGCTACAACATACTTAAGTTTCAGAAGAAATGAAGCAAAATCAGCTGAGATAAAGGTGCTTAAACGTTGTCAAGTCAATGCATGGTCTGAAAAAAAAGTCACCTCCCATTGACATAACACGTAGTATGGACCGATTTTGCATCTTTACCTTTAATCACAATTTAAGGTATGATGACGTCATCAAATTTCATAACCATGACATGGACTCAAAAGGCAAATGTTCAAAGTACAACATATCTGAATTTGGGATAATATTGAGCTTAAACAACAGAGATACGAGCAAATGAATGTCAGAAACAGTACCTCAAAAAATTAATTCCACTTTTTTGATTTCAGATGATGATATGTGACCGTGCACCTCAAAACGAACATAAAGTCGCACACACTGATTTTGCATGAGGACTGAAAATAAGTGAAATGGGTCAACTTAGCCAAACTTGACTTTTTCATA
The DNA here is from genome assembly GCF_964275005.1 of Diadema setosum. Lineage (NCBI taxonomy): Eukaryota > Metazoa > Echinodermata > Echinoidea > Diadematoida > Diadematidae > Diadema > Diadema setosum. The sequence continues at coordinate 13,343,550 of NC_092694.1, forward strand.
TTTTCTGAAAGAGCGGGACTTCTTTTACATTATGCTAAAATTTGGTATCATAAAACGGGCAGGAAAGTGTGTTTTTTTAGCAGTTTATCTCGAACATTTTTGGTAGAGTAGTGTGTTTAGGTGTGTCTTTAGAATCCCTTTTTCATTTCTGAAAAACCTTGTCCACACTCTTCACTTTCAACTCTGATAACTTTTGAAAGGATAGTGCTACTGCTTTGAAAGTTGGCATTAATAATGGACAGAATGTGTTAATGAGGCATGCTTAATTTCAGTTTAATCTGATAATCCCTTCATTGTTGTTACTCTGGTGGTTTACTTCCTGTTTTTGTCCCATTCATCGCACAGCCAGCACGGTTTGGTAAAGATTAAGCGCTTGAATAGACACTGTACTTCAGAGCCTCTTTTCTCAGTTCACACTTTTCCTGAGTTTGTGCTTTCTTTGCAATATTTAGATAGGTTAGGAGAGCCCATTTGATTTGAGTTATACATCATTTTAAAGCTTTAAGTCTGCTCTTTCAGAATATGGTCTTAAATAAAACTTCATGTCTGGCGACTTTTTGTTTGTTTTGAGGTGCAGGGACACATATGATGACGTCATAATGTATTTAGGGAAATATTGATACTTGAAACGTTATTTTCAATGTGTCTGTGTGTGTGTATAGGTGCGTTTATATACGAATGTGATTTCTACATGGACGAATATGTAATACAAAATTGAAGAAAAAAAGTAAAATAGATAAGTATTTTGTTTCGTGATCTTGTGGGGTTCGAACCCGCACGTGTGCAACCTCACGTCTCTGAGACGTCGCCTTTAACCACTCGGCCATACGTCTCGAGGAACGTAAACATATGTATGTGAAAGATGAATCAGGAATCGTTTTGTCCACATTCCATTCTCATTTTCAGTTTTAAACTGCAAAATTGTCAAACTGATGAGGAGATTTCAAAGAATAAAATGCATGATTACTGCAGCTTATTGTTCCTCTTAAGTTACAGAGGAAACGGAGCAAAATCAGCTGAGATAAAGGTGCTTAAACGTTGTCAAGTCAATGCACATCAAAAAAAAATCACCTCCCATAGACATAACACGTAAACTTGTCTGATTTTGAGTCTTTACCTTTAATAACAATTTGAAGTATGATGGTAAGTCTTCTCGAACCAAGAGTGTGGAACGTAAGCTTCTACGTGAAAGATGAATTATGACGATCACCCGTGACCGACACATCTTCAAAGGGATCAGTTATTAGAAGTGGAAGCCCTCGTGCCAAGCATATTGTCTCAGCAATTCCAAAGCAATGATACCCTTACATTTAGGCATACCATAATTTCCCTCTGAAATCAATGGTAGGTATTATTCATGTACAATTGCTTGCATTGGACATAAACTTTGCTTTACAAACTTTCAGTGAAACGTGTCATAACATCATTCTGTAACTCCATAGCAGTGATTGACTACATAAAGAAAGATATATCAAATTGAACGCTTAGCGCGTGTAACTAAGGGGGATTTTAGCCTGATGCTCTGTTCTTCACTGCTCAGATAACAACAACACTCATTACCTACGGTTACGTATAGAGAAACAGCTATGACGAAAATAAGTTTTTCCTTTTCTTTGGCAGATAGACACACTACCCCTTTAAACCACACTATAATTGACATGGAGGGACATGAAAAAGTTCATTACTACTACTAAACAGTGATGCCTTCTACTCATGTGGCACAAGATACCTCTATAGCAACATAAAACCTGTCTACAAGTCCGTTATTGTGTCAAACAATAACATCCTGGAATTTCAAAGAGATGAGCGAGACGCCACCTGGCCTAGAGTTAATTCATTCAGTTGCCATTCCTGCTCCAGTTGAGTTATGTAAATTATTTTCCGACCTGTCTTGTGACAGTGTAACAGGAACAAACGTAGAGAAAAGGAAAGAGAAAAGGAAAGGTGGCAAGCGGGGCACTGTACCAAGGGCAATTTAAACAATACGTATGATAAATGAAGCAAATCCAACCTCCAGCCTCCGACAAAAAAAAAAGGAACTTGAGTGACTGTGTGTCGTGGGGTAGTATAATTGATAAGATAATACGATAAATGACATCGATCGGAATAAAGCTGAACTGCCAAAAGAAAAACAAAGAAAGAGAGAGAAAAAAAAATGATAGCGTCCTGCGGGTCTCGAACATCTCGTCCTAAGGTAGTGCATAATGTTCATGCAGCGCGATAAGCGACTGTAAAGCCACACGGCTGTACCGAAGATTGGATGTGAAATGTATCTTTAATATTTTTTTTATCTATATATATATATATATATATATATATATATATCTTAAATCTTTATACCATTTACAACATGAAAAAGTTCATTACTACTTCTAAACAGTGATGCTTTCCACTCATGTGCCACAAGATACCTCTATAGCAACATATAACCTGTCTACAACTCCGTTATTGGGTCAAACAATAACAACCTGGAATTTCAAAGAGATGAGCGAGACGCCATACACCTGGACTAGAGTTAATCAATTCAGCTCCCATTCCTGCAAGTTGCTACCTATCCTGTTACAGTATAACAATAACCAATGAAGAGAAAAGGAAAGAGCAAACGAAAGGTGGCAAGCGGGACACTGTAACAAGGGGCAATTTACAACATTAAGTGTGACAAAATTAATGAAGCAAACCCAATCTCCAAACTCCAATACAAAACAAGTGAAATAGAGCAGCCGTGTTCACGGGTTACGTACACTTGATAAAATAGTACGATAAATGACATCGGAGTAAAGCTGAACTGCCGAAAAAAAAAAGAGAAAAAAAGAAAGAACGGATGAAAGTCCTGCGGGAGTCGAACCTCTCGCCTTCCGGTATGGCGTTATGAACAACCAGCGCGCTAACTGATTATGCCACATGGCTGTCCTGAAGATCGAGTGCGAAACTTAAATCTAAATACTATCGTGACAGTGTTGACTTGTGATGGCGCTATTCAACTTCCCACAAGTGGCAGCGTGGATTCGATCAATACAGTTGGAAAGAAAAATTGGGAATCGTTCCGTACAGATTGCATTCTCATTTTCAGTATTAAACTACAAAATTATCAACCTGATGAGGAGATTTGAAAACATAAAATGCATGATTACTAAAGCTTATTGTCTCAGCTACAACATATTTATGTTTCAGAGGAAATGGAGCAAAATCAGATGAGGTAAAGGTGCTTAAACGTTGTCAAGTCAATGCATGGTTTGAAAAAAAATCACCTCCCATAGACATAACACGTAAACTTGTCTGATTTTGAGTCTTTACCTTTAATCACGATTTCTAGTATGATGACGTCATCATATTTCAAAACCATCACATGGACTTGAGAGGCAAATGTTCAAAGTACAACATATCTGAATTTGGGATAATATTGAGGTTAAACAACAGAGATACAAGCAAATGAATGTCAGAAACAGTACCTCAAAAAAATCAATTCCACTTTTTTTATATAAAATGACGATATGATGACGTCATCGCGTTTTCCTGGTAATATTGATACTTGGAATGTTATTTACAATTCATATGCTTTTGTAATATGCAATAGAAATATAGGGTCAACGGACGATTTAAAGAGCTATGACGAAATAAACAAAGACATGTTTTTCCACTATATTTGCAGACAGACGCGCGTGCGGAATTTCAACTTTGACGCCTGTGCATTCCTTTGTTATGGGTCGAAATCGATCGGAAATCAATGGATATTGTTACTCAAAGTATCAGGAATCCAAATCAGTCAAAAAAATTGCATTTCCATGTTGCTTACGCGCTCTGCGCGCGAAATTGCGCGGACGGACGCGCACGCGAGAAAATGTTTGAAACGCTTAGAATTGTCTGAAACTTCGAGATTTCCCATTGGGAAGTCGTTTTGAGCCTTTTAAATTTTTGACGCGCGCTTACGCGCGCCTAATGATGACCTGGGTAACTAGCGTTAAAAGGCAAGATAGAGCGTGACCTGAACTTCATGTCCACCGAAAATGATATAGAAATGACATCTAGTTATGAAGTTATGATCGATCATGTGACAAGGTCTGAAAATCACAAAATGGCGCCTAGATGACGTCATAGACATGTTACTATCATGAAAACCTTATTGTGGCTAGATTTTGTCATGAGACATGTTGACTGAAAATGTCATGTTATTCCGTAATATCATTCTTGAGATATTGACGACACAAAATTGTCCAGAAAGAAAGAAGAATAAAAAAAAATAAAGAGAGATTTTGACAATCACAATAGGTGATACGCTGATAGCGTATCACCTAAAAAGAGAAATTTTGACAATTACAATAGGTGATACGCTGATAGCGTATCACCTAACGAGACATGAAAACTCGTCACATTGAGGACGAGTTAGGTGATACGCTTGTGGTCATCAGATGACGGTCATCTGTGATCGACAAAGAAAAGAATGTGATATAGGCACCTTGAAGTTATATTGAGCGTGCATGCGAAACCGTTTCTGTAACCACTCGGCCACGGGTCATCCACGGAAATGGTAAGACAAAAAAAAAAAAAAACAATGTATAGATATAACAGGGGGAAAGTCAATGCCCACTCAACTAACGTGGCCTGGTGAACATCTATTGCATTGCTAGACGGAGAAGCGGCCCTGTAACGACTGAGGTCACTATGCCATTTCTGGCAACTTGGGAAAAATACGTCCCGCAGACATAAATCTATAATCGGCTGGTTTTGATACCTTGCCTTTAATCACAATTTTCAGTGTAATGACGTCATCAAATTACAAAACAATGACATCGTCTTGAAAGACAATTGTTCAAAGTACAACACCTCAGTCGTCGTCATTACATACTATGATCGGTTTGACAAAGTCAACCTGCAAAATGTTGCTGCAGTCGAAGCAATGTGGTCTCCAACACACAAAAAAGAGGGATATGGCGTGTGTGTGTGTCTCTGTGTGTGTATAGGTGCGTTTATATACGAACGTGATTTCTACATGGACGAATATGTAATACAAAATTGAAGAAAAAAATAAAATTAAAAAAAAATGTTTCGTGATCTTGTGGGGTTCGAACCCGCAATCTCACGTCTCTGAGACGGCGCCTTTAACCACTCGGCCATACGTCTCGACGAGAAAATATGGGGAACGTAAACTTATGTATGTGAAAGATACATGGGGAATCGTTTTGTCCACATTCCATTTTCATTTTCAGTTTTAAACTGCAAAATTGTCAATCTGATGAGGAAATTTCAAAGAATAAAATGCATGATTACTGCAGCTTATTGTCTCAGCTACAACATATTAAAGTTTCAGAGGAAATGAAGCAAAATCAGCTGAGATAAAGGTGCTTAAATGTTGTTAAGTCAATTGATGCTTTTAAAAAAAATCACCTCCCATAGACAATACACGTAAACTTGTCCGATTTTGCGTCTTTACCTTTAATCACAATTTAAGGTATGATGACGTCATCAAATATCAAAAGCATGACATGGACTTAAAAGGCAAATGTTCAAAGTACAACATATCTGAATTTGGGATAATATTGAGCTTAAACAAGAGAGATACGAGCAAATGAATGTCAGAAACAGTACCTTAAAAAAATTAATTCCACTTTTTTGATTTCAGATGACGATATGATGACGTCATATTGTAATTATGGAAATAATGATACTTGAAACGTTATTTTCAATTCATATGCTTTTGTAATATGCAATAAAAACATAGGGTCACCTGACGTTTTAAAGAGCTATGGCGAAATAAACAAAGACATGTTTTTTCACTATATTTGCACATAGATGCGCACGCGAAATTTCAACTTTGACGCCAGTGCATTGCTTTGTTATTTGTCAAAATCGATCAGAAATCAATGGATATTGTTACTCAAAGTATCAGGAATCCAGATCAGTCAAAAAATGTGCATTTTCATGTTACTGACGCGCTGTGCGCGCGAAAATGCGCGGACGGACGCGCACGCGCAAAATTGTTTGAAACGCTTAAAATTGTCTGAAACTTCGAGATTTCCCATTGGAAAGTTGTTTTGAGCCTTTTAAATGTTTGACGCGCGCTTACGCGTCCTAGATGACGTCCTAGGTAATTAGCATCAGAGAAAGAAAGATAGAGCGTGACCTGAACTTTATGTCCACAAAAACTGATACAGAAAGGACCTTTAGTTATGAAGTTATGATCGATCATGTAACATGGTCCGAAAATCACAAAATGGCGCCTAGATGACGTCATAGATACGTTACTGTCATGAAAACCTTATTGTGGCTAGATATTGTCATGAGACATGTTGACTGAAAATGTCATGTTACTCCGTAATGTCATTCTTGAGATATTGACGACACAAAATAGGCCAGAAAGAAAGAAGAATAAGAAACGAGACATGAAAACTCGTCACATTGAGGACGAGTTAGGTGATACGCTTGTGGTCATCAGATGACAGTCATCTGTGATCGACAAAGAAAAGAATGTGATATAGGCACCTTAAAGTTATATTGAGCGTGCTTGCGAAACCGTTTTTGTAACCACTCGGCCACGGGTCATCCACGGAAATGGTAAGACAAAAAAAAAAAAAAAACCAATGTATAGATATAACAGGGGGAAAGTCAATGCCCACTCAACTAACGTGGCCGTGTGAACATCTATTGCATTGCTAGACGGAAAAGCGGCCTTGTAACGACTGAGGTCGCTATGCCATTTCTGGCAACTTGGAAAAAATACGTCCCGCAGACATAAAACCTATAATCGGCTGGTTTTGATACCTTGCCTTTAATCATAATTTTCAGTGTAATGACGTCATCAAATTAATAAACAATGACATCGTCTTGAAAGACAATTGTTCAAAGTACAACACCTCAGTCGTCGTCATTACATACTATGATCGGTTTGACAAAGTCAACCTGCAAAAGTTTGCTGCAGTCGAAGCAATGTGGTCTCCAACACACAAAGAAGAGGGATATGGCGTGTGTGTGTGTCTGTGTGTGTGTATAGGTGCGTTTATATACGAACGTGATTTCTACATGGACGAATATGTAATACAAAGTTGAGGAAAAAAACAGTAAATAGCTAAGTATTTTGTTTCGTGATCTTGTGGGGTTCGAACCCGCAACCTCACGTCTCTGAGACGTCGTCTTTAACCACTCGGCCATACGTCTCGACAAGAAAATATGGGGAACATTATGGACTTGAAAGACAGTTGTTCAATATATAACACATTCATCGTACGTTGTCAGTTTGCTATTGACATAACGATCTATCACATGAATATGAGGCAGGTATTATAACCTGTATGAAATTATTATAGGCATGGTTATCAAATTCCCCTAAAATTTCCTTATAATTGCCTTATTTTTACACACAGTTATGCTATCCCTTTAAACTCGTCACAGTTTAATTAGAATCATTAACATCATACATTAGTACCATATTCAGTTCCATAGCTGATCACGTTTGCTAATTAATTAGGATTAATTGTCTAGAATGTGTCATATGGCCAACCTGTATACACACGTATACACACACACACACAATGCTAAATGTATGTATCAAACATCTGTAACACAACTTTGAACTTACTGTAGGAATTATCGCTGCACTTATCATTCATACTTTTTATCACCATCTGAAACTCCACAAAAACCACTAATTGACAAATAATCATCAATACAGAAGACTGACTTAAAGGAACAATGCAAATACCTTTTTTACAATGTATAGCTTGTTACATGTGTAAATCAGCACAAAGTAACCACGACTACATTGTGTTACTGAATTGATATGAACAAATTTCATTTTGTTACAATATACTATATCAGTTTTAAAAGCCCAGCCTGCAAAATTTTGCAGCAGTCGAAGTAATGCAGTCTCCAACGCAAAACAAAGGTATACTGTGTGAGTGTGTGCGTATAGGTGTGTTTACATGCAAACGTGTTTTCTACATGGACGAAGGTGTAGTACTCCATTGAAGAAAAAAAAAAGTTAAAAAAAATAATTATTTTCTTTCGTGCTCTTGTGAGGATCGAACCCGTACGTGTGCAACCTCATGATTTCTGAGACGACGCCTCTAACCGCTCGGCCATTCGTCTCGACGAGAAAATTAGAGGAACGTAAACTTATGTACGTGAAAGATGAATCAGGAATCGTTTCGTCCGCATTCCATTCTCATTTTCAGTTTTAAATTGCAAAATTGTCAACCTCATGAGGATATTTCAAATAATAAAATGCATGATTACTGCAGATTATTGTCACAGCTACAACATACTTAAGTTTCAGAGGAAATGAAGCAAAATCAGCTGAGATAAAGGTGCTTAAACGTTGTCAAGTCAATGCATGGTTTCTAAAAAAATCACCTCCCATAGACATAACACGTAAACTTGTCCGATTTTGCGTCTTTACCTTTAAACACAATTTAAAGCATGATGACGTCATCAAATTTCAAAACTATGACATGGACTTGAAAGGCAAATGTTCAAAGTACAACATATCTGAATTTGGGATAATATTGAGCTTAAACAACAGAGATACGAGCAAATGAATGTCAGAAACAGTACCTTAAAAAATTTAATTCCACTTTTTTTATTTCAGATGATGATATGATGACGTCATAATGTATTCATGGAGATATTGATGCTTGAAACGTTATTTCCAATTCATATGTTTTTGTAATATGCAATAAAAACATAGGGTAACCAGACGTTTTAAAGAGCTATGGCGAAATAAACAAAGACATGTTTTTCGCTATATTTGCACATAGACGCGCACACGAAATTTCAACTTTGCCGCCAACGCATTCCTTTGTTATAGGTCAAAATTGATCGGAAATCAATGGATATTGTTGCTTAATGTATCAGGAATCCAAATCTGTCAAAAAATGTGCATTTTCATGTTGCTTACGCGCACTACGCGCGAAAATGTGCGGACGGACGCGAACGCGCGAAACGCTTAAAATTGTCTGAAACTTCGAGATTTCCCATTGGTAAGTTGTTTTGAGCCTTTTAAAAGTTTGACGCGCGCGTACGTGCGCGTAATAATGTCCTAGGTAATTAGCATTAAAATGTAAGATAGAGCGTGACCTGAACTTAATGTCCACCGAAAATGATACAGAAATTACCTTTATTTATGAAGTTATGATCGATCATGTAACATGGTCCGAAAATCACAAAATGGCGCCTAGATGACGTCATAGACATGTTACTGTCATGAAAACCTTATTGTGGCTAGATATTGTCATGAGACATGTTCCCTGAAAATGTCATGTCATTCTGTAATGTCACTCTTGAGATATTGATGACACAAAATTGTCCAGAAAGAAAGAAGAACGAGACATGAAAACTCGTCACATTGAGGACGAGTTAGGTGATACGCTTGTGGTCATCAGATGACGGTCATCTGTGATCGACAAAGAAAAGAATGTGATATAGGCACCTTGAAGTTATATTGAGCGTGCATGCGAAACCGTTTCTGTAACCACTCGGCCACGGGTCATCCACGGAAATGGTAAGACAAAAAAAAAACAATGTATAGATATAACAGGGGGAAAGTCAATGCCCACTCAACTAACGTGGCCTGGTGAACATCTATTGCATTGCTAGACGGAGAAGCGGCCCTGTAACGACTGAGGTCACTATGCCATTTCTGGCAACTTGGGAAAAATACGTCCCGCAGACATAAATCTATAATCGGCTGGTTTTGATACCTTGCCTTTAATCACAATTTTCAGTGTAATGACGTCATCAAATTACAAAACAATGACATCGTCTTGAAAGACAATTGTTCAAAGTACAACACCTCAGTCGTCGTCATTACATACTATGATCGGTTTGACAAAGTCAACCTGCAAAATGTTGCTGCAGTCGAAGCAATGTGGTCTCCAACACACAAAAAAGAGGGATATGGCGTGTGTGTGTGTCTCTGTGTGTGTATAGGTGCGTTTATATACGAACGTGATTTCTACATGGACGAATATGTAATACAAAATTGAAGAAAAAAAAAAATAAAAAAAAAATGTTTCGTGATCTTGTGGGGTTCGAACCCGCAATCTCACGTCTCTGAGACGGCGCCTTTAACCACTCGGCCATACGTCTCGACGAGAAAATATAGGGAACGTAAACTTATGTATGTGAAAGATACATGGGGAATCGTTTTGTCCACATTCCATTTTCATTTTCAGTTTTAAACTGCAAAATTGTCAATCTGATGAGGAAATTTCAAAAAATAAAATGCATGATTACTGCAGCTTATTGTCTCAGCTACAACATATTAAAGTTTCAGAGGAAATGAAGCAAAATCAGCTGAGATAAAGGTGCTTAAACGTTGTTAAGTCAATTGATGCTTTTAAAAAAAATCACCTCCCATAGACAATACACGTAAACTTGTCCGATTTTGCGTCTTTACCTTTAATCACAATTTAAGGTATGATGACGTCATCAAATATCAAAAGCATGACATGGACTTAAAAGGCAAATGTTCAAAGTACAACATATCTGAATTTGGGATAATATTGAGCTTAAACAAGAGAGATACGAGCAAATGAATGTCAGAAACAGTACCTTAAAAAAATTAATTCCACTTTTTTGATTTCAGATGACGATATGATGACGTCATATTGTAATTATGGAAATAATGATACTTGAAACGTTATTTTCAATTCATATGCTTTTGTAATATGCAATAAAAACATAGGGTCACCTGACGTTTTAAAGAGCTATGGCGAAATAAACAAAGACATGTTTTTTCACTATATTTGCACATAGATGCGCACGCGAAATTTCAACTTTGACGCCAGTGCATTGCTTTGTTATTTGTCAAAATCGATCAGAAATCAATGGATATTGTTACTCAAAGTATCAGGAATCCAGATCAGTCAAAAAATGTGCATTTTCATGTTACTGACGCGCTGTGCGCGCGAAAATGCGCGGACGGACGCGCACGCGCAAAATTGTTTGAAACGCTTAAAATTGTCTGAAACTTCGAGATTTCCCATTGGAAAGTTGTTTTGAGCCTTTTAAATGTTTGACGCGCGCTTACGCGTCCTAGATGACGTCCTAGGTAATTAGCATCAGAGAAAGAAAGATAGAGCGTGACCTGAACTTTATGTCCACAAAAACTGATACAGAAAGGACCTTTAGTTATGAAGTTATGATCGATCATGTAACATGGTCCGAAAATCACAAAATGGCGCCTAGATGACGTCATAGATACGTTACTGTCATGAAAACCTTATTGTGGCTAGATATTGTCATGAGACATGTTGACTGAAAATGTCATGTTACTCCGTAATGTCATTCTTGAGATATTGACGACACAAAATAGGCCAGAAAGAAAGAAGAATAAGAAAAAAGACAGATTTTGACAATCACAATAGGTGATACGCTAAAAGCGTATCACCTAATAAAAAGAAATAAAGAGAGATTTTGACAATCACAATAGGTGATACGCTGATAGCGTATCACCTAAAAAGACAGATTTTGACAATCACAATAGGTGATACGCTAAAAGCGTATCACCTAAATAAAAAGAAACGAGACATGAAAACTCGTCACATTGAGGACGAGTTAGGTGATACGCTTGTGGTCATCAGATGACGGTCATCTGTGATCGACAAAGAAAAGAATGTGATATAGGCACCTTGAAGTTATATTGAGCGTGCATGCGAAACCGTTTCTGTAACCACTCGGCCACGGGTCATCCACGGAAATGGTAAGACAAAAAAAAGACAATGTATAGATATAACAGGGGGAAAGTCAATGCCCACTCAACTAACGTGGCCTGGTGAACATCTATTGCATTGCTAGACGGAGAAGCGGCCCTGTAACGACTGAGGTCACTATGCCATTTCTGGCAACTTGGGAAAAATACGTCCCGCAGACATAAATCTATAATCGGCTGGTTTTGATACCTTGCCTTTAATCACAATTTTCAGTGTAATGACGTCATCAAATTACAAAACAATGACATCGTCTTGAAAGACAATTGTTCAAAGTACAACACCTCAGTCGTCGTCATTACATACTATGATCGGTTTGACAAAGTCAACCTGTAAAATGTTGCTGCAGTCGAAGCAATGTGGTCTCCAACACACAAAAAAGAGGGATATGGCGTGTGTGTGTGTCTCTGTGTGTGTATAGGTGCGTTTATATACGAACGTGATTTCTACATGGACGAATATGTAATACAAAATTGAAGAAAAAAATAAAATAAAAAAAAAATATTTCGTGATCTTGTGGGGTTCGAACCCGCAATCTCACGTCTCTGAGACGGCGCCTTTAACCACTCGGCCATACGTCTCGACGAGAAAATATGGGGAACGTAAACTTATGTATGTGAAAGATACATGGGGAATCGTTTTGTCCACATTCCATTTTCATTTTCAGTTTTAAACTGCAAAATTGTCAATCTGATGAGGAAATTTCAAAGAATAAAATGCATGATTACTGCAGCTTATTGTCTCAGCTACAACATATTAAAGTTTCAGAGGAAATGAAGCAAAATCAGCTGAGATAAAGGTGCTTAAACGTTGTTAAGTCAATTGATGCTTTTAAAAAAAATCACCTCCCATAGACAATACACGTAAACTTGTCCGATTTTGCGTCTTTACCTTTAATCACAATTTAAGGTATGATGACGTCATCAAATATCAAAAGCATGACATGGACTTAAAAGGCAAATGTTCAAAGTACAACATATCTGAATTTGGGATAATATTGAGCTTAAACAAGAGAGATACGAGCAAATGAATGTCAGAAACAGTACCTTAAAAAAATTAATTCCACTTTTTTGATTTCAGATGACGATATGATGACGTCATATTGTAATTATGGAAATAATGATACTTGAAACGTTATTTTCAATTCATATGCTTTTGTAATATGCAATAAAAACATAGGGTCACCTGACGTTTTAAAGAGCTATGGCGAAATAAACAAAGACATGTTTTTTCACTATATTTGCACATAGATGCGCACGCGAAATTTCAACTTTGACGCCAGTGCATTGCTTTGTTATTTGTCAAAATCGATCAGAAATCAATGGATATTGTTACTCAAAGTATCAGGAATCCAGATCAGTCAAAAAATGTGCATTTTCATGTTACTGACGCGCTGTGCGCGCGAAAATGCGCGGACGGACGCGCACGCGCAAAATTGTTTGAAACGCTTAAAATTGTCTGAAACTTCGAGATTTCCCATTGGAAAGTTGTTTTGAGCCTTTTAAATGTTTGACGCGCGCTTACGCGTCCTAGATGACGTCCTAGGTAATTAGCATCGGAGAAAGAAAGATAGAGCGTGACCTGAACTTTATGTCCACAAAAACTGATACAGAAAGGACCTTTAGTTATGAAGTTATGATCGATCATGTAACATGGTCCGAAAATCACAAAATGGCGCCTAGATGACGTCATAGATACGTTACTGTCATGAAAACCTTATTGTGGCTAGATATTGTCATGAGACATGTTGACTGAAAATGTCATGTTACTCCGTAATGTCATTCTTGAGATATTGACGACACAAAATAGGCCAGAAAGAAAGAAGAATAAGAAACGAGACATGAAAACTCGTCACATTGAGGACGAGTTAGGTGATACGCTTGTGGTCATCAGATGACAGTCATCTGTGATCGACAAAGAAAAGAATGTGATATAGGCACCTTGAAGTTATATTGAGCGTGCATGCGAAACCGTTTCTGTAACCACTCGGCCATGGGTCATCCACGGAAATGGTAAGACAAAAAAAAAAAAAACAATGTATAGATATAACAGGGGAAAGTCAATGCCCACTCAACAAACGTGGCCGTGTGAACATCTATTGCATTGCTAGACGGAAAAGCGGCCTTGTAACGACTGAGGTCGCTATGCCATTTCTGGCAACTTGGGAAAAATACGTCCCGCAGACATAAAACCTATAATCGGCTGGTTTTGATACCTTGCCTTTAATCACAATTTTCAGTGTGATGACGTCATCAAAGTACAAAAAAAATGACATGGACTTGAAAGACAATTGTTCAAAGTACAACACCTTCGTCGTCGTCATTACATACTATGATCGGTTTGAAAAACCCAGCCTGCAGAATTTTGCAGCAGTCGAAGCAATGTGGTCTCCAACACACAAAAAAGAGGGATATGGCGTGTGTGTGTGTATAGGTGCGTTTATATACGAACGTGATTTCTACATGGACGAATATGTAATACAAAATTGAAAAAAAAAAGTAAAATAGATAAGTATTTTGTTTCCTGCTCTAATGGGGTTCGAATTCGCACGTGTGCAACCTTACGTCTCTGAGACGTCGCCTTTAACCTCTCAGTCATACGTCTCGACGAGAAAATATGAGGAACGTAAGCTTATATGTGAAATATGACTCAGGAATCGTTTCGTCCACCTTCCATTCTCATTTTTAGTTTTATGCTGCAAAATTCTCAACCTGGTGAGAAGATCAAGAAAAAAAATAATAAAATGTATGATTACTGCAGCTTACTGTCTCAGCTACAACACACTTAAGTTTCAGAGGAAATGAAGCAAAATCGAGTGAGGTAAAGGTGCTCGAGCGTTATCGAGTCAATGCATGGTTAAAAAACAAAAATCCCCTCCCATAGACATAACGTATAATCTTCGCTGATTTCGGTATCTTGCCTTTAATCACAACTTCTAGCATGATGACGTCATTAATTTGGAAAACATCGATATGGACTTGAAAGACAGTTGTTCAATGTGTAACATATTCATCGTACGGTGTCAGATTGCTATAGACATGACGACCAGTCACATGAAGATGAGGCAGCTATTAGTACCTGTATGAAATTATTATAGGCATGGTTATCAGATTCCCCTAAAATTTCCTTATAATTGCTTTTTTATTACACACAGGTGAGCTATCCCTTTAAACTCATCACAGTTTAATTAGAATCATTAACATCATACATTAGTACCATATTCAGTTCCATAGCTGATCACGTTTGCTAATTAATTAAGATTAATTGTCTACAATGTGTCATATGGCCAACCTGTATACACACGTACACACACACACAATGCTAAATGTATGTATCAAACCTCTGTAACACAACTTTGAACTAACTGTAGGAATTATCGCTGTACTTATCATCTATACTTTTTATCACTATCTGAAACTCCACAAAAACCACTAATTGACAAGTAATCATCAATACAAAAGACTGACTTAAAGGAACAATTCAGATACGTTTTT
This sequence comes from Diadema setosum, assembly GCF_964275005.1. Lineage (NCBI taxonomy): Eukaryota > Metazoa > Echinodermata > Echinoidea > Diadematoida > Diadematidae > Diadema > Diadema setosum. The sequence continues at coordinate 13,358,743 of NC_092694.1, forward strand.
TACAATGTATAGCTTGCTACATGTATAGATCAGCACAAAGTAACCACGACTAAATTGTGTTACTGAATTGATATGAACAAATTTCCTTTTGTTACAATATAGTAGATCAGTTTAAAAAGCCCAGCCTGCAAAATTTTGCAGCACTCGAAGTAATGCAGTCTCCAACGCAAAACAAAGGGATACTATGTGAGTGTGTGCGTATAGGTGTGTTTACATACGAACGTGATTTCTACATGGACGAAGGTGTAGTACTCCATTGAAGAAAAAAAAAAATAAAAAAATAATTATTTTCTTTCGTGCTCTTGTGAGGTTCGAACCCGTACGTGTGCAACCTCACGTTTCTGAGACGACGCCTCTAACCACTCGGCCATACGTCTCGACGAGAAAATTAGAGGAACGTAGATTTATGTACGTGGAAGATGAATCAGGAATCGTTTCGTCCACATTCCATTCTCATTTTCAGTTTTAAATTGCAAAATTGTCAACCTGATGAGGAGATTTCAAAGAATAAAATGCATGATTATTGCAGCTTATTGTCACAGCTACAACATACTTAAGTTTCAGAGGAAATGAAGCAAAATCAGCTGAGATAAAGGTGTTTAAACGTTGTCAAGTCAATCCATGGTTTTTAAAAAAATCACCTCCCATAGACATAACACGTAAACTTGTGCGATTTTGCGTGTTTACCTTTCATTACAATTTAAAGTATGATGACTTCATCAAATTTCATAACCATGACATGGACTTGAAAGGCAAATGTTCAAAGTACAACATATCTGAATTTGGGATAATATTGAGCTTAAACAGCAGAGATACGAGCAAATGAATGTCAGAAACAGTACCTCAAAAAAAATAATTCCACTTTTTTGATTTCAGATGATGATATGATGACGTCATAATGTATTCATGGAAATATTAATACTTGAAACGTTATTTCCAATTCATATGTTTTTGTAATATGCAATAAAAACATAGGGTAACCAGACGTTTTAAAGAGCTATGGCGAAATAAACAAAGACATGTTTTTCGCTATATTTGCACATAGACGCGCACACGAAATTTCAACTTTGACGTCAACGCATTCCTTTGTTATAGGTCAAAATTGATCGGAAATCAATGGATATTGTTACTTAATGTATCGGGAATCCAAATCTGTCAAAAAATGTGCATTTTCATTTTGCTTACGCGCACTACGCGCGAAAATGTGCGGACGGACGCGAACGCGCGAAACGCTTAAAATTGTCTGAAACTTCGAGATTTCCCATTGGTAAGTTGTTTTGAGCCTTTTAAAAGTTTGACGCGCGCGTACGCGCGCGTAATAATGTCCTAGGTAATTAGCATTAAAATGTAAGATAGAGCGTGACCTGAACTTAATGTCCACCGAAAATGATACAGAAATGACCTTTAGTTATGAAGTTATGATCGATCATGTAACATGGTCCGAAAATCACAAAATGGCGCCTAGATGACGTCATAGATATGTTACTGTCATGAAAACCTTATTGTGGCTAGATATTGTCATGAGACATGTTCCCTGAAAATGTCATGTTATTCCGTAATGTCATTCTTGAGATATTGATGACACAAAATTGTCCAGAAAGAAAGAAGAATAAAAAGAAATAAAGAGAGATTTTGACAATCACAATAGGTGATACGCTGATAGCGTATCACCTAAAAAGACAGATTTTGACAATCACAATAGGTGATACGCTAAAAGCGTATCACCTAATAAAGAGAGATTTTGACAATCACAATAGGTGATACGCTGATAGCGTATCACCTAAAAAACAACAACTCAAGTTTCCGAGGGTGGCTGGAGCGTCTGAACCAAAAAGTGTACAATCCTCGCGTGTACGCTCATTTGTCTGAGAAGTTTGAAAAAAACCTCGAGTATTCGAGCATGTTCAATAACGCGCTATTTTGCACATGTGAAGGCGGGTATTGATATATCAGACTCAGCATGGGGGGGGGGGGGGCTGATGAAATCTAGCATTAAAAGAATGAACTACACCGACATACTAAAAATGATAAAACTGGACATGAAGTTCATGACCTCTATCCGAGTGCCTCGGACACGGGAAGTACTATGCATGTATCTACAAGCTACATTAAAGTAAAGCATAATGATATCATCATAAACGCTGCGATTCGAAGTGTTCTTCTGTTTTGCTTTAAGCAATAACCAAAACTGTATTTTACGCTCGATTCACAGTGGAGCACTAAATAAATCGAGCGTATAATATCAATACTAACTCTTTAAGAAGCAGGCCTGTGATTTCTCTATTTAGTCTGTTGAAGTATCTCATTGATATGATTTTTTTTTCAGTCAATTGTGCTCCCCTGACTAAGCTATCAAGAGTATAGCTTTTGTGTTCGGAAACTGGATTCACGCAAAGCATACATTCACAATGTATAGTACAATGCTCCAATATTAATGAAAGCGGTTTCGTGTGTGATTTATACGTATTCCTCTTTCGGGTGAGTGTGCTGTGATATCCGGTCATTTTGTTTTATTTTCAACTACATCTCCTTATTTTGTAAGTGTGGATGAGACTTTATTTCATTTTCTAAATCATGCAGGATGAGCCATACGTTTATTTTTCGGCATAAATAGATAATTCGCCTTTTTGAATGACGAACCTTCGTGTAATTTTTGGATTAACAGATTTGTTACAGCTGCACTGGGATGTCTTCTAAATTATATTTTGAGGCCACTGAGATCAAGATGATCATGCGTAGGCATATATAACTCTCTACACTTTAATGTACATGAAGTTGTTCAATTAAGAAAAATTAACATAAATTACTCTTGCTTACAATCCAGCACATTACAACGCATCGCACATTAGCCTGCCAATGTCCAATAATCTTGGTACCAGCTCGTTATTCCGAAGGTTCGTTATTCACAAGACTCTTTAGTCCGAAGATTCGTTTTTTCGAAGCTTCGTTATTCCGAATTTCATTTTCGAATCAACGAATCTCCGGAATAACGAACCGTCGGAATAACGCCACAATGTTCGGATGAACGAACCCTTTTTCATTTTCGGAGTAACGAACCTCGGTATAGGAAATTTGTGTGTTTCAGATTAATGACCCTTCGGAATAACGAACAGCACCAATAATCTTATAAAGAGAAAGGATGCCCGATATATACATTAAAAATATTGAGGTATAATTAAGATACAGCATTATGTACAGCAACAACAACAACAACAACAAAATTAGGATTGAGTAAGCAGACAAGTTTTCAACAGTGATTTGAACATAATTTATCAACACTTTCAGCTATACGAATATAGAGAGGGAGTTTATTCCAAAGGGGTGGGGAAATACAGAAAAGGTCCTATATCACCATAGCGGGTTTGTGCGGGACCACGTGATAATTGGGGAGAAGAGAGAGAACAGGCTGAAGTGGAGGAGCGGAAGGGAGGTAGGATTAATCCATAATATTTATATTGTAAACAATAAGGATGATTTTAAAGGTGATACGTTGATGTATGGGGAGCCAGTGGAGGGATTGGATAACTGGAGTAATTTGGTCAGATGTTTTTGTCAGGGTTACAAGCCTTGCAGCTGTATTTTGAATTTTGAATTTTGTGCAATACTCGAAGCAGGGAGACCAACAAGAAGGAAATTGCAGTAGTCAAGATGAGAAGTAACAAATGCGTGAATTAGACGTTCGGTGGAAGACTGCTCCTATAACTTACGGATATTAATAATTTATTTTTTACAAATACCCCTGAAGCAGCAGAACGAGATGAGTTCTTAATGTGTGTGTTATTCTATTTGTTTGGGTTTTTTTTTTTTAAGTTCAGATGCTTATCTACCATAACTCCTAGATCTCTGACGGACTGGGAGATAAATTTTTGTGAGAAAACTAGCCCGCCTGACAATTCTGATTTAACAGAATTCAATTTCAATTTCAAATGATTATCGCGAGACCATCGCTTAATATCATCAACACAACTATGAAGTTTGCAGAGCTCTTCGACGTTGGGTATTTGGTAGTATGATTATGTAAATTTGAGTATCGTAAGATATCTTCACGATCTTTCACAAATATTTCTTAAAATAATGATCAATATTGGATGCCCGCGTTCTACAGCTGATCTAAATTACAGCGAATTATGTGTCCCATCAATTGGAAACCTTCACAATACCGCAATTTAACCGTCAAACGCAATAGAAATGCCACAACCTAAGGATTTGAATCCTCGTTCATCATTATGGTTTCTATTAATGAAAAAGAAGGGACAGAACGAAATGAGATTAAGACATTTATATTAGTGAAATTGATCACTCTCAGCTGCATATATTTTGAAGGAAAATTAATGATTTCGGACATGTGTTAAAAGCATCGTCGACAGCGCGATGCTGCTCCATTTGGCATGTTTGGTAAAGCCTATTATATCCCCTACTCCATTCTCCCTTTCTTTATGAATTTTGGGGATCACATAATAGGGTACGCGCTCTTTTGAAATGAGTCAAGTCTTAGTTAGGCATGTTACCTTTACAGTGATCACACTAAAGAAGCCGATTCCACATCATTCTATCTAATCAGAGAATCGAAAAAGATAGCTTTTCTTATTGATGTTTGTTGATAGACCAAATCAGTGTCTCCGTCCCGTGATTACCTATCAGTGACGTAACAGCGCGAATACTATGCCCATACTACTGCTTGTGTTATCATAGGCCTAATCAGTTACACCAAGAAGCTGTCCGTGATGTGTGGTGTTTGCACCAAAATTAGTATGGAAAATTCATACAAATTTTACACTATTAAAATGGCTTACATGATTTCTTAGCTAGTTGGCAAGAGGGATACCCCAACTCACAAGCGAGCGCACCCTCTGCGAGCTGTGTCTAAAACATGTCTCGTTGTGTGTGGTGTTGAATCAGCGTGTCTTATTCGATTCTTCTTGTATTGTTCCGCCAGGATGGTGTCTTTCAAGACAGCTGGACACTGCTTTCATTGTTCCTGGGAAAGGGTCATCTTTCTTTTGACGGTCAAGCCTTTCATTATTATCGTGGTGAACTTCACTAATCGTCCCCACGCTAACGTACAAAGGAAGGAAATGCTTTTACTATGTATCAATGCACGCGTAACACCATCAGTATAGGCCTATAAAACGAAAGTTTGACTCCAGGTCCCGAACTGTAGGCCCTGTAATAGCAACTATATATGAAGTCAAGTATGGAAACGATGGATTTCCACTGCCAATCAAATCTCTCTCGACAAGGACGCGATCGGAATCGATCTGGATGTGATCGATCTCCCTTGATCGACATTGGTTTTGGCTTCCTCCTATACACGATATTTTTTAACACTCTGTCGGACTATAGATCATAACAAGCAGATTTGATCGGCAGTGGAACCCAGCCCTAAGGCGGATTCTTGTTCGAAAAGTAATAGCAGAAAATAATATCCTACACGAAATTCAGCATTGCATATACCGAAAGACAGATAGAGAGGAAAACATCGAGAAAGTAGTTCCAATCTAGGATTGAATGGATGGTATATATGTGTAACTGAATGCCATAAAAAGATAGATAAATAAATAAACAAATACAGCTCCAAAGTTATTCGCTTTGCGACGACCGCCACGTACACAATCTGAAAGTGAAGTTGGCTGTATGATTACATATTGCGCATAATGTCCGTTGGTCTGTCGAGGCGGTTGCTCAACCAAAATACGTAGCATTACGCTCTTAAAAAGAAAAGGGTATAAAACAGCGTTTTAAAAGGGGCGAGGAGTGACAGCGTTTTCAAAATGTTGTATTCACCCTTTTTCTAGCTGTATCTAGCACATCTAACGTTGGATTCAGCTGGATAGATAGGATGAATGCAACATTACCTTAAAAACGCTGTCACTCCTCAGCCCTTTTAAATGTTGATTTACCCTTTTCTTTTTAAGAGTGTAGGAGGCTATAATTTCAATTTCAGATCGAACAGCTAGTCACGAGTTGTTTTGATCGATTCCATGCAATTTGCCGTAATTCGCGATAACGGGTTCGGTTCAAATTTACGAAGGTGATCGGAAATTCTATATTTAGCGTTCTCGTCATTTTGGTGCAAGTTGGTACATTGTTTAATTTGATAAGTCCCCATGGGTATGAAAATAGGCCCCACACTAGCGCCTGATTCTCTTTATTCGAGACAGTGTGTATATTGGTATTGTGCCATCATCACACTTGTGCTTGTTTTGTTCAAAACAAACTGTCTTTTTCTCCATCCTTTACAAGTAACTTTCAATACGCAGTAGTTCAAAGGATGTTTTGATATACAGGAAGGCAAACGAGTAATTGCTGTTCGATCACCGCGATCCCCTGACTTTCAGCTAGAGCCGCGTTGGCCAGCACGCAATGCTAAATCCCTCTAACCAAAGATTCTACGGAACAGTATTACCCAGTGATGAAAAAAAAAATCCAACAAATCTTTATTTCCCGTTTTTTGTTGTTGTTTTTTCTGTCTCAAACACTGTCATTTCTCGTTGAAAAGTTATCTTTCGACATTATTGCAATAGTCGGGTAACGGGAAAACAAAACGTAAGGATTTTGTGTTTGATTCCGCACATATTCTCTGTTATTTTACATATGTAGAGAAAGAACGAAAGAAAGAAAGAAAGAAAGAAAGAAAGAAAGAAAGAAAGAAAGAAAGAAAGAAAGAAGGAAAGAAAATGATCCCATACTCGTCTAAAGAAGTTTAAGCTTTTCACGCTGCAACCTAGTAGGTGACGTCTATTCGGTGCACATGGCGCTCTCTCAAAATGAGTACTATGTCGCACGTGGAGTTTTCCTGTAATGAGCCAGATGAAGGGGATGCACTACTCGGGTCAAATAGGGAAGTTAGTTTATGACGGATAATGATTCCTTGGTGTTTTATTTATCTGTTCAGAAAATTTCAGTGTGAAAAAATTAGTAAAAGTGTACTTTATACATATATATATATATATATATATATATATATATATATATATATATAGGCCTATATACATATACATATATATATATATATATATATATATATATATATATATAAATATAAAGTACGATATATATATATATATATATATATACTGAGTATATATATAATATATATATATAATTATATATATATACATATCGTACTTTGTGTCTACACTTTTCGAACGCCATTGTGCGTCATGCCAATCACCACTTCATGAAATGTGGTGCGTGTATATCGCCGATCAGAGTCTTGCTCAGCTCATCAGTATTGCGCAATTCTAAAGCCCTCGCCGCCGCACGCTCTATGCCTTTTGTCTTCAATGGGGTCAAGAGCAATGCTCATTAGCATCTTATGCTCTACAACGGAAGCGGAGCCTCGATCGGGCTAACCTTTTGTCAAGGCCCTCTCGCTGTATGGTGAAGAAAGCCCAAATGTAGCTGAGTGGGGTTGCGCGCTGGCGCGGTCGGCTGGGCTCGCTTCGCTTGCCCATTACAGCGAGAGGGCCTTGACAAAAGGCTACGATCGGGCAAGAACAATAGGTGCAAAGCGCACCGTAAAGTCGATGGTTGGAAAAAAAAATTGTAACGGAAAACAAAAATGTCTCAAAGCAACCGTGATTTGGGACACTTTTACTAATTTTTTCACACCGAAATTTTCTGAACAGATAAATAAAACACCAAGGAATCATTATCCGTCATAAAATAACTTCCCTATTTGACCCGAGTAGTGCATCCCCTTCATCTGGCTCATTACAGGAAAACTCCACGTGCGACATAGTACTCATTTTGAGAGAGCGCCATGTGCACCGAATAGACGTCACCTACTAGGTTGCAGCGTGAAAAGCTTAAACTTCCTTAGACGAGTATGGGATCATTTTCTTTCTTTCTTTCTTTCTTTCTTTCTTTCTTTCTTTCTTTCTTTCTTTCTTTCTTTCTTTCTTTCTTTCTTTCGTTCTTTCTCTACATATGTAAAATAACAGAGAATATGTGCGGAATCAAACACAAAATCCTTACGTTTTGTTTTCCCGTTACCCGACTATTGCAATAATGTCGAAAGATAACTTTTCAACGAGAAATGACAGTGTTTGAGACAGAAAAAACAACAACAAAAAACGGGAAATAAAGATTTGTTGGATTTTTTTTTTTCATCACTGGGTAATACTGTTCCGTAGAATCTTTGGTTAGAGGGATTTAGCATTGCGTGCTGGCCAACGCGGCTCTAGCTGAAAGTCAGGGGATCGCGGTGATCGAACAGCAATTACTCGTTTACCTTCCTGTATATCAAAACATCCTTTGAACTACTGCGTATTGAAAGTTACTTGTAAAGGATGGAGAAAAAGACAAATAAACAGATCCATGCATATAACGAACAGAATATGCGTGTGTTTCATGTTTGTATAGGTTATCTCTTGATGTATAGTAGACAATTGTTTTTATACCGTTTCCTAATAAGTACCTCTAGCGAAAACCCGACTTCTTTTTTTTTCTTTTTCTCAAGGTGGGAAGTTAACTTCAACGTAAAGATAGCTTACAGCTACATGCAAATGGGGCAATCATACATTCGCATTGTCTACACTATTGTAAATTTGTCGGATGACGCTTATAAACGTTTGATGATTTTTGTCTCCTAAGGCATTTTGGTTATGATTACAGACGTATCTATTTACAAGACATAAGTGATGGTTTAAAGAATTGATCTTCAATTTAGCAAGGATTAGTCTTATAAAGTCATGAGTTCCCTTTACCCATCATGGTTAATGGAACTGCGACATCGTTGAGGTAACCACACCTTTCAATTTTCATAGTTCAAACCTAAATCGTAACATAATCAAAACACAAGCAAAATATCTCAAAATGCTCAGAAGATGGCATGAATCAAAACTTTTTACGGAGATTGGATATGGCAATCTTTATTGACCTATATTTAATACAAGTTTTCCACAGCTATAATTTCCGCCTATGATAGCATTCTGATGATTTCGATTGCGTTTTGAACTCGTTCCGAGCTATACTATCGAAACAGCTTTGATCTTTACACATGTAGTTCGATATGAACGAGTGTTTCGGACTCATAACCAACGTTCGTAATCGTAACCACACAGTAACAAATCAAACGAATATTGAGTAACGACTATCTTTATACATTGGCTGCCTGACTGATCACATGGTTTGACTACTACTTCAAGCAGGCTGAAAATAAAAGAAGAATGAATACACTTTTAATAATGATACGATGCTTTACAGCGTATTCACAGTATAATGTTTGCTTGCGTTTCTGTGTGCAATACGGACGGAAAATAAAATGCAGATGGATGCTATTAAATGCTAACACCCAACGCATCCAAATGTTTTTGAAATACATATCATTGTTTTACTATACTGTTTGAAACGTCGAATTTGCGAGTCCTTTAAAGGGTTACTACTCATATTATCAGGCAAAAATAAAAGTATTAGGATTTTGATTTGCTCGCAAGACTAACGATGCTATGGCGATCGTTCGCAGCAGTGACAATCCGCTTCAATAGATCTATTCAATTATTCTGTTTTCATTGAAAGAGGAAGGAGAAGTCAACTTTAAATTTCATTAGTTTTCTCGCCTTTTAAACATGTTTTCATGTATCATGCGTGGTATCGCTATTCCTTCTCATGGTAGTGCGTGAGATGGAGCGTGAACGCCGTCGCTAAGCAGGACTGCTATAGCGTTTCGTCCGAGAAAAGAAACAGGTTGTAAGCTTCTCTGATATACAATTCAATGGTACGCGGTAGTTTCTTTTTGAATGGACTCCTAATACTAGCTACTTTCAGGAGATTAAGATGGCCACGCGCTTAACGTTTCACATAATAAAAGAACCTTCTTCATCCCCATCCTGACAATAGAAAGCGTCGCCTAAGCAACCACATCCTGTGTACCACCGATGCTTTTCGTCCCGTCTCTTTCGCGTATACTACTGGGAATGTCTAGACCATAAAGTCTTTATAGATCCGAGCATGAATCATAAGAGGGCTTGCTCCAGTCGATTTGAGCGACATCATTAGTCGTCTTTAAGATGACAATAGCCTTTCAAACACAAAGTTCAAAATTGATGCGCCCCTCTAGCCTGAAATAACTATCATTCTCATATTCTATATAGACACTGAGGTGTCCACCGCGTACAAAAAGAGGGAAATTTGGCTCTTGCATAAAAATGGGCAAATGGTGCAATTCTAAGCATACTAATTCTTAGTTGTAAACTTACTAGACATTTGATAGAATGCATGGTACTGAAAAAAAAGCACTTTGAATATGTTTAATGTAACAAACCGTTGTCAAGAATAACTCTATATAACATCTAAAATGGCGCATGTCCATTTTGATACATAATATATATACTGAAAGTTAACGTAAAAGACGAAAATCGCAAAATTATAATTAAAGATTACAGGTAACAGTGTATCGTACAAGACTCGATAACGTATTATGATAACATCCATAAGTCGGCTTTCATTGCACACTATTCCGCTGCTATCAAAAAGAAACTAATCTAAACATGTAAAAAAGTACAGCCTCAGTATTGCAGTTTCATCAAATCAATGTGCTACATGCTGATAAACTGTCCGCTTTTTTTTTTTCGAGGGGCAGAGAAGTATATTCAAGGACTGGTGTTAAGCATGAAATAGTATAATTGGTTGAGATGAGGATTCAGCTATTAGCCTTTTTACAGATACAACGTACTTTGAAAAGAAAGAAATATTAAAGAGCATACAATTCTGACAGGAAATCAAATTTCATTTGGTGAAGATCGGTTCTGAAATGGTAGAGATATCCAGAAACAAAGTGAAACATAGCGATCCTTGTAAAAGGCGGGCACCTATATCTCAGCCATTTCAAATCGCACTTCTCTTTGGGTTTTGGATTCACGATGAGCCCTTCCTGTCATACTAAAAAAAAAATAATCATTGTCTGATTATGTCAATTACTATCGCAGTATTTCAAAGTGAAATGAATATCCCTATGACTACCTGTAAAAGTGGAAATTTTCGCTGTGTTGAAATTTCCGCGAAACCAGAAACTAGCGTGAAAATAAAAGCACGTGAATATTTTTTGCTTGCTGTATGTTCCTGTGCGTGATGTCTTTATTCCGCGGAATTAAAAACACGCGAATCTCTTCTTACCCGGCCAAACGCGAAAAATTAGTCGCGCGAAAATATCCACTTTTACAGTAGTACATGACAGAAACATAATGATGTCTTGAAATTTGTTGTGAAGATGATAGATGAATGTTACAAAGAGATAGGAGGTAGAACATATCCTAACCGCATTCATGCAAGACTAATGATATTGTAGCAATAGTAGCCCCCCCCCCCAAAAAAAAAACAACAAACAAACAAACAAAAACAAAAAAACAAAAAACAACGCAATAATCATAACAATAACAATAACGATAATAATGATGATAATTGCAAAAGAAGTATTCTCTATTTAGAGTAGCCTCTTCAATGCTATCAGTGCTCTAGCTATCAGAGGGCCCGCCTGACATTATTGCCCTATATAGAGTTGCTATAGGACGGAATAGGACGTAATCGCTGCGGGGAGGGAATTGAACTCGGGTCCTTCGACTGGGAGTCGTGAAGCTTAAATATCCACCGTGCCACGGCGCCCTCGCCCCCCCCCCCCAAAAAAAAAAAAAAAAAAAAATAACAAAAAATAACAAAAAAAAAATGAAAATAAAAAAAACAAAAAAACAATGTTATTTGGCATAAAACAGTCATGATTATGCTTGATTTTTATGGCTCATCCCTGCAATACTGAAGATTTGCGATTCTTAATATCATTAAAGTATCCGTGGAATAAATAATTATGCTTATTGTCGCTGGCATTCAATGCACATAGTGTAGGCAAGAACTTCCACTCGCATGTTAATCTCTTGGTTCTCGGGAAATTTGCAAAATTATCATGCACGCAATTATTCCTCGTTTTACAGTAAAACCTTGTGTTCGCATGTTGCAACTTAAGCGGTAAAACAATACAAAACCAAAGGCAAGGTTAAACTTCGTCTTCTTTACACATCATTCTTAGGATGATCACTGACATGACAATTTTGTGTGTCCACCGCTTCAGAAAGATTAACTGTCGTATAATTTGATCGACATTGTGGGATTAACATCTGCAGGAAGAGAACCTGAAGCATATTCCAAAATTCGGTTCAAATATATTAGGCGCCAAATCTTCAAATTTCATTCTATGTTGACGAATTCATATACACGGACGAAAGGAGAATGGTTAGCAATGTATACAAATTTCCGTCAAACTTCCAATGGCCCATTTGAAATATTATGCAACATGTAGGTTAATTGTCAGATCATCAAGTGATCAGCAACAGTGTGAGTACCGCTATGCCAACGTGTAGTCATCACAACAAGCAAGAATAGCTTTTTCGTATAATGTACAAGCACGTCAACAGTACGCGGCAGTTTCTTTTTGATTGGACTGCCGCTATCTACTTTCAGGAGATTAAGTTTGCTACGCTGAACGTTTCACGTTATAAAAGAACCTTCTTCATCCCCATCCGGACAATAGAAAGCGTCGCCTACATCATCATCCCCATCCCGACAATAGAAAGCATCGCCTAAGCAACCACATCCTGTGTACCACCGATGTAGTTGTTGTTGTTCTTTTAGTTTTGTGGAGCTCTCTGGCGGGTGTGCCGGGTGGGCAATTTACTCCAAAGAATATATTCAATTTAAATATACACTTAAATTCAATTATAAAAACCTACACTACTTCTAATTATTTACAAAATCTAATAATAATGATAATAATAATAATAATAATAATAATAATAATAATAATAATAATAATAATAATAATAATAATAATAATTATTATTATTATTATTATATATATATATATATATATATATATATATATATATATATGTGTGTGTGTGTGTGTGTGTGTGTATCAATATTTACAAACGAGATATTTACAGAGAAAGAAAGGGGACACGTTTTAAGAAAAGATATCGCCTGCCTATACTCCTGCACCGACATGCAGGGTTACGCCGTTCCCGTCGGCAAGCAGGTAGAGGACCCGCCCGCCGACGCCGGTGAGGTCTCGGCCTTTCCCGGGGGCAGGCGCCTCTAGTGTTAGCCTATAATATATGATAGGCGAGGACATCATGGAAGAGGAGGGATGATAGAAGAATAGAGGAAAGGGTAAGGACAGAACAGAGAAAACAGACACCGATGCTTTTCGTCCCGTCTCTTTGTTGGGTATGTCGGAGCACTAGACCATAAAGTCTTTGTAGATCCGAGCATGCATCGTAAGAGGGCTTGCTCCATTCATTCGATTTGAGCGACATTATAAGTCGTCTTTAAGATGACAATAGCCTATCAAACACAAAGTTCAAACTTGATGCGCCTCTCTAGCCTGAAATGACTATTCTATATAGACACTGAGGTGTCCAACAAGTTCAAGAAAAGGAAAATTTGGCTCTTGCATAGAAATGGGCACATGGTGCAATTCAAAGCATAAGATACTCATTCATAATTGTAAACTTACCCCAACATTTGAAAGAATGCATGTAACTGAAAGAAAATATCTTTAATATGTTAAATGAAACAAACCATTGGAAATCGGAGAAATCTCTCCACCTGAAGCTTAACAATGTATTGTTATATCAATAATAGTCAAGTTTCTTTACAACTTGTCGTAGCTACCATCAACCTTCTTGGCGACCATTTCTTCGCACTCAGCCGGAAAAGGACAGCTGAAACAAGTTCTGCAGTCGAATTCCCGTTTGAAAGCTGGACAGAATCTCTCCTCCAGCTCTTAAGTATTACAGGACGACATAGATTTTAGCAATTATATTACAACCATCACGAAGGCCGACGACCAGTTAAAGTAAATGCCGCAACAGAATAAAAAGGTAAACCCGGTGTTAAAATACAAAGATTTGATTCAATGGTGTGTCAAAGAACACAAATATCAATGTATTCTACAGCAACAAAAATGACAGAAGTTAACGGAGTTTGACAAAGAACGACGACCAGCTGAAATAAGTATTAGAATGATAGTCTAGTTCCCGTTTGGAAGTCGGACAAAATCTCACCACCTGATGCCAAACAATATTATATCAATAACAGTCAAGTTTCCTTACAACTCGTAGCTACCATCTTTTAATATCATCACAAGCCCCTTTTTACACTTTCACGGATTGCTTCACGAATGACCACGGATCGTCATCCGTGGTGTTCCGGCATGCAAAATATCGATTTTCCTTTCAATGCCGGTGTGAATGCAGTCCCAACTGGTTGTCTACACGGACAAGTACGGTAGCTACAAGGACACGTACGGTGCCTACACGGACAGACAAGGAATGAACGCGGACCACAGCGGAAACGATACGGAGCTAACACGGATATCAAGGAAGAGCACGGATGCAACTGGGTCCCTTCGCGGTGTTTACGCGGATATCCCAAAAAAGTTGACACATTACATTTGCTTTTTCTTAAGATACTTTATCATTCTTGGGCGACATGCTTCCAGAGCTAAGTAATATGTAACAAGCACACCAGAAAATCTACAGCAGATTACATACGCATCTGCTTGTCGACATCATAAAGGCATATCTCTTTGTTGCAAAATCTGATTTTGCGGGAACATAACAACATAAACAAAGCAAAACAAACTAAGACAAATCAACCCCCCCCCCAAAAAAAAAAAAAAAAAAAACAGCAAGAAGATGTGTGTGGGTCACTGAAGATTCTCATGCGATATAAACCTACTAGAGGAGTCGATTGGCTGTCCTGATGGGTGAAGATGTGAGCAAATTTCATTGACTTTCTGAGCTTGTATTGGAAAAAAATATACACGAATTTTTCATCCCGGATGGAGCCGATGCTAATACGGACTTTCCGATGTCTTCACGTAGGCAACACGGAGTAGCCGGTGCCTACAAGAAAGGAATACGGATGCAACACGGAGTAGATGGTGCCGACAAGGAAGAGTTTGTATTGATTTCCATCCGTAATGTCCGGGATGAAAAATTAAGCAAGCTCACTTTTTTTTTTTCGGCGGACATGCCGGATGATCAAGGATGATGTCAGATGACTTCACGAAGTCAACACGGTCATGCCGGAAATAGTACGGATGACCTCGGACCGACGATCCGTGGTCATCCGTGATGCAATCCGTGAAAGTGTAAAAGGGGCTTATAGCGACCAATTCTTCGCACTCGGCCGTGAAAAAAAGAGTTCCGTGTGTGTGTGTGTGTGTATGTGTGTGGTTTATTTTGTATGTGTGTGTGTGTGTTCCCGAAATTAAGACATCATCTCCCGAAACATAATGGCAAGTGAAAACATTTGCATAATTTTCCTTTGGTGCTAGTTTCTGGTTGCGGAAAGTGGGCGAAAAAAAAAAATCCGCCTTTACAGTAAAGTTAAAAGGCGAACGCAGATGACATTCTATGGTATGTTGACAACATGAAATCAATTTTTTTCTTTGTTTTGTTTCTTTTTCTAAGAATAACAAACAATAAGAACAGTTAACAGGGATCGACAAAAGCGGGATGGACAGCTGAAACAAGTTCTTCAGTCGAATTCCCGTTCGAAAGCTGGACGGAAGTAAATGCCGCAACAAAGTAAAAAGGTAAACCTGGTATTAAAATACACACTGATTCAATGATGTGTCAAAGAACACAGAAATCAATGTATTCTATGCAGCTACAAAAATGACAGAAGTCAACGGAGTTTAACAAAGAAAGACAACCAGCTGAAATAAGTATAAGAATGTTAGTCTAGTTCCCGTTTGGAAGTCGGACAAAATCTCTCCACCTGAAGCTTAACAATTAATTCGATAACAGTCAAGTTTCCTTACAAGTCGTCGTAGCTATACCATCAACCATCTTAGTGACCAATTCTTCGCACTCGGCCGTGAAAGAGAGTTTCGTATTTTACCGAAACCAAGACATCATCTCCTGAAACATAATGGCAAGTGAAAACATTCGCATAATTTTCTTTTTGCGCTAGTTTCTGGTTGCGCAAAGTGGGTGAAAAAAAAAAATCCGCCTTTACAGTAAGGTCAAAAGGCGAATGCAGCTGACATTTTTTGGTATGTTGACAACATGAAATCAATATCCCTTTTTTAGCATAACAAACAATGAGAACAGTCAGCAGGGATTGACAGCTGAAACAAGTTCTGCAGTCGAATTCCCGTTTGAACGCTGGACAGAATCTCTCCGCCCGCTCTAAAATTTTACAAGACGACATAAATGTTAACAATGATTACAACCACGCGAAGGCCAACGACCAGTGGAAGTAAATGCCGCAACAGAATAAATAGGTAAACACGTTGTTAAAATACAAATATTTGATTCAATGTTGTGTCAAATACCAAAAAAAAAAATCAATGTATTCTACAGCAAAAAATATGACAGAAGTTGTCGGAGTTTGACAACGAACGGCGACCATCAAATAAGTTTTGCAACGATGGTCAAGTTTTCGTTTGTAAACCGGACAAAATCTCTCCGCCGTGTTTCCTACGCGTAAAGACAAGATAATACAAATTCAATGTCTATCGACTGCGGTCAAGTCTCCTTTCACATCGCCGTAACTACCATTTGCACAAAAGACGGAAAGTCAGCCTGTTATGCCAGTAATGGTAATTCGTCGGGACGATATGCGACGTTTTAGATCACACGGATAACGGGCTTTATGCTGTGACAAGTAAAGCTGAACAAAACATAAACTTGAACACGAACGGCATTGAAACGAAGCCATATAGTCAGGACGTTTCCCGACGGTTGAACAATGATTCGTCGGGAACGATATGCGACGTTCTTAACAAAAAGAAACGCAAGGCACAATAGAAGCCGAACTTTGAAAATAGCTAGTAAGTCGGGACGAAGAGCGACGATTAGTGAAAGGGAATCCTTTCTCTATCGTCGCTTATCGTCGGGACGAATAAACAAAGGTATGAATAGAAAGTACGTGTATTCATATGCACGGTTGCTTATTCATATGCACGTGACGCCTGTTCATATGCAAATCATCAAACGTGCACAATGCGACATCGTCGCGACGAAGATATCTCTCTATCAGGTTTTTCTGTGGTGCCTAAGTTGAAGGTGAAAAGGCACACACACACAAACACACAACTATAAAAAAATGAAACACGTTGCAGACAAATGATTTCAGCTATGAGTGCTACGTCTTGTGTTCATGGATGGGAATTCTACTCAGTATCTATGTTTCGTATATAAGGGAAGGGAAGGGAAGGGAAGATCCCACCCCATTAGAAAATACAACCACGACTACTTAGTGTTGTGGAATCGGGAAAGAAGACACTGCAACCAAAATTAATGACTGACTGAAGTTAGTTATAAAGATGCTTTTTCCAGTATTTCCCCTCATTCTGTAACATTCACAGTGCCCAACACTGCTGATTTTTGTCTATTTCTGATCCCCCTTATAACAAAATCCAGTGGGAAGAGAAAGCCGGGATTTCTGTATTGGTCAAGTATGTTGGTAGAAGAGTCTACAAAAGTGGGGAAATATTGTGATTTATAACGAAAACGGCATGGGACACTTTACAGTGAGAAGACATGTTTTCTTTTCTGTTCGTAACTCCGTTCTGATACTTGGAGTGAAGGTTATTACGCGGAAGTGCTGGCCTCATTCAGCCTCAGTTAACGCAGTTGAGGGCGTCGAGATTGCCCAGGTAGTCGGCCCCCAGCCACGTGTCGTACTCATCGCGGTCATCGACGTCGCTCAGATGCTTTGTCGAATCCTTGAAGAGGAGGTTACTGCCGCCGAAGTCCGCCGAATCGAACATCTTGAAATTGGTTCCGGTGTCACTGCCGAACAGACCCTGCATGTATACATTGT
Organism: Diadema setosum; assembly: GCF_964275005.1. NCBI lineage: Eukaryota > Metazoa > Echinodermata > Echinoidea > Diadematoida > Diadematidae > Diadema > Diadema setosum. Next base: position 13,376,575 of record NC_092694.1, read on the forward strand.
ATGACAGGAAGAAGGGGTGCAGATTATGATGAGCGAACTGATAAAAGCGAATCGCCCGAATTCACGGAGGTGGTTTTGAAGATTAAATAAAGGGTAGCACGCGTCCAAAGGGTCGTAAAAAGGCATACCTTGACCTTTTATACGCGTATGGCCTTTGTTAGTGTGGGCGAAGAATCACGTACCTATAGATGCTCTTTGAAATTCGCATACTAGTAACTCATAGATTGATTCAAACTTAGTATGTAAGCTCGGACTGGCATGATAGCTCATTTTTTTATTTTTTTTTTTTTTGGGGGGGGGGGGTGGTAAGGAAGGCAAAAGGGGAGGGGAATGCGGGCAACCATTTTGGCAATCGCAACTGCCCAATTAAGAGGCAAATTGATAACGTAAAGATATAAATTATCACCGATACAGATCACTCAGGATACAGCGTCAAAATTTAATGAATGGGGAAGTTGTATCCCAGTAATATTGCATGGGTGCCATCAATTAAATTGTCTTCCAAAACTGTAAGAACAGAAACAAGTCATGCGGCCTCACACTTAAATAGCTTCTTTTTTTTTCTGGCGCCGAAATGCATTTCATACTAATCGAAAACGGGCAATTAAACTCTATACAATTGTATTTTGAAACGCTTCGAAAGTAGCGACATCTGGAGATGTACCAAAACTCACTTTCACTACAAAATCTGTTAGACAATTGAAATGCCACTTATGACACAATGTTGCCATTTTGAAAACAAAATTTCGTTTTCTCACCATGTAATACACTCCACTGTAATAATAATACACAATGCCAACGGCATTTTGTTATCAGGATCAGATCAAATGGATTAAAAAAAAAAAAATCATCTTTGAGACCTGAGCCTGGTCCAGCAAGTCCCAGATCTCCTCCCTCTCAGCCCCCGTTTTGTTGGCGGCGGTCACCACGACGTGGGCGGGCACTCTGGCCAGGTTGCAGCTCATGAACTGGCCGACGGGTGCCCTCGACCCGTTCAGACACAGCAGCTCGTAGTCCGAGCCGACGAGGTCAGCGTTCCATCCGAGGCTGTCATGGTCCTCGTCTTCGAAGTCCGTATTTTCTGCCACCGTGGTGTGCTTCACGAACGCGACGTCACCCTGTCCCTCCGCAAGGCACCTGTTGTACGTCATCGAAAGAGATGAGAAAGTAATGACCAAAATTGATTTGAAGATTAGACTTACGCAGATATTACATGATACATGATAACACTTGATGTAACAGGGCTACTTCAAAGAAGTTATGATGACAAGAACAAATTACACTGTTGGCCTCAATGGCTCATGTTAACGACACCATGAATTATGTAAACGATGATAACTAAAATGATAATTATATGTAACCGATTAATCAATCATCGAGCCAGATAAGTCTTTTTTCAGAACGCCTGATCCGACCTGCGGCAGCACTTTCAATAATCATTTTAGTACCGGTAATCCTCCAATTCTATTAATCCTATTAGTGGATACCCGCATTATAGAATGCAAGATGTCGCCACTAAAGAAGCTAAAGCTTTGTTTGATTTTTGCTTGTTGTATGTGTGTGTGTGTGTGTGTGTGTGCGTGCGTGCGTGTCGTGCGTGCGTGTGCGCGCGCGCGTGTGCGCATGTGTGTGCATGCATGCATGCATACATGTGCCAGAGACATACCTGAAGGCGCCAGCGTAGCCATAGTACGGTTCCACACCGCTTCTGGCGCAGTGGCGGTCCCCTGTCCCTCTACACCGGCTGCACAAGCTGGCTGGGTTGTCGCCGTTTGGATCGTATTTGGACGATTTTGCACCAGGTACGCAACTACTATTGAAAAATTTGCCTGCAGGTAGAGGACATCGATAGAATGCATATAAACGGTGACAATAGCAACTTAGTTATCCTTAGATAGCATAAGGCATCTCAGCGGGAATTGGATCATTGCACTTTGCATATGAAATGGCACAATAATGGAACTGGATGTTTCTTGGTCCTGACAAAAACACGAGGATCAGTGTATTCTGGGATGAACATCAGAAAGCCTAATTGTCAAAGATAACAACCTTATCAGGCCAATCCCGAGTATTCTTCTATACAGCGAGTGGATGCGGACTGTGACAGGCAATTATAACAGGGTAGATTATAGTTACGTCGTCCATCAGTCATCTTCAAGAATGCTACATGCAGTCCAGTCCAGGAGATCCTGTTCGTTTTTGTGAAATCTGGCTGAGTAAATCAACTGAATTCAGGATGTAGAATTGCCTCATACATGAAGCCTATCGTGTATTATTATCGACACATTTCATATGACCAGAATCTAAAACTAAAATTCAAACTCTGGCAGGTTTCGTCTACCCAAGATATTAACATCAATTTGCTGATATTTATTGATGTCTTATGAATGAAAATTCAGCCATTCATTAGATATCAAAAGTATTAAACCATGCATCGAGATCTATTAGGTCACACACCCACCACCCACCTACTGCTTCCGGCACATTACACGTGGTGCTGTTAACAGTGATGTACCCCTGTCTGATCAGCGTTCCGATGGGGACGTTCCATCCAGACGTCTTGCCAATACCGGTGTGGCAGGATCTTCGCCCGGCGAGGTCGTCGAGGCCGAAATTCGTTTCCTTGCGTGCGACAGCGACGGCCCAGTAGCTGGCATCACCCTGCTCATAGTCCTCGGCAGCAACCGGAACCACGTGATGCTCACGTCCACCAGTGTACAGATCTCCCCCATCAACGGTCATCACGTCAGCATAACCCGCTGTTCGTTTGTTTTCCGAAAAAAAAGACAAGTCAAAAAATCTCGTATTTGGTGTAGACCCCCTTTCTTGTATCTTAATAGCCTTTATTATCATCGCAATGCAACGCTAGAACAATGGACAACCTCGTCCCTCATTTTGATATGTACACACAATGTACGCTTTCCGTTTTTTTATTTTCTTTTTATTTCAGGCTGTCTTCTGTATTCTTATCCCATAATACATACTACCATACTTTGTCAGATCATCGTTTCTTCCATTATCCTAAATAGCTCCCAGTCAACTTTTTAAAAATTCTATTATCGGTTTATTGTACATGTAAATATCCAATACGTCCTATTGTTTGTGAAAACATAAATAAGATATTTGTAATTTAATGTCCAATTTAGAAGATTTTACGGAAATTGAAATTGAAATACAAAAAATGGAAAATCATGTTTTGTTTTCGTTGTATAATCTCGCTTCTTTCTAGTTAAAAGGTGATTAAATTTCTTTTAATTTCTTCACTCATACCAACTCGACGGGATAAATAACCATAGAGGCAATCATTCTCAGCTGTCTAATGTCGCCTAAAAAGATATAGAAACTGGTTGAGAGATGAAGAAGCGTTTGTAGGAAATGAATAGGAAAGAAAGTATGCTCCAAGTAATTCAGAATCGTTTTTGAGGCAGTAGAAACGACGGGAATAGAAGGCCCGCTTCTAACTAAATTTCACGTGATTTCAACAGCAAATTCTGTAATCTTGGTAAACAAAAGCAAAGGAGATAATGTAAACCCACAAAAGGATTAGTAAAAAAAAAACTTTCAATTCCCCTTTTGGATTGTTGATGACTTTTGGTCATCCACACTTGAATAGTTCGTTCATGAATGCGCCCGTTGTTTTGCGTCAAAACATCCTATGGCCCTTTTGCGGTCATCTCGAAGGTACGTGCTGCGTCATGCGCGCTGGCGGCTCACCTGCAATTCTCTCCATGCACGTTCCCACACCTTCCTCCTCGTAACAGGACAGCGCCGGGGTGAGGCCGGCGGCGCTGAAGGCTGCCTTCATGCTGCGACACTTGCGGGTCTCGTCGATGGACGTGGTGCACCATCTCAGCGTGTTTGGCGGACACCTTTTCAGGCCTGTTTCAGATAAGCAGATTTTTTTTCAGATTTATTCAATTTTTACAGATTTATTCAAGTTTTTGTGGATATGCTGAACAACCTGACATCGGCCTGAAAGGGGGGGGGGGGGGGAGGGGAAGGATGTCTCATTCACTACCTAGAATATAGGTGTCATGAACAAATGAAGGATCGTATATGCCGCTTATCACAAGGGCTAGGAGAAAAAAATAGAGATCGAATTTCATAGAAAATTAAGGAATATACAATGATATACCTATCTTTTCTTTGGTTTGGTTAGACGAAAAACCTTTTTGAAAAAAAAAATCTAACCTGCAATGCTGTTAGCATAGCCTCCCAGGTATGTCTTGTAAGTCTGGGGTATTTGCAAATCCTTTAGAGAGCGTGCGTAGTCCTTGAAGAGAAGATCGCGGTGCTCCCCCGAATCGAACATGCGGAATCCCCTCGTGTTGTCATCGGCAGCGAATAGCGGCTGGATTAAAATGAGAGAAAAATTAAGAAGAAAATGCCGAACACGGGTATGATATGATCGTGACGGCCGTAAGCACACATCGTATAAGCATCGACGGGGCTGATTACGTACAAGAGGTCGCATGGCGTTTATAGGAAGTATGTTCTTTCACAGGGGTTTGATTCTACTGTCTTTGATATACCTGACGGAATCATCAGTAGTGCAAAAAAAAAAAAAAAATCGTCAGAATAGTGAATCAAGTAATGCCTTTAACTGTATAATATCATGAAAAAAAGAATTATTCCAAAAAAATAAGAGTCTCTTCTTATGATAAGGATCGACTTTGGCCGTAGCCCGGTGGCCCGAGACCACACACACACACACACACACACACACAAATGATGTCGGGCCACCATGGCCACCAAATTTCCAAATTCAAGGATTTTAGTGGTCCCAACGTTAATGTCGAGCCATGATATATGCATAGGCCGACATGTCACTATAATTTTAGAGGATTATCTCTGTTACCACCACCATCACCAATATACGAACAGAGAAAAGAAAATGAATAAAATAATGGAAGAAATGCATACCAAAGCTGCCCTTAGTACTGACTGGAACGCCTGAATATCGTCCACCGACTTGGTAGGAGAAGTGACCACAGCGTGCGCAGGGGACTATTTAAACCAGATTACGGAGAACATTAGTAAACACATTATTCACAATTATACATACACACACACACACACACACACAATATATATATATATATATATATATATATACATATATATATATAAATAATATCAGTCTCTCTGATATATATGTATATATATATATATATATATATATATATATTATGTGTAAATAAATGCCTATATATCATGAACATACTTATTCTATACTACATAAATGTTAACAAGCATGAATGAATAATATTAATATCAATAATCAATATCAAAATCATGTTCAGTAGAAACATACCGACGGAATGGCTCCTTACAACCAAGCGCAAAAAAAAAAAAAAAATCACATCTAATTACACGATTAAAAAAAGCTATTACCATACGCTTATGTGATGAAATAAAAGGAAAAGGAATAAAGATTAAAACAATCAAGTGAATACATTGACACAGTTTGATGGTGATTTCTCTTTAAAAATTCATTCCAATGGTTGTATTAAGTATACGTAAATCTTCAATGTTCTTGACATTATATTGATGTAGTGGATTATAAATGCCGTCTTAAATAAGTAGTCAACATTGTATTGTTCGTGTAGAAGGGAAAAGAACATTGCTCATTGATAGAGCTCTTGATCCCTTGTCAAACGGACTCGCTGAGTGTCATGGGATCTATAGTGAATTCATGCATAATTATTATTATTACTATTCTAGCGTACCTTGGCAAAGTTACAAGCGGGGGCATCATCGATCGTTCCCCGGGATCCATCGGGGCAGAGCAGGCGGTAGTCGTTCGGGTTGAGAGCGCTATTCCACTGGTCTCCAGCAGGCAGACCCATGTTTGCGAGGAAGGCCTCTGGCTTGATGAATGCTACATCACCAGCGCCCTCTACGAGACATCTGTAAGTGGACACCGAGACCATGTTTTATATAATTATCATAATTCATAGACGTATGACTGTGCCCGTTTGAACAAATTGATATCCTAGTACCCTAAGGATCCTATCTGCCATGTTTAATTGAATGGATCCTTCACTTGGCTGTCACGAAGAAGCTGAATAATGTAAACTGTTCATACTCATGACGACGCAAGAAGGAAGGCGCACGACTTACATCGGCCGATGATTGCAATACAGATCGCTTGAGCCTTTGCCACATGCAAGCTAAATATGAAATGCGGTTAGTTAATAATTGAATAAGGCTCGTTAAACATAGTTAAAAGAGACATTGTAGCACCGATAATTTCTCTAATGTATTTTGACGCTTATCTATTTATTTTTTTATGTTGCAACACTTAACATTTTACCCTATTTCGTTTCCAAATTGGGGAACCTGTTGGGCGCTGGGTCGCTTGGGTATCGCCAAACCTAACTGCATGTTGTCATATTAAAAACGAACAGATTATCTTTAACGAATGAGTAAGCCCATTTAAGTTTTCAATTAACAAACCTTTCTCCGTTTTCGGTCAATCGAGCCATCGGACTAATGTGCACTAGGCCTTTGGAACCTTCGGAATAACGAACCTTCCGATGTAGGTACGTACCCTAAAGGAATAGCGAACCTTCGGGGTTACGAACCTCCGGAATGAGAAACTGTAACCCTCTCAACTCCCCCTCTTTGACTCTTTGTCTTTGTTGGTCTTAGATTGTTCAATTACCTGAAAGCTCCGGCATAGCTCTGATAGAGTTCCGATGAATCGGGCGGGCATTGCGGATTGGTACAGATTCCACACAAGTGGGCGGGGTTGGTGCCGTATGGATTTTTGGACGCGGTGAAAGCACCTGTTGTAGAATGGAAATCAAACGCAAAACGGGGAGAAGATTAACTTAATAAACTTGAACATTCTCTCCATATGATATAAATGCATACAACACACACACACATACGCACCCATCCTTACAAAAATCTCTAACCTTATAATCAGTCTTAATCCTGATTATGTAAAGACGTATCCTCCCCCTTCTCAACTCTGATTCATCTACTCAGCTTTGTAATTCACTGTATAGTAAGTTGTCGTGAATACAGATGGCCTTACATTACACTGCATACTAATGTTGCATCTAAATGTTCTAAGAGCATAATGGTTTCCAGCATGTAATAATATTATGTATAATGTGTTACGTATAAGAGTAAGTCTTTGATGGTTCCTTGAAATTTGCTCCTGCGACAATATTGCTCGCATGGACTATCTGCACGCTAAGCCAAACTGAAATTCTACCCACAAACACACCCTAATCCTAATCCTCCTCATCATCCTCACATCAAACAAAACCTAAAACCCTATCATAACCGTAACTCTATGTCCTCGGAGAAAATAAGAGCGGATAAATAAGAGCGGAGCAATTGTTGCAGGAGCAAATGTCGTGCCACCGTTTTTGACATAAAAACACATCCTTTAAATACGAAGCACATAAACATTGTGCACAATATCATGTAAACTCGATTTCAAATTGACTTCTGTTTAATCATTATGTGCAAAACGAGAAAAGAATAATCAACAAGTCGTAATTGAAATGGGGTGTACATCACGAGCTCGACGCCCACGAGGCATACAACCCACGAGTCATACAGCTCACGAGTCATATAGCCCACGAGTCATCCTGCCTACAAGTCGTACAACTCACGAGTTATACAACTCTTGAGTCATACAGCCCTCGAGCTGCACACTATAAAAGTGAAAAAGGTCCACGAGCACGATATCAACTAAATTAGGCTCATGAGCCGTGGTTCACGAGCTATGGTTCACGAGCGAGACTCAAGAAAAAAAAAAATCCCATAGAGCTCGACATTACCTCAAGGTAATGTACGTACATGTAGTGTATAGAGATCTCGTATAATAAAATTTTTTAACCTAGTGTCGATTTCGTGGGACTTATTTGCCTAGTGGCGTGCTCGCGGGCCTCATTTGCCTATAGTGTCTAGCTCATGGGCCTGTTTTACTTCGTGTCTTGCTCGTGGGCTGTATGGCTCATTGACATTTTTTACGTCTAGCTCGTGGGCTGTGAGACTCTTTGGTGTCAAGCTCGTGGGAAGACCCCATGCACATGTAACCAAGTGAATATAGATTTCAATGAACGTCACTATAGAACTGCCATTTGAACTTAAAACAAAGTTGAATCTCTTTGTCGTCTAATCTGACGAAACACGTAATTCTGTCATTTTAATCTAATTTTTGCTGCACAGGACAGCCTAGCGTGGGACAATAATTCTACCTGGGGCACAGCTCTGGTTGAAGAACTGGGCCACGGCGTTGATGTCGTCACCGCAATCGACGGGATCCATGTAGCCCTTGTCAAGCAGGAAACCAACGGGAACAACCCAACCCGCAGTCCGGCGCACACCCGTGTGACACGACTTCCTACCCTTCAGGTTGGTGATGTTGATGTCCGTATCACTGGCACGAACAACGGCGATGGCATAGTACCTCTCTGCATGAGAGGCAAATTGAGCAAAATTTCTGTAATTATTGAATTTCACAATGTGTCCTTATTGCATCACATAAAATAAGAAATATTACGCACTACATTCTATCATACTTTCAATATCAACGATAACATCAAAAATGAAAAAGAAAAATATACGTTGAATAATAAGTAAAAGTAAGAAAATATCAGCTAGAACAACAAAGAATGGTACAGCTGTAGGGCAGGGAATTGTTGGAAAGAAATGAAACACATAGCGGAGTGCAATCTCAAATTTTAGAAGGATTTGTATACTACGTTCGTGTCATCAGCAAAGTGACGAAGTATTATCAACCAATCAAATGACACAAGAGTCAATTCTTATATATATATTTTTATATGTACTCACAACAAAATTCAGACATTTCCTGTATTATATGAATTAAAATGAGTGTAAATCAATTAATTTCAATAGCAGTCAAACATCTCATCGTAGCAGCATTGCGAATTGACGAGTGAAGAACACTATACTATAATTTGTGGACCAATTAAGAGTAAAAAGACAAGTGTTTTACTGGGGAGAGATGAGGGTGGAAAGAAATGAAGAGCTTTGCTTTGAAAAGGCGCTAAATCCATTGACAAATGATGGATTTAGCGCCTTTTGGAAGCAAGCTCTTCAAATACTAAGGCATGAAGAACTGAGGAACTGTATCTTGTCACGAATAAGACATGGGTGACCGTTACCTCTGGTGTAAATTTCTTTGATGATGGGCACGAGGCCATAATCTTTGCCCGCTTCGTAGATTTCCCCGCCATCCAAGGTGATGAGATCCGCATGTCCGTCCCGAATCGCCTTGTAGCAGTCCTGTCCACAGATAGATAGATAGATAGATAGATAAATAGATAGATAGATAAGTAGATAGAAAGATAGAAAGATAGATAGATAGATAGATGGGGAGAGAGACATGGTGATGAAGATGATGATGAAGGTTTGCATTACCACAACGAAAACGTGATAGTGATTGTTATTGATAATTTCGTCGGCCTCTATATTTTCTACTTCAAAGTGATTATTTCTGCTTTTTTTTCCCTCCAAACTATTAAAATCAAAAAAGGGTAAATAATAGCGAGTCTCCAAATAAATAAGCATAATGAATTGGTTTTCAACTTTAGGTGCAGTAAAGTAAAGTAAAGCAAAGTAAAGTAAAGTAAAGTAAAGTAACAATTATATCAAAATCTTGACAGTTATGTAAAACACTATTTTTATACTTCATCAAAACCCATCATTTTATTCTTCATCCTTCATATACCTTTACATACTTATTTCAAAACGTTCTGAAGACTTTAAAATTCCTAAAGAGTATAGTGAAGATAATTGATATTAGCTGTTGCTTCAGTCTTGTGTAGGCCTGTAAGAAAATGATTATTTCTGATTTGCTTCACCTACACACTAAGAAAAAATGATTCATTCTTGCACCTTTTAAGGGTGCAAAGTGATGTCACACTGGTGGCTCCCTATGGGTGTTATCTTGCACCCTCGAGAAATGGGTGCAAAAGTGGTACCTTGCGCAAGGGTATAACCTTGCAACCTGTGGGTGCACCTTTGCACCGCCAAAGAAGGTGCAAAATTGCTCCCTTTATTGAGGGTGCGAAGTGGTTCCCTTGGGTGCATATTTCCACCCACACTAAGTGGTGCTAAGTTGCACCCTTTTCTTGAGGGTGCATCTTTCCACCCACACTAATTGGTGCTGAGATGCACCTTTCTTGAGGGTGCGATCTTTCTCCCTTTAATTTTCGACGCAACTTTGCACCCTCTCTTGCCTCTACTTTTGGTGCAACTTTACACCTTTCGTGAGGGTGCAAAGAAGCACCCTAAGTTCCAAGATTGTAGCCTCTTTTGAGGGTGCGATTTTGTGCCATATATATATAGGTATAATGTTGCACCTATGTGGTGCTTATTTGATCCATGACTGCAGCAAAATTGCTTCTTTAAAGGAGCCAGTCAGTGTCACTGTCTACGCCTTTAGAGGCGCAATGTTGCCCAGTATAACCTCAAGTGAACCTTGAGATTACTGGGCAATATTGCGTCTCTAGAGGAACAGGCAGTGACACTGATTGGCTCCTTTAAAGAAGCAATTTTGCAGCAGTTATGGATGAAATAAGCACCACATATTTGCAACATTATACCTATAAGGTAAATATACTTAATATACATAACAAGGTACAATTTGGTTACTTAACTACTTTAAACCTTGAATAGTGGGAACTAATGCAAGCCTGTTTGCTCAGTATATCAAACTTATGCTGTTGTTGCACTCTGCAAAGTAAATAAGATTGGTGTAATTTGGATCCTGTGAATCATGAAATGTGTGCGTGGAATTTGTGAGTTTTGAAATGTTAATGTAGAAGTTAACTTATAGTTGTGTTTGAATGACATACTAAAACCAAATATTTACCCAATTACCTTTCCAATGAGGTGAGCACTATCACTATCTATCAAACAAACCCTCTAAGCAAGAGCATACATCTGCATGAAGAAAGAGGTAAAAATATGATTTACATTTGTCTGGATACGTTTTATTCAAAACGTACTTGAATACGTACTTATTCACATAATCTATAAGAATAAGATATGCTTTTTGCCAGTACACAAAGCCTCAAAAAACAAAAGCATGCTACGTACATTTCTAAAGTATGCACCATATCTAAAAAAAAAAAATGTAAGAGGATTTAACAAGTTGTTTGTATGCATTCAAACGAATAGGCCTACATATTTCCATGCGTACAATATTCATGTAACAGTGACGTCATCATGAATCATCAAAAAGATATGTTTCCAGCATAGACATGAATTTATCTAAAATTTAAAACATGTCTTACAATTAGGAGTTTGTTTTATAATGACGACGCCAATTGTCTTAAAGTCCTTATCACGACATGTCTTGGGGTTCACATTTATTTAAAACATGAGATTCTTGGCACTTAGATTACGACTACAATTCATTATGGTTTAGATACTTAACTGACATACGCATACCATATTCAGGTATACGGGCATTTCGATGAAAACATCTAAATACAAGGTATAATTATAATATGAAAATCAAACTTGATACCAGCCCTTATGGGCTACCAATGGAGATTAGGCAGAATCGCAGTTATCATGGTTATGTATTCAGATTTTGTTTTGGGTGATCAATTCGAGTCCCTCGAGCTGAGATTCCGGAACTGCAATGAGCAAATCATCATAATGACTAACAAAGTGACTGAGAATAATACATGCACCAGTTTCTGTTTCGTTGTTCTATACATAGAAAGTTGTTACGTTTTCCAATCCTCTGTAGGCACACAGGGATTTGCAGATCACCTTTGGCTATAACGCCATGGTCGCGTGCAAAATGATTGCAGCTTATCTAACTTGTAGTTTCCGAATAGGGGACTACCGTGCTTATACATATTAATCGGATGATAGACCCCGTCAAAGAGTAAATTGCGGATATCGTATACCATTGTCAAATCAACTTTTTGTTCTGTACACAGTTTCACTGGACTCTTATGAACCACTTAAGCATTACCAAATCATGGAGTATAAGAATAATCTTAAGTCATTTCCTTGAAACGGCTATGAGCGGGAACAGTTTGGCATCATACATGACTAAATGCATGTATTATACAAGGTTTCAGGACACTTTGAACCGTGTCCCCCCCCCCAAAAAAAAAAACAACACACAAAACAAAACAAAGCAAAACAACAACAACGAGTGAAATGTTGTATACCCTAGACCCATTAGTGTATGATCTTTGTCCTTTGAATACATTGCCCATATTTTTCAACGAATAGGCATCTGGATGCAACGTAGGTATATATAAAATGATTTTTTTTTTTAAAGGAAAATACATTTAACCACTTCAGAAATAACTATGGAACAAATAGCATAATATTGACACGTTCCCTTATTCCTAAATGACGTGACAGAAAACTTTCCTCACCGAAATCATTCTGTCGTTATTCAAGTACAAGACATTGGTGATTATATACCTAGTTCGATTAAAAGTATACATGGAGTCATTGCAAAAGTATCTAATGAATAGCATGCTTCAGAACTACATCATTGTCATTTATTCTATGACGCTAATAATAAAGTAATTGTTCCGCCATACTGCCTGGCAGGTTGTAGTCCTCCTACGACGTTTGTTCAGCAAATAAGGCACAAAATAAAATTTTGCGAATTTTACACGCTGTTGCCAAAGTATCTAATCTTCTTTACCACTATTCTCAGACATAAGGTATGCTGATGCTGTATGAATTAGAAACGGAAGCTTCACAAATATTCACCATCTAACAAGGTAAAAGCGAAGTGAGGTCTTGCCCACATATCGAATTTGTGATTACACTGATTTTCAAATGTAAGCTCATTGACCTTTTGACTGTTGACGGAGTCGGACTTCACCAATATCAACACTTGACAGCCATCTTTAGATGTTCTGGGGAGTGAATTTGGTGGTCATATAGCTCAAAAGTGTGGAAAGTTACTAAAAGAACACCACAATACTATGTCGACAGTGCTTACAAGGTGAGATGCAAAGAAAGAGCACGAAATGACATTGTAGAATTTGACAATGACCTACAATATTTGACCTTGAACGCTGGCACCCACAAGGTGGTAGAAGTAACTTCATCCAATCGTATATACATATGCAAAGTTTCATTTGGATACCTCAAACAGTACTTAAAGGGGAATGAAACCCAAATGTACCCGTGGATTGGAGCATTATCATAAGAACACATATGTGAACATGGAAAATCGTATGATCCAGTGGAAGTTATGCATTTTTTAAAGTTTCAGTGTCACTTTCATGTATGGAAACGTATAGGCCTATGAAGAAAATATCAAGGGAATTCCATAAAATCTGATTCTAAATGAAAAGTACAAATTGCCTCCACTTATTTGTCGTTGCCATAATGTTAAGGGTAATATTACCCCCACCCCCTTCTGGAAGAAGTTAATCAAGTGCTCCTTTTGTAATGCTAGAAACGTGAAACTATGCCTATTTTCTTTACATTTCTTTATATAATTTTCCATGGTTGACGTCAAAGATGTAGCTTTCTCATCTCGTAATGGCGGCACTGAAACTCTAAATATATGTGTATATATAGCTCTTCAACGGATTTTCCGATATTCCTCAATTTGTGACGATGTGTTCAACTGCTAAAGTAATCTCCCTGCATTAACTTGTCCACTTGTACTTTTCGTTTCATTTCCCTTCGTGATACAACGTTGCCATAATCGATAACAGACTGATGTACGAACGGAGGGACAAGCTCAACAACATCATTTCTCTGGTGACAATTCCTTGTAAAAGTATACACCATGAAAACTTTAGGCTGGTAAACTATATCAAGACAATTATTGAACAATATCGTTAATGAAATGCAGTAGGTTTTTCTTCGTGATAGTTGCCTGTTCAGATCAAGGCTTGCAATGTACTGCTGAAGTATGCATCGGGTGTTTCTGCCTTGTCTGGGATACTGAAAGCCACAGAGCACCGAAGGCCGGAAACATTGTAGCGAAGGAAGACACGATTGTATACAGGAATTCGGGCAGATTTCACAACCATCCAGCCAAATAGTGCGCAGCATTCACAGTGAAGATTGTGGGATTTAGTCCTGCCAGGTTCTGAAAGAGATTTTGGCATGAATAAATAATGACTGAATAAAATTTCGAAGGAAATAGGTCGTTTACACTATGGGCGGTTTTGTTGCTTACATAAACTAACAGGTTGCAACTATGATCATTGACCAGAAAATGGAAAATTGAATTGATTGCATAGATCTACTTCAGGTTTCTAACGACTTTTGCTGAAATAATGAGAAATGGTTTTGAAATAGCTGCGATATCCAAAACAGAGCAATAATAATATAATATAGGACTCACTTTTTATCACGATCGCTGCGTTTTATTTTGTTTTTGGATGGCTCATCCATTTCAAAACCAATTTTCATCAAATAATCTTTAGAATTCCTCTTAGAATGGCATACTCTCTATTATTTCATAAGTAGGTTCTTGGTATATCACAAAAAGTTAAAAGCCCAAATCCTCACCTCCACCAATACTATATCATCCCTTTAAGCTTTGATATTGGTTTCTAAACAAATCCGGTCGGATAGATTTATTTCAGCTCTTTGTCATATAAGTAAAACATGATAATGTTGCAAGAAATATTCCTCTTATATTTCTAGTCACAAAGCAGATGGAATTCCCGTCTCCCATAAAAAAATAAAAGTGCAGCACTTACTTTGTCACAGACATACAGCATGTCCTCTCCAGGCAGACGGGGAATTAGGAGACAGCATGCCGACATCACTAAGTTAGAGCTGAAAAAAAAGAATAAATGTGGAATAGCCTGAGTAAAGTCATGTTGAAAAGAAAAATCTGGCGAATTTGGACTGAGATGAAAATACACACCTTTTATGTAGGCCTGCATACATTTATGACATACGGCATATTCAAATATTCCCACATTTTCCTGACCAACTCAAAGTCTTCATAACATAAAATAACAAAGTAAGACAACATCAAATTACATGCAAATTTAACATCAGTTTGCTGTATATTTTACACAGTTAGGAAAGGAGTAAGACTTATAGACATCAGCCATTCAGCCGTTGCTGAGCTTGCCACAGATGATGGTCCGGGTGCTGGCCATGGCAATGGGTGTAATGATGCCCATTATGGTTGACACCTCTAATCCTGCTACCACACACACAAAAAAGAGAAAATATAGCCCCTCTACTTATTCATAACATTGATTTGATTTACTTTGATAATACTGGTTACAGAAAGGAAGATTACCCCCCCCCCCAAAAAAAAAATAATGATAATAATAAATAAAATAAAATAAAATAGAATAAATAATATATAAATAAATAAATATAAAAAAAAATGAAAAAAAATGAAGATTCTTGCGGGGTAGAGATGCTGCCTGTATGAGTTACAATCCATCATGGAGTTTTCAGGAAAAAGTCCAAAAAAAAAAAACTGAGAAGACGTAGAACGGAAAAGGCAAGAATGAATGATCGCAATGGTCCACTTGAGTAACATATCTCTCGATTATAGATGGTATCAAAAATTGCACTATAGTCTTATCAAATTTTCCGCAACCCACTAAACGTTGGCTACGTTATAGTAATCGATAAAACTGCGTTCATGTGTAATAATACGCTTTAATATAATATACTTCACGGATATCACATGCTGAAAATCTAGATGAATCAATAACCTGAAAATACATGTATTACGGATTAATCCATTAATGAAACTTACATATTCTGTTGAGGAATCACTCTCCTTCAGAATTGCATATAAGTTTACGTGATCAGGAGAATGCGCGCAACTTCATCATATTGTATCTTGCTTGAATACCTGAAAAGGAAAATCAAGTGTCATGAGTTCAAGGCCACTGTTCATGCGTGTGTAATAATTTTGCAGAAGAGCTAACTTATGTAAATGTGACTACATAACTCACTCCATGGCAGCTTAATGTATAGTTCAATTCTTATGCACTGCCTTGCTGCATACAGGGTGAACTTAAGTCTACCACTAACACTACCTGACTACAGAGAATTATCCCAGCATAAAGATAAGCGTGCAATGTTTGCCATTATAAGTTTAGTTAGTACACTAGTCTATTTATCCATAAGTTTATCAACAATTATTCATCAACTTCAGTTCCCTTCCTTTTATTCGTTATTAATCAAAATAGTGGTATGGCACGACGCGATGTATTATCCTTGGGGATGTGTGTTTGTGTGTGTGTGTGGGGGGGGGGGGGAGGTGGCGTAAAGGTTATGTTAAGGATACACTTCCTATAGGAATATCCGATTCTACGTTTTCTTAACTATTTTGTTTTGTTGTTGATCGGTAAATATAAAGAATTACTTGAAATTGTGATTATGTATGTGTTCACTGTATTGTGAGTATAAATTATGCTTGTATAATAATGTGTATGTAGTGAAAATTGTACCATTTATAATGTGTACATGTACATGAATATATGTGAGTTTATGCATGTATGTAGATATTCCTATGTGCACGCCCATGTACCAACAAAAAGAATTTCCTAAATGAACAATAAATGAATCTGAAATCTGAAATCGGAATGCCATGACGTCTTTAGCAAGACATTTTATCGCTAAAGCTGCTCTAATTCCACAGAATGGTTACGAAACAAAACAAAATAGAACAGAAAACAGCACGCATAAAACTAGCCAGTTTTAACAGAATTCTAAAATGAACATTTTAATATTACTGCCTGCAAGCCTACATTATAAGACATGGCTATACAACCAAAAACATAACAGATACAAGAAATTTGATGAAGGGTAATATCGAGAGTAAGGCCTTGGTCGAGAACATTGTGGATATTTCAAATCATGCTTCACGATGATGTTTTAACTCACCATTTTCCACGTGGTAGGAATCTGCGGGGTCTTGATATTATGAAGTGGACAAAATAATTTTGAAGTCAGAGTTGCAGTAAGCCGCTACGAAAAGCCTCAGAAGAGCTGATCTGCTATGGAAATGGAATTTGCGCTAGATGCTCAGCTCAAACACGCATGAACGAGCTGTACAATGAGCCACCTGGGAGTCAACCTATGCGCACATAAGTTTGCACGACTCAACAATTCATTGAATTCATTAATCATGTTCAAGAAAAGAATGAACATGCCCACACCAGGTGACCAAACTACTGGGTCCGTGAATTGACACTCTAGGAAACATCCATGTCATTATTTTGCATCGAATGTATTCTATGGATTAATAGGCGTTAAAAAAAATCCACTTTTGATTCTTAATAATTCAGTAACTATATATCAGATAACACTATCATTGATATGGGAGATAGTTGTATAGTGTACAATTTCGTTGGAGGCGGTTTAAAACACAAATCAGTTTCATGAAATCCATGATTAATTTCACAGTTAGGTTACAGATTTTGCTCTATTTCCAACCCTCTGTACAAAATGTTCACTTTGCACAGGGGTCAATGGGTGTGTATGGAGTATGTGGTTAACACCCTGACAATGGTGTTGAACAATAGCCAGGGTTTTAATGCTTTATTATTTATTCATGAGAAATTCCACTATCACAGCTAGTCTTTATTCATTCTAAAATGTGGTGTTTGCAAGCACACGGAAACATGTGCTTACATTTTTCATGTGCATGCATTTTACCCTTAGGCTTTACCGTGCATGAATCCATGAAAAAAAAAAGGGGAAAAAAATCAACCCTTACAAATAAATCGTGTAGTTTGCACCCTTATATATCCGCGAGTTTGCTCTCTAAATGATTTTAGTTTATCATTTCCTTTACGTTCACTTAATAAAATATGCATACATAAAATGTGACAATGGTATGAATAAAATGACAATGTGACAAACAAACAAACAAAGCAAACAAACAGCAAAAGATATCAAGTGAAGGGGTGAGTGAGAAGGCAATTGGCCTTATTCAAAACTAATCCCGGAAAAGAAAATACATTGTATATACAGAGAAAAACATTGGCACACACACACACAAACACACACACACTCACACATACACACACATGCATACACAGACAAAAACATGGACCAGCGCATATTAGCAATACACAAGATGTCATTTTCACAAACACACCCTATCTTGCTAGTCTCTTATAAATTCGTAAAATGATATTGGTAACTTCCAGAAAACCTTTCAAGTAAAATACGTTTTAAAGCTTCCTTAAAACTTTGTACCGTTTTCTTACATTTCACATCAGAGTGGATGGAATTCCAGATTTGAGGGCCTTGAAAAAATATTGACTTTTTTTTTTCTATCCCGAGATCGAGTCGCAACGAAAATCTTTAGCGTGTAGTAGGGTTTGATTCCATCATCGCACAGTAAGCATGCAGGGAATGCTGTGACATATTCCATTTCGATTGGTCAATACCAGACGAGCAGTCAAGTATTCTTCGTTAGCTTGTTCGCAGACCCTTCCATCAAAGACTCAACTTCATTTAAAAATGCTCCGATGAATGATTATGAAATTATGGGAGAACATCAAGTTTTATGATGTCTTTAACAAAACATGTACATAGTAGCACCACGACGGTATGCAATATTGTATTCAAGTGTCGATCAACACCATATGGGTCTTTCTTTGAGACTTGTTATGGGCTCAATATTGCACCTTAGCAAGAATGAACCACAAACAGGAAGATATGTCTTTGTAATGGTAATTACGTTTCGACATCCCAACCAATAAGAGATAGGTTAGGAGAATGTTAAAGACACGGGGATACACGAATAGAAATTGCTCAAAAAATGAAATAAAACGAACATTATTCTAATAGGCATGCCTGGGCAGTAATCTGATGTTTCTATTGATAGAGAATTCTATTTGAAGATTCATATCAGTTTGCTTTGTCAGAATCATGAGGAAAAGTGATAGAATAAACCGGCTATCCAGGGTACAGTTTAAACACTTTCACATGAAACAGCTCTGATTAACACTTTTGCACAATAATATTTCTGTTCAGAATTGACTTTTGTTTTATATGTTTTTATCTTAAAGTATAGGATTTCATTTGAAGCAAAATATAGCCGAAATTACGTAAACGTCCACAATGAATCTTCAGATTGCTCAGTGAGACGGCGGCATCGAATCCCGATCAGCGAAGGCACAAATGCACCTGTGGAATTGTTTTGTACAGCAATAGAAATCTGACGACTATTTGAATAATTACATCCAGTTGGAACTTCATCTGTTAAACCTCCTAGGTTATGTGTACAATGTGATTGGTCAATACCAGACAAGCAATCAGGTATTCTACTTTTGTTTTTTTAGTAGACCCCTTTCATCATGGACTCAACTTAATTTGAAAATATACTCTCGATGAATGATTATAGAATATGAAAGAAATTTAAGTTTCCTGATATCAAAAAATATATGTTCATAATATCAGCACAAGGATATGTAATATTGCATTTTAGTGCCGAGCAACACCATAGGATGGCCTTTGTTTTGAGACTAGTTTGGGGCGTAATATTGCACCGTCAATGACCGTGGCAAGATCGAACCCAAAATGAACCATATAAGAAGCAGAGTTCCACCATTTTCTCAAATCGTGTAGTTTGCACCCATTTTCGCGACTTCGAACCCTTCTAGCTCCCTTATTGAACCTTTTTTTCTTAGTGTGTATATTCGTATAATTTAGATTAATCTTTGATTAATCTTTTATCAATTTAAAGCTTATCATTTGGAAAAGTCAAGTCTTCACACCCCCAAAATCTTACTTATGTGACTTTCAAAATGAAGTATTAAATATGTCATTTCCTACATTTATTCTTTTTATTTTAACTGTCTTCATCATGCAGGATACCGCAGTGTCAAGTAAACTTTGCGTACAGAAAAACAAAGCGCCCACACAAGACGTAAAAGCCATCATTTACGCCAAAAATAAAGATGTTTCATTGTTTTTGTATCGTTTCTTTTTCTTTTTTTTTCAAGCGAAATGAAAATAAGAGAACCTGACAAATGGTACACTGTCACGTAATCATGTTTATCACGTACTTATGTTTATTCAAGCACTAACAGTCTTGTCTCGGACCAAGTCATACAATCATACAATACAAGCACATGTTGTTTCTGTCTATAAATAGCCAACTATTTGCGTGTTTTTTTTTTTTTCAATATCTGGGATGCGGGTATATGCGTGATACTGTTTGGCACTACGAAAATTCAAGGAAGAGTTATAGCCTTTTATGTTTTTGGTTTTATTCTAAATCATACCGTATTCAGCACTCATTGCATTTATACATTTCAGGGAGTATCTATTGCATCTATTGAAAAGGCCGATTACTGACCAGACTTTGAAATGACGCATACAAAATCATTAACCTGCGCCCCACGGAATAATAGTCACCACTTGCCATGCAAGAAATCAACTCAAATATCAAAGCATTAAAAAAGCTTATAGCAAGGTCCCTATCCCGTCAGTTCTGTACCCAATTGCCCCCTCCTCCCCTAAAATTCAATGACAACCCAATTACCAATCAAAAACATAACAAATCTTGACCACGCACACTTCCCTTTAATGCGTGTGTGTGCATGTTTCAGTTTGTGTGTGTGTAATGTCATATCGCAATAATTCACACAGTGGCATGTAAGTTTCACTGAAAGAAGATGCTGCTACTGTATATCAACGTCTACGGGAGAGAGAAAATATAAATGATTTTTTCCTTTATTCGAGTCGTAAGTCACCCGGGCCAATAGACATAGCTGCACGTATGTTGCCCCAGGAGGTCGTATCGCTGTCTGAAGGAATCACAGAATCAATTCGTTATTAAACAATACCGTTGCCAAGATACTTTTAACTGGTGACTGTGTTTCAACGGTTCTTTCAAACATAGCTCACCCAGAGATTGCGCTATATCATGTACATTGTTTTGTATTGCTCGCACGCAATAAACACAAGTTTTATCTCGCGCAAGTTGTACTATTACACAGTATAATTATTATAGACATCCTTTGTAGACACGTGTATGAAGGAGCAAACAGGCAGGATATGTGTGTGTATGTATTCTCATTTCTTCTTTGTGTTGTTCTCATTTGTTCTCATTTGTTTTTTTTTTCTTTTTTTTTCTTTCTGGGTCTTTTACTCAATTGTGTGAGGCTTTGACTTATATATATAATTGTATATATATAGTTATATATGTGGAAAATATAACTACTACCAGTATGCGACCGATTCTATGATCCATTGTTACCTTACGTTCAGGCTGACTTTGATAAATACGGTCAGAGAGAAATAAACATATAACTGCAAAGCCACATCTATAGACCAAATTACTAAAAAAAAAGTGTGAAACATTTTGCGTGATATTCATCTAAAATTTTCTGTCTCTGTACCACCTCCGGAATTTCAGGCATCTCCCCTTTCCTCCTTAAAAAAAGAAACCAAAAAAAAAAAAAAACCCACACACAAAAAACCCATAAACAAATACGAAAACAAACAAGAAACACATAAACAAATCAGAAACACACATATTTACGAAAGCATAGATTTTGACAGCCAAAGGAATCAACAACTCTGTCTGCGGGGAAGTCACTATTCTGGCCTTTTTCAGTTAAAGTCAATGTTTTAGCTTCTTCAAACGATAAAGCCGATTTGTTTCTAGAACTTCAAACTCATCTGAAAAGAAAAAGAAAGTGAGTAATAATGTTCACATGTTCAATTTCTCTATTGTCTGGCAATAAATAACACTGTACGACAGTGTTTGTTGATGCTTGTTGTTTGTTTATGCAATACGAGGTGTTTTCTTTCTCCGTTGAAAAAAAAAATCATCTTACCCCGACCTGCTTTTCAAGCGATTGTTCTCCTGGATGTTTTATGACAGGTGCAAGTGTTAGTGACACGAAAGTGACTTCACCCTTGTTGGCCCGAGACACGTCTCCCTACCGGGAGGGGAGGGGGTTGTATTTGACGTCTCGATTCCAAAACTCTAACACTAAACGCACTCCCCCCCCCCCCCCCCCGTCACATGAAATTTCACTCTCAACAAAACTACACAAGTCTGAAGAGGTGTGTCCTCAATGCTTCAGGTGACTTAAATTAGTGATGTTCATCAAAGAGTATGACAGAAGTTTCATCAAAATTCTACATAAAAACAAGAAAATTATGACTTGTATGGGATTTCCCAAATTTTTACAGGTTTTCACTAATCTAAATCAGATGAACTAATGACATCATCTTCCTGACCTTGACAAAAATCTTCATGAGACGCTTTTTTTCTCAGATTAGTGAATATGAACGCGAAGTATAGCTTTAATCCTTTGTGTGGTTTGAGTGATGATAGGACTGAAAATCACATAGCCTTGTACACACTGTCCAAAGTCCCGGGCACGAAAAGTGTTAAATGGCTTTATCCGCCTGGTGCCTAGTGTCCATTTTCAAGCATGACGTCACCAGGTTGAACGGAGTCGAGTTACCTTGTTGCTGAGGGCTTGCATCTAGTGAAATCTAGACATTTTAAATGTTTTTTCTGTAATTTGTCAACTTTTGTCACGTCTTGTCTGCTAGCTTGTTTTTCCGTGTTCGTTAAATTCTCTGAAAGGGCAGTAAAGTAAAGACTGTGGGGAAAATTTTATGAGTGAAATTCTACCTGTATATCGATCGGATCCGTCAAGATACGTTCACAGTCTTGGCTCATAAAAACAGATTTTTGATTTATGCCCCAGGACTTTGCTGTGGGTGTTTGATATACACAGGCACACACTCACGCACACTCTCACACTTTTACATACAAACGTGTAATGTGCTGGGTTTGTTTGAAATCTATATATTTCAATACATGATCCAGAACATGCTTATAAATCTCAGAGGACGAATACAGGATTTCTAAATCCGCTGGTGTATGACGAAACTGCTGATCAGGGATACTGTAGGTGTTTCCCCTTTCACCAACTTCAGAGTTATACCATGAAAATTCCCGGATATCCGGGTGCGAAACATAGCATACAAAACAGAAAAAAAAAATGAAATACAAAGCAAAACAAAAAGCCATGAAAAATAACCATGGGATGTTTACCAAAAGAGAAATTGCCCATTCAGCAGCAAAAGTGATCGAGAGAGAAAAAAGAAAGCAAAGTATTATATCATGTTCAACGAAGAGAAAAGTGCATGTTTTGATTGGGAAGGAAACTAGGGATGAGTGTATTGTTCCCCCTTTTTTTTTGTGCAAATAATGCAAATTTAATGGTACCTTCTTTCTCGCTCTTTTAACGCTGTTCTTCAGCATGCACAGCCTGCTAAAAGAAAGGGCCTATGAGCCAGGTATCTTAATGTATAATAATAAGATTATATTTTCAGTAAAGCATTGGGCCTCCTGTTTGCTTTCTGATTTTCTTCTCTTTTCTTTCGCAAGTTAACCACAGGAACTTTGGACACATACAAAGTATGTCTCTTCTACAGGGCTCCAGCGCTTCTGTTCTGCATGTATATACATATATATATATACACACACACACACACACACACACACACACACACACACACATATATATATATATATACTGTATTTATATATAGTTATATAATTATATATATGAAAGTGCTTACATCCCTGACGAAGGGGGAGGCCCCCCCCCCCAAAAAAAAAATCGGATTTTAGATTAAAATTAATGGAATTGGCATTTGTGGCATTATTGTTACTATAGATACATATATGTCCATATGTTTATGTGTATAGAATACATGTATACATTTTCTGCAAGTTTATACCTTTGAACATCTGCACACACATGGAGACACATAGACATGCGAAGACTAAGAAATTTCTTGTTTAGGTAATCACATGAAAAATATGTAATCATTTTGACTTATAGAAATTCATATTATATTAAAACTAAGCCAAAATAAAGTTTTTTTTAAACTTTCTCATCTTCAAATAAATAAACAAAAATAGCAAAATGCCGTACGCATTCGGCTGCACTCAACTTCAATCTATCTCTTGAGTTAAGAAAAATAACAGTCCGTTATCAAGATCAAAATAACCAAATACTCAGTCGGTGTTCATTGGATGTTCTTTTTGAACAGAAAAACAGAAAAAAATCCCCCCCCCCCCCACAACCAAAACGAACAACAAAAGATACACCGATCATTCTTCCGATTTTTGTCATGAGATCGGCATACTTCTTTGACCGCTTGGATGTTAGTTTTCAACTGCATTCATTATTATCAGTGCGCAATACACACTATCAAGGCTTTAATAGGCAAAACACCAGCTGTATTCAAAGTTGGCACTGATTTTATTTAAAACGAATAACAATTAAACAAAATTAATGACCTTGATAGATTATACAACTGCAAGTTTCATGTGTGCTTAAACTGTAAAGATATGCGTTTCTAAAGTAGATTTGAATTGAGTTATACAGGCAATTTGTCTAACAATTTGAATTTAATTACTACCCAATTGTCACATTCAAAGGGCAGTAATATCCATTGTGGAAGAAGGTGAATCTGTCGATTTAGTGTGTTCACACTGTGTGTTCAGATAGCTGACTACGTGAAAACGCCCCGAATTTAACAGTGTCAAGATTATTTCACACTGTGCGGTTTTTTTTTTCTCAGGATATTCACATAATAATGTTAGGTTTCACACTTCGAATTGATGATTCACAACGTGATATGCTCGAATCTGAAAGTAGGAAGAGAATCACGCTGTGTTCACAATAAATTCACACAGTGCTTCACATTTTGTTTCACGTTGTGGAACACTGTGTTCTTCAAGCAGGGGAGGAAAGTCGTTAACCACACACACGGAGGAGAAGATGAGAAATTGTTGCTAGTAATACAGTCATGAAAAACATTCATATTTCAACTCTTCCATTTTCCCGCCGTTTCAAACACGCTAGTAAGCTCTTTCGAGAGTTAGCTATTTGCCATTTTCCTGAAATTTCTTCTCTTTTTAAATGAGATATCTATAGAGCTTCGTATTTTGAAACACTGTAAAATCAACCATGATACACACAAACGCACACACGAAATATCTGCATTCATTACCCACGCCGATGAAAATCGGCAGGGGGTTATGTAAAGGGTTCCGTATGTTTGTTTTGTTTGTTTGTTTGTTTGTTTGTTTGTTTGTTTGTTTGTGTACAAGATAACAAGAGAACGGGTAAACGGATTTGCACGAAATGTTCAGGGGATGTTTGGATAATGGCAGGAAAAAATCGATTAGATTTTGGTGACAATCGGTTGACCCTTGCAAATTCTGTGTGACCTTGAAGTTTTGACCCTATGGTATAGTGACCACTCCGAAAATTTCCCGTTTCTCACTTTGCGATTTTCCGCTACCATACGAAAACCTAAACTCCCAAACGATCCGACTTCGCTGCTCAAATGTTCGTAAGAATTCCGAAATTTACGTTTAGGCCTGTTTGAGGGACTATGTCCTTCTAGATTTATGAAAGTTCGTTGGTGCAAAATTGCATCGGGGACGTTGCGGCGCTCGTTGGTGACCGCATACTGGTGCAGTAGACATTTGCATTCAACCCATGCATTGAATAATTCCCGTAGACACTAATCATAGGGGTAATTGCCTAGGGGGTACGTAAATTTTGTTTTTCTTTTGCGCTTTTGCGGATACCATCAAAGATCGTACACTCATACGACATTTGATATCATCACACTCTCGGCTTGCTATAATCAAAATATCAGAAAATGGCGTATTTCTCGATTTTTAGCGTTTTTCGGCGACCCGTCGCGTAGACAATACTCTTAAAACTGGACTTAATTCGCGCGCGCTTGAAAGTTCCGATTCTGCACTTGACGGTGGAATTTGGGATTTTCGATGGATTTTGGGAGGAGACTAAAGGACTTTTCTGTTGTGAATGAGTGTTACCGTATGTGAAATGATGTGATTTGCGTGTGATGTGACTGTAGAACCAAAGATCGTACACTGAAGTGTACGATCTTTGGTAGAACTCACTGGCTGGTGATAAAGCACACTGGCAATTAAGTGACCGAATTCTGGTAGATGACCGAATGCACATCATGTTTACCCGACTGTGTACTTAAGGCGTGGGTCTGCCGCCTTTGACGGCCCCTCTCTAGTTTCTAAATGCCTAGGTTTTAAATGCCTACTATAAGCTGATACTCCCGATTACACATTTCCTTTTCTTTACCCCCTTTACACCCATAAGAAGAGTGTAACGTCAGCTGTTTCTAAACACAAAATGGAATTAAATCTCATGTTTAGCGAAAAGCACTTGCTTTTAACAGGGGGGTTCTTAAAAGGGAAGGATTTTTCTTTATCTTTCCATACACTGGAAGTATTATGGTCATCCGGTTAGAGTACTGGAATCTTACTAAGGATACTTTGAGTTCATGACCGGCCATATCCCATTAATGCATACACTCTGTTACAAAATTGCACAAGATTATTGAAACAATTTTTCGTCTCTGTATTGGTGCATATGACAAACATTGAATCAGTCCCTACTATTGGTAAGTGCTATAAAAGAACTGTATGTCTTCATTGCATTAGCTTTGTAATCAAGACATTGATATATGTATTGTTCTTTCAACAATGAAGAAATAGACATATGAAATTTTAATTTTATGAATTCATGAGTTTTAAGACGATATGTGCATATTTCATGAGCCTGGTGTTAATGCCGTTTAAGAAAAATAGAAATATTAATATCACAATCATAGATGTTCCAGATGAAAAGAACACAATACGTTCATAATGTGTTCACATAGTCGGCTAAGGTGAAAACGCCCGAATTTAATTGTGTATAGATGATTTCACACTATGGTGTGGTTTTTCACAGAGTTTTCTTATAGTCATGTTCTACTTCACACTTTGAGTTGATGATTCACAGTGTGTTCACAACATCAAAACGCTCGAATTTAACAATGCGAAGAGATTTCGCACTGTGTTTGGGACAATTTTTTCTTTTCAGTAAGGGTATGACCTTGAAGACAGTCCATTAGTACTAGGGGGATCATGGAATTCTGTAAAGGGGGGGATGACTAATATTTCTGGTGTCACTTCCGGGTTTCATTTCATTTTTTTTTTTCGTTTTATTTCTTTTGTTTTTAGCGAAAAATAAAGGGGGGGGGGGCGTGCGCCGGTTTCGCCCCCC
The DNA here is from genome assembly GCF_964275005.1 of Diadema setosum. Classification (NCBI taxonomy): domain Eukaryota; kingdom Metazoa; phylum Echinodermata; class Echinoidea; order Diadematoida; family Diadematidae; genus Diadema; species Diadema setosum. The sequence continues at coordinate 13,403,664 of NC_092694.1, forward strand.
TCTGGATCTGCCACTGAGTACTGTAAACATTAATCCATAATATGTTATAAAATGTGCTTTAGAATCTCTGCAAACTAATTGGTCAATATTATTGTCAAGCATTGATTTTTACTGATCCGCACTGAGCCATGCGTCCGGTAAAATCCGAACGCATGGCTCAAGTCTTGTATAATGTTGTAGGTGTACCGGACGCATGATGGGGAAAATGGTTGTAGTTTATGAATTTACGGGCCCATTTTATAACACAATGATGCACAGGCCTATTTCGTGGATCAGTGAAAATTGGATGTTCTCGTTTAACTTTGGTATATATAAAAACCCACTCGCTGTGCTCGTGGGTTTAAACAGTTCTAAAGTTAAACTCGCGCATCCAATTCTCACCGATCCACTCTGTCCTGTGCATCATTTGTATACTGATGTTAAAGGGACTGTATAATACTGGTTGAGGTGGGGATTCAGGTTTATAACATTCCCTAAGTGAGATAATGAAAAACCTCTTATAAAATGTGAAAGAGCATGTAATTTTAAGAAGGATTCAACGTTTATAAGATGAAAATTGTTTTCAAATGGCTGAGATATAAAAACCTGATAATAATAAAAGGTGACATGCAACGCCTATTATTAGGATCTTTTTGTTTCATCTTGTTTTTGGATATCTCAGCCAATTCAAAACCGATTTTCATCAAATAAACTTTTGATACCCTTTAGAATTGTATGCTCTCTAACATCTCATAGAGTGGTTTATGAATATCTCGCAAAACGTTAGATGCTAAATCCTCACCTCAACCAGAACTGCACAGTCCCTTTAAATCTTACCGCATGTTCTTCCTTCCTCACGCAATCCACTTCGAGCTCCAAACTGTAGGCTACAAAGGAGTTGTTCATCTGAACGCATTTGGCCTCCTCCTCGTCCGAGATCGTGCACCACCTCATAGGAGGTTTCTTCTCCTCCGATGATGCGGTCGTATCTGGAACTGATAAAAAAAAGAGAATTAGTGATGCTCTGTGATAATAAGAATTTTGATAACTGTACAATCACAATGATTATGATAAAACTGGTGATGATGATGCTCAGGATTTTATTTTCGTTAAATTCCTATCGAGCACCCTTCGAACACGATGCAGTTTTAGTCACAACGATTTGCACCACTAGCGTATAGAACTTAAAAACAGCAATAAAACGTGAAAACAATACCGTTCATGATGATGATAATCATAGCGTTGAAAACACTATTTCAAACTTAGGTAGCTGAATTTAGCGATTGTCGAACATGACTGACTGAATATGAATTTTATGAGTTGTATGCTGCCATCACTGAAAAAGATCTTTGAAAAAAATAATATAATAAGGCGTCTATTGAATGGTTCATTCTACTCCTAAGGGCTTTTTACACTTGTAAAATTTTACTTAGCCCCGGACCAACGGTGGGGCTAAGGGGGGGGGGGGGGGGCTTAGCCCCACCGTTGGTACGGGACTATCCTTAGCCCACTTTCTGTTTACACTCGTTTTTGCCAAAGTGGGCTAGTAGTAGAGTCATCTTGGGTGGTTCCGTGACCAACCTCTCTGAACCTTTTTTTCTCAGTGGATTTGTCATTCTTAATCATTTTGAAGGAAAATGAGCTCCTATGTACCTCACAAAAATGATGGGAATTTTTTCTACAGCCCCAAATTCAAAATGGCCGCCAAAATGGCTGTCACTGCCTATATCTCAGTAACTAATTCACCTATAGGAGGTTGATTTTGGTGTTTCGACATAGGTTTTGGGGGTTAAGAATTACCATGCTTCTTTTTTTTTTTTTTTTTTGGGGGGGGGGGGGGTAAAACATGTTCATTGCAGTGAAATCCAATATGGCCGCCAATATGGCCGCCAATATGGCCGCCAATATGGCCGCCGACATACATTTGCTATTGTTTCTCGATTTCTAAGTTGTCTAGAAAGCTGATCTTGATGTCAAAACAAAGGTTATCGGTGTCAAGCTTTCTGTTGATACCATAATCTGGAATGCTTACATTATGATTACATAATTTTTAACATTCATCACATCTGGAAAATTTTGATGTCGCCGACTGTTAACTTCAAAGTCCAACATACCTTAGTAGTCGGCTACATCACTATCTCCACAGGAGTCACTGACACTATCAGTACATGAGGCATCAATGTATGAGTCACTGTCACTATCAGAATTACTCTCTGCACCATTGCTGCTCTCATCACTGTTGCTCTCTGTGTTTTCCTTGGGTGGTTCCGACATGGACAAGGGAAGTGGGGGTTCTGTTGATCGTACAGGTAGACACAGTCCGTTTACCAGATGCCATCCATGTCCTATCGGTGATGGGTGACTTTGCATCTGAAAATGCTTAAGCAAATATGCAAGATAGTTTGCACGAAGCAGGTGCTGATACAAACTGTCTGAGTCGGGCATTAATCGCATGGTGCTCTTCTTCTTCTGGGCCCTCCACTTTGCAGCCCGGGCTTCTCCTGGTGTCTTGTTTCTGGAATTACCATAGACGTAGCGAATGACGAACTGTTCTAAATCGCTGATGACATCCTGTGGGGCTGGAAGCTGGGTGCCACATTTTGCAAGCAGACTATGGGCCTCTTTCGAAGTGACCAAGCGTCCTACAATCCGCAATTTACTTGCTCCGAAAAAAGCAGAGTTATGGTCACATCCACTAATGACATGTATTGCAATGATGGATTGAGACATTGCTTCACTGCACAGACGTTTGGCATCAATCAGATGATGTTTGCGTTTCAAGCACAAGTTCCCTGACGTCCTATGAGCAACATATGCTGCTTGGACATAGTTGTCAGTGTCTTCTGTGTCAAGTATAACTGCTGCTTTGTAGCCATCTGACCGAAGTGCACTATACATCGTGAACATGGCAGTGTCTGCTTCAGCTTGGAAGCATAGGAGTTCAGGCAAATCCTCACCCGTAGTGAGATTCCGTGCGTAACTGCCTACTACACAATAGATAATCTCGGTCCCTGTTGTTAACGCCACTTTCTGGAGTTCCTTTTGAAGAAATGCCTGTAGGCGGATCTTGTTAGCAGGCTTACCTAGCAGGGCATGGAAATCCTTGCTAGAGGGAAACTTGTCCTCTGCCTTCATGAAGACATTCTTTGTTGGCATCTGTTTCTGTCGAAGTGTCCTTTCACTGTCTTTAATGTTGTAGTCCTGGTCGTAGGAATCATTTACGCAAATGATCCTCTCCGCATTTCGGTGCCTACTCTTGATAGTGTTCACCACTTTCTGTGCATAGTCGCCCCAGGTATACTGGCTTCCGTCCCTCTTCTCCCTGTCCTCAATGGTCGGGACTGCAAGACGCCACATGAGACCCATGTCAATAAGGGATGTATACACCTCAGGTTCTGGAGTCTCATCCATGGTCAGTTTTTGTAGAAGTTTGCTTTTCTGTGACTTGCGGAATGTTCCGTTTGCATTGAAGATAGAAAGGCACTCAGGCGTGACACGATGCTGCAAGATATCTTCAAGTTGCAGTGTCCCACTGCTGTCAACTAGTCCAACAACTGACGCCATGGCATCGCGCTCCATTCCCTCCGCCTTACCCTTCAAATTGTCGGCTACTCCTCTTTTCACTTCTTGACTGGAAAAGTTCTTTCGCTTACTCCGATGAACTCTGTCATTCAAAGTCTTGGTTTTCGAGTATACCCTCTCATCCATGAACTCCTTCACTTTTCTCCTACCATCCGTCTTGGCTGATGCCAGATCTACAGCAAGGGAATCGCAGGCTGGGATTCCTGACTGAAGGGACCGCAGTGTCTGGTTAGCATGGTCAAACGGGTCACACTCAAATTCATTGAGACACGAACTAATATCCTGCACCGCTTGTTCATCCTTCCTTCTTTTGCTAGATGAGCAATCTGCATGCTCTGTTTTCCTATGCTTCTTGCGATTAGCATGATGATGAACAGCTCGTCTCACTCGATTGATGTTATTCACGTTGCGTGTATTTGATAGGAGTTGTTTCTCATTGTTCAGGATGGCCAGCCAACCAGACTTCAGCTTGGAGCCTTTGTTCATAGTTGACTCAATCCATATGTCCAGAGCGACACACGAATACGGATTTCCTGTCATGGACTGAGCAAACAAACCATCTTCCATGAATGCAGCCTGTTTCTCAGGAAGGGTATCAAGAACTGCAATGAAATCTGGAAGATGCCGACCATACTTGTCATTGTCGTAGATTTGCATCCATGGAAGCATCAGTTTGAGCGAAGATTTGTACTCATTCCAGTTGCTTGTTCTGAGTGCGTGGATATTTTGGGTCAGAATTTCCACCATTTCCATGAAGGATAACCAGTATTCTGCCAAGGGGGCACCATCGAAATCCCTGAACAGTGTCTCGATAAGGTCTTTTACCTCTGCATTGTGCTCTAACCCTGTGTGTACATCCGCAAGTCCTTGAGCATCAATCTCATGTCTGAGTTTGGCAAGAGATGACTTCACCTCTTCGGATAGAGGAGAACCTTCCAAACGCTTGTCTAGGGCATGATGAACCAGAGTCTCGTAGAACAGGCGAAGACAGCGAACCCCACGCTTGAAGTGTTTTCCACGGAGGGCTTGATCAACCGATCCGTCTGCAATAACACCTGCAGCTACCAACACATCTGAGAGACCCGATCCATGGAACCTTTTGTATATCGTGTACATGAATGACATCTGAATATGAAAGGCACCCATGAATGGTAAGATTTTGCTGAACTGTTGTGGGTTTTCACTTTTCAGCTCTAGCATGAGCACGTAGACAGGATGGTCACCAACGATAATTGCGAAAGGCATCCTTTTCTCTTCGATTGCCTTTGCGAGCTTACATAGAACATCATTGAGAACAGTCTTACTGGGTGGATCGGGATAGGTCATGTGGTATATAGCTCGACTCTTCTCGTCAGCATTTGACATTCTTGCCTGGAAACCTGAAAACCCTGGTACAGTCTGTTCCTCCGGTTTAGGACGTGTTCGGTCATCCTGAGCTCTAGCCAATGCATGGATCACACCACGAGTTCTTTGCATGGATGTGTCTTGAGGAGGGCTGTCATCTGTGGCTCGTTCTCGAATAGGCGGTTCCCCACGCTTAACTGTCTTGTACGGCTTGACGTGCTGCATTTCGCCTCCAATCTCTTTGAGAGATGTTGATAGGAACTGAGGTGTTAAGTTTGTTCTCTCCTCCTGATTTTCAGAGGGTTCATCAAAAGTGTCTGGCTGCACGAACATGACGTTAGTTCGATGCGCCTGGCCAGCACCAGTCAACGTGTCACTCTTAAAGTCATCATTGTCGACTACAGCAATTGCAGGCTTCCCAAAGGCAAGTTCGGAGGGACAGTTAAGGGAACCCTTGAGGTCACTGAACACCCAGAAATCTCGCAACATCAGAACGTCATTGTAGCTGATGCCTATGCCATCTTTGTGCAGGAGGTCAATGATCTCTCTACTTTTGGTTAGTCCATGCAGCAAGACAGAGAGATTCACCTCAAAGGCAGTGCGCATTCCCGTGATGTAGCTTGTGAGGATCGACCCAATTGAACGGACAGCTGAATTGTCGTCAACTTCTGACCTATTTGGGTGTTTTAGCCATGTTATCAGCTTTAAGAGGAGCTCATTGAGGTCCTCTTCTCTCTCCAACTCTGATACATTTGGAGGCCAGGGAACAGTATTTGTCGCTTCAACTTGCTCTCTTAGTCGTACTGCAACATTCTTCACCAACTGGTCATCGCTTATACCCAGCGAAGATAGTGCTGCTTCTACGTATGAATCAGCCGCTCTTCTATCAAATACCATTTCACTCACATTTTGCTGACTGCTTTTATGAAACCCGATGTCTTCCTCAAATTCCTTTAAGAGAATCTCCTTCACGTAGCTCGACTTTACCTTGGCTTCATGTCCATGATTTGAGATAATTCGTTGGTAGTCCTGCAGTAGACTCTGCACTGTCCGAAATTCATGGTTCTCAAAGATCACCTGACGAACGTGATTGAAGAAGATGGCTTGTGCTTCTCGTAGATTAACATTCTGCAGGTGTTGAGTAACTTCATCTGAAAGAGGCTTGGCATGGGAAATGTAGTCACGCCAGCAGCCCCGGTGGTAGCGGATTTCCCAGCCGAAAGCTGTTTCACAGTCCGGAATTGATGCAATCAGTGTATTGAGCCTCGACCTCAGGACCGGATCTTCCACATGTACAGTGTGTAACTTGAATTTTTTCCAGGCGTCCTTCGTTGATAGGAGGAGCAACTGCCCCCAGTCACGATGACTACTTTTGTAGGGACCTCTATTGCACCACACGCATACGTTTTTGTCGTGCACAATACCTACACTTGACCGGAGCTTCTTGGGAGAAAAGGGGCTGGTGGCTGGAGATGGATCCTTCTCACCTGATTGGTTACCTCCAAGATCTTTGTCTAGTTTGCGTTTTCGTTTTTCTGCTTGAGAAAGACAGCGCTGGCTAGATAAACTTGTGTAACAAGCGCTGTGCATGTAATAACCTTCTGGCCCATTCTCCCAGTCCACATTTTCATGTACGTTTTGAAAACGATCAAGTTCTTTCCATCGTAAAGACTTTTCCTGAATGGAATCCCATTTTTGGTCAGTGATATTATCCAAACAGTCACTTTTGGTACATGTTTGACCGCAACATAGAATGCATGCATGTTCGTAAGACGTCGATGACAATTCATCGCTGCCACTCCTTTCGGGATTCATTTTATCCATCACTTTTCATGTCAGTGGTTTTCATCAGGATGTGTCTGACAATGAAAACCAATGCATCATATTTTAGGGAACAGGAGTGTAAAATATTCAAAGTAAAAGGAATAACCTTGTCATGACACAACTTTAATAAAATTCATAGATATTTTCATACCACCAGCTTTGTCTCTTCTTTTGTTTTTTTCTTTTGGTGAAAGTTTGCAAAAAACATCAAACAAGAAAAAGACAATTTTTCAAAGTTATATAACTTACATGTGTAACTTGATTTGAACATGACCATCCCTGATGAAAATTATGTAAAGTTTATGTCATCATTGGATTTCAAATGACATTCATTGTGAGCAATGTATTGCCCTCAACCATGCTCAGGTTAGCATTTTTTGCCAAAATATGTCAAAAATGTGAATATGCCTCAATATGGTAGTTAGTGCCCAGATACCCCTCCCCCACTATGTTTTTAATTTTCTTCTTTGATTATCAAGACAATACAATTCTGCTTCCAATGAGCCCTCAACCACACTCAGATGTTCATTCTTAATGGGGATGGCTAGTAACTGATCACTGGGAATCAATGCTGGGGAATGATTGTTCCAATCCTTGTGGGATTCATTTAAGAGTACCAGGTACATTATATATCTATTATTTTGTGAAAATTATTTGAAGAGTGTGTTTGCAAAAACCGATACTTAGTAAGTCCATTTTTGAAGATTTTTAAGTACGGTCACTACATATAAAGGTACATTTTTTAAGTTATGGCCAAAAGAAGCGAAAATTTTCTTATTATTCTCTTTATTTTTCTTGACCTCTAATCGCAAATATCTGCACTTGGCAAATATGGACTTATCGGTTTTTGCGAACAAACTCTTCATTTGCATCAGAATGGTATCATATTCAAGTAATGTGCAATTTAATGTTTCCAGGTTAGCATGCCTACACAGTGACAGGGCATTCACCTGCACATTACTTGAATATGAGACGGTTCTGAAGCAAATAGGCCTATTTTTTTCACACAACAATAGACAATGTACTCTTAGATGAATCCCACAAGAATTGGAACAATCATCCCCCAGCATGCACTGATCAGTTACTAGCCATAACCTTTAACAAAGTTATTTATTCGTTCCCATACTTGCCAATCTGGGCGCACTGTGTATTGGTATACGTTGGTGTGGCATTATGCGTCCCTGCGAAATTACCGGTAGGAACAGGCTACTCTGTAGCAACACTGCAGTGGGCGGGGGACCATTGACTCTGTTCACAGTCACAGGTTGTACCGTCTACTGTCATTACTGTAACAAGCAGCTTTGGCAATTTGCTAAATTGGCCTGAAAAAAAAAATGTAACAAGATTGAGCCCTCATAGACTAGCCTTGTCTGTGAAATACCTGGCTTCCTCGGTTGAACTGGACATACAAAACTATTTTGCATCTCAGTGCACATCCAGTGCACAATGTCCCATGGTGTGCACAAAATGAAAATTAAGCAGGCCCAGGATTTTGTGGAATCCCACCAACGTTACATTTCTTGAAAAGGGTTAGGCCTTTTATTAATCACTTTCCCACATTTAATTTTCCTTATTTACTTTCTTGAAACCATTTTAACTTTAAAACCTTATGAATACACACATCAAAAATTAATCTTGCTTGTTTAATAGGCCTACATGAACAAGATACACTCACACACAAATACACACACATACACAATAATCAAATTATACAGACAACTTCCCATTCAAATTTGGATTGAAGCAGGTCTTGTCCACTTTTTTTTTAATCTGGGTCTGAATATAGAGACTAACTAGTGTAGGGCGCACAGTTGAAAAAAAAAACAAGGATTTTAGCGGCACTTTTCAATCAAATGAAATAAAATAAAAAGGGGTTGTATTGTATTTTCTTAACTGACTCATTTTATATTACAAGTAAATAATTGCTGATTCTGAAAAGTCTTCATTTGAATAGTTTTTAAGATATAGCGCAGTAGTTCAAACATTGCCAACACCAAATCATATATGTGGGACTGAAATGTTAAAAGCAATTGTTAACTATCTGATAGAAAATAAGAAAAAACATAATTACACAAAAAACCGGATAATTACATCATTTTTTAAAAGGTAAGTAAAGGGTGTACTTACAGATTTTGTTATTCAGAAGCTTGAAATGTCCAGAGAGTATACATTGTAAAACAATATCCCCAATAAAGGTCCATTGTTCACAGATTCATCCATTGTTACAGCAAGGCCAGGAAACTCTTGACCAATCAGATGTGAGCACTCATGGAAATTAGGGTAATCCCCTGTTGTGCTAGTCTATGACTTCAGACAGTTTGTACATTGAGTGGCAGGGCTTTAAAAAAAGTGAATTTGGGCTGTAAAAAAAAATTCCCATCTTTTTTGGGAGGTACATAGGGGCTTATTTTCCTTCAAAATGGTTTAGAATGGCAAATCCACTGAGAAAAAAAGGTTCGGAGAGGTTGGTCACGAAACCTCCCAAAATGACTCTACTATAGCCCCACCAATAGTACGGTACTATCTGGCCCTGCAAAATAGCAGGGGTTAGCACCGCAATTGCGGTGCTAGCACCGCAATTGCGGTGCCAAGCAAGTGAGTGTAAACAGAACGAAAAAATAATCCTGGGCTAAGCGACGGAGACGAAGTCCGACCCTCACTGACCAATCAGAAACGAGGTAATCAAGTGCTGCCGGTGCGTGCGTGTACGTGTACAGTACACAGCGTAATTATGAATATTCATGTGGTTTGGAAAGTCCGGGGCTAAGAAATACGAGTGTAAAAAGGTCAGTTTTCTCCTTAGCCCCGGACAAGAGATAGTACGGGACTAATTGGCGAGTGTAAAAAGCTGAAAAAATTTGGTACGGGACTAACGATAGTCCTGGGTCAGAGAAAGTCCGGGGTTAAGAAACACAAGTGTAAAAAGCCCTTTACACTGTTTTCTAAGGGAAATACTGAGCCACTTTTAGATTTTTTACTTTTTCAAAGTGTAAAGCGCTTATTTTTATCCATATTTTTATACCGTCGTATGTACATAATATAATTCTATAATTTCAAAGACTGCTTGTAGCATGTAGAGAGTAAAATGATAATACAGCTCAGATCTTTAAGAGCTTTTGAACTATTGCTAAACACCGTCTTTATTAAATACTTGTTGTACTGTTATAACAATTGCAGTATGGAATGTTTACTCAAAGAACACAAGTCTATAAAGTGACTAGCAGAAAGGTAAAGGAACAGTTAGCTATGAGCTAAATCCCTGTATGATGATTTTTGCAGGCAGGTAATACAAAAAAAAAAATGATAGTAATGTAGATCACCCTCATCACCAGTCTCGGTGTTGATGTGTTTTTTATGCTTTTCTGGAAAGAGGTGTGTTATTAAATTTGACATGACATTTATTAATGATGATCAAGGAGTATCGTTATAACATCAAGTCTTGAAATCCAATAGTAGGAAGGGAATCATGTAACAACGCAATGACATAACATAAAAGTATATATGATTTCGAACATATCTTCGGTAAAATGGATAGTGCACTCGCCTTTGCTCTAGTGGGTTTGCAGGAACTTGCTCACATACATTTTAACCATAATTGATTTTAGCTGCATTCTTAAAACCACTACATTTAAAAAAAATATATGTACCTGGAGATGACATCGAGGTGGGAACCCAAACGGCAAATGCGATGAAAACTAGCGTGATCATGGCGGGATTCGACATGTTTTCCAAAGTTGCAAATACGATTCTCACTCAGATTTGTCAGAAAACGTGGGCAATCGTGCTTGTGTCTTTCGTGCAGTGGTTGGTTATGATTACTGCTGACCAAATTCCTCGAGTTGCGAGTCTATTCAAGAGAGGCTGTCTCGGATCATCTGCATCAACAGAGGGAAGAGTAATTTTATGAATTGTTTAAAACTTTCTTAAAGGCTGGAAGACGAGCTAGAATTTCATTGGTCCAGAGATTGACGAGCATGCGCATGGCATTGAGAAGAGCGCAAGGTGAACTTGAACGCCATGCCTCAAGAGTTTATTCAACCGGGCCGGGACTGTCCCCGCTTTACACCAAACAGGACGAGTGAGAGGGGTTAGGGCGTTAGGTGTCAAATGTCAATCTTCAGCCAGACGGAATGTGATCTCGAATTTCGGAGCCTCCAATAAGAAATCATACGGAGAATGTCAGTGGTTGGGAAAGAAAACAAGTACCCGTACCAGTTCGTGCGTCAATTTTGTTCTGGAAGGATTCCACAGTTCCAGGATGTGATCATGTTATATCAAACTTGCGAACGTATTGCACATATCTGTTTATTTCTTCGTTTGTTTGTTGTTATTGTTCCATATTCAACGTTTCAACAATGAAACCATGAACGTAACAAACAAAAAAATGAATGGGTAAATTGTTAAGTACAGCATTTAGGACAATTAAACATGCGAAATATGAGGAATCTACATAAAAGCATTGTTTGTAAGGTGTAGATTCCCAGGTGTTGATATGAGATGAATATTTACTTGATGTTTACAATTGAAAAGAATAAAAATTCATGAATTAGGGAAATAAAAACGTTGAAGAACATAAAAAAAAAGACAAAGAGAAGACAAAGAAAACAATGTCCGCAGCACAAAATTTCTAGAGAGTTGCGTGATCACCCCAACAAGGTACAAGTCAGATACATTTTCAATGACAAGATTTATACAAGATTACGTGCCACTGATATCGAGTAATATTTGAATGTATAACTTTTCACTTCCTGTAGTCAATCCTTCGATCACCACTAGCTTTCCTATGCTGATTCCATTAGCTTAGCATCAAATCAAATCAAATCAAGTTTAAACGGCAAATTGTCATTTTTTTTTTGCGTGTGTGTTTGGTTTTCTTTTTCATTATTCTTTGGGGACAACTATCAAGCACCTGTTTAAGATAGAGCTCTGCATTTTCTTACACTCTAAAACTAAAAACAATGTATTGTTGACTTCTTTGATTTCATTTGATTTGCTCAAAGACGTTGATAATCATTGTGATCATTATACACTAGCTGATTTACACTTTTGCACATATTTTCGAACGGAATTGATGTTTGTTTTATGTGCTTTATTATAAGGTGAAATTTCATTGCATTTGATATATAGACGAGCAGCATATACCCAGGGTGGAGATGAATGCGTGTGCGTATTCAAGTGGATTTACTATATTAATGACGTTCACTTAATTCTAAAAACATAGAAGTTGCTTATTGTAAATATTCCAATTTCCATTTCATCAGTTCTCAAAGTCCCTTTCTGGCCTACATCAACACATAACTTGTCACATTTTTACCTCCCATAATCTGCTGCAGAAATGCCTGCCGCCCAATGAACCAAATGAACTTTGAGAAAATCAAATCTTACAGTTTAGACGCATTCAAGCGAACAAAAGATGGGATGTGCAAATTAATCCAACAGGTCAAATAAAAACCCATTTCGAGAGATGACTCATGAAAACAGAGTAGTTACACGTTGACTGAGTGCATCGATACTGATAGTACGTGGAGAGGAGTTAAAGGAAGTCAGAATTTCATCATTTTGTCAGGAATATATGCAGGTGTCATAACAATAAAATCTTCGGTTGTGAGTAAATGAGACTAAAACCACGATTCGTACAGACGTGGCTACTAGCTACAACACAATTATAACATTTCTACCGTAAATTACAGAGTAGGTTCTACCCTTATGTTTATTCTGCTGTTGTTTTGATATGATGGCAGTCACGATTAGACTGGTACTTCAGAGAACATGAAGGCTGCCTGACTCTTTTCATATCTAACGCTGTATTTTACCAACTAAAACGCCGGATGTTCATGAGCGAGACTCGTCATGACGATGGCATAGCAAATGACTTTATGGCACGATTCCAATCCGTGAGCATTTTGCGAAATCGTGGCTGGAGTATCATATATTAGTTTATTCGCTTGCCACTTAATTCTGGCTCTACCATCTCCGCGTGTCATTCTTTTCCCAGGGCCCGTAGCGTAAATATCTATAATGTATTAGAGGTGAAACACTACTTCTCCGTCTTCATTATATTACTTCACTAGTGATGCTTACAATGATTATGCCTGGCCACGTATATCCCAACACTTCTTAATTAAGTTTGCGTACTCATACAAATGTCGGAAACGTTGTAGCAATATTTGGTAGGTGAGTTAGAGTTCGGCATACAAAAGACACAAAGTCACATGAAATCTCTCGATAACTTGTAAACTGTTCTTTGTTATGAATAATATATTTTCATATTCTTACCTATTCTTCTCATTTATGTCACTGTGAAGAAAAGATAATACTCTTCGTGTGTAGATTAGATTACCAAGGTATATGCTGCGTGTATGCTCTCAACACCTTAATATTTGCCTTCCTCCTGCTTGTGTTTTTCCCAGCTCGATCATTCTTTCATTAAAAAAATGTCAAATTGTGTTGAAATTGTCGTCATATCTTCATTAATGACAGCTCAATACGGTAGTCAAACCTTCATAAAATTGTCGGATCAGTTTGTGCTTTTATCGCATATTTTCGTTGGATTAGATAAGTGTCATCTAGTCAAGGACATCTTGACATGGGTTAACAGCAAAATACACGCAATCTATGTCCCATATATCCCACTACGCCTCTTTGTTATAATTTGTTCTATATCCTATGCGGGAATGACATCTGAAATATATCTTGTACACGGTATTATTGACATGAATCTCATATATATATGTATATATATATGTGTCATAATACCTATGTTGTATATATTGTATCATATTACATTATCATATAGTACTTTTCAGAACCGTGGTACTAATTTGACATCTTCTGAGATGCCCCTGAGAAATAATCATACGTATATATATATATATATATATATATATATATATGTATATATATATATACATATATATCTATGTATATATATATACATATATATCTATAGATATTATATAACACATTTCCTTGTCTCTTTGTTACATTGTTGTAATGATTTCGTGTCATTACATATATTTAGTTAAACTTTTCAGTGTATTCATATTTTGCTGGAAATGAAATATATAACTTGAACTTGAACTTGAAATACTGTATACTGTATATACCAAAAGAAAAAGGATTAACCACAGTACCAATGTTCTTCCGGGTATCGGATAGAATCGATGAGGTTTCGGGAAGTGCATTAACTTGAAATGGCGTCCTTGTATACTTGTCGGATAGACAGCACAAGAATCATTGGTTTCCGGTGCCTAGTTCTCAGTGGCAGTCAGCCAACCCGCTGCATTACGCTGTTTGATCACAAGTCTTTATGCACAATTAATCTTATTAACTAAAAAAAAAAAGACTGAAGATGGGACATCGTTTTCCAGACTTTCAAGAAGTAATTTTGTGTGTATTCATTGCACTCTTCTTTGCCCATGGAGATGTACTGGCGTGCGGGAGAATTTGTAAGTAAACTTTGCACAATTTGGTGGCAGGAGTGAACTGTAAGACTTTGGACGCAAAGCTGTCTCCGAAATGCGTTATTGTGCGCACCAGAACACTACAGTGTATAGGTTTTAGTTTGGCAAGCATCGTGGTTTAAGCGGCAATGCCGTTAATTTCTCGTTCGCATTGTTTACTGCGGAAAACATTTCTGTTAATCTTATTTACTCTGTTGGAGATCATACTCTCTCAATATCTTGGCAACTCATTCTGATCTTCATATTTTGATGATTATCAAATACTACTGGCCGTTTGTGTAAGGTAAGGTGATTGCCGCACAGACGATCCCACTCCTTTACAATGGTTGAGAGCGCCATGCGCTATATTCTTTAAAATTTGAAGTTGTGAATTAGTTCGGAACATAGGGTGAAATTTTGTTTGCATATATCCTGTATTAGATGTAATTATACGTATATGATCTTGTTAAAGGTAAGATGGTAAGATGATTTGTTCTGGTCTTTCTGCACATGCAACTAAAATCGCAGAACTGAAAAAAAAAATCAGGGTGCATGACATCATAAAGATTCCGTAGAACCAACCCGCATATTCAAAGCGCAAATTGCAGATAAGGAATCTGCTCATAAATTCAACCTCTCTAAGTACACAAGTTAACTTTATTGAACGAAATTAGAATCAGCCGAACGAAACGAAGCAAGTTTCAACCAAAATCGCACATTCAACGAAGATTACTCGCATACGAAACAGCAGTTTTGCGCATGCTTTAAACTGATCATTAATGTTTTATTTTACACGCAAAATAAGCGCGATTAAAATATCAGATACAGCTCCTTTTCCTGTTTGTCACTACTAGTTATGTTATCAACAATGGTTTATACGGTCGTATGCTGCTACTGTATTGCCATAATCCTCAAAGATCCGTCTTTATTTTCATTCCCTTGTGTGCATTTGCTCTCGACTTGCCGCCGTCATTCCTCCATTTGTCTACTTCCTGATGTTATCAATCCATCCTGTTTTCTTACGACCTGGCCTGACCGTCCCTTCTACCTCTCCTTCCATACTGTCATCTAGCATGTCTGGAGAAGGCTGTCTAAACGGGTGCACGTAACGAGACCGACACCCAGGAGTCACACAGCCCACGAGTTATACACCTCGCGAGTCATACAGCCCATGAGTTCGACATTAGGCAAACAAGGTCCACGAGATGGACCGACACATAAAGCCCCGTATTGCATCTGTCGAACTCGTGGGCTGTTTTTGCCTAGTGTCGAACTCATGGGCTTTACGACTTGTGAGCTGTATGACTCATGGACCTGTTTTCAATGTCGAACTCCTGGGATGTATGACTCGTGAGTGTCAGTCTCGTGGCGTTTCCAAAGTCCATAATACGCAGACAGCTTCCTGTCCCTTAATTGGGCAAGCAGAAAACCCCTTCTTCTCTAACTCTTATGCTCCTTTGTGGAACAATGCATTTCTCTTCCCATCTCTACATCTGACCTGTAGCATTCTACGCCTCACCCACAGCTCAGATAATTCTGTCATCTTCATGTAATTATTCTTTACTGTCCAACTTTCTGCACCATAGACTCTGTGATAGAAGGCTACGTACCACACGAGAGATTTTACTAGCTGCTTCTTCAGTTTCAAGCTGATTTCTTTTTGCCTTCAACAATCAAATTTAGTTGGCTTGTGAGATCTCTTGCAATTGCCTAAACCTAGAACAAATTTGAGAAGAACCGGTTCAATGTAGGTTAACTGTTTATCGTTAATTATTACATCTTGTTCATGAACGTACGAGTTTGTGCCAATACGAAAGTAAAGCACACTCTTAACATATGACGCAACTGTCCCTGTTAGCTTCTATCCTCTTCGTGAGAAGACGCCAACATTTTGGATGCTCATCTGTATCTGACAGGTCGTTTGCCATTAAAGCTGAAACGTTCTTCTCCTTTTGTTTTCAAGATCCTCGACTAATGGACTGTCACGAGGGAAGAGTGGAAATAGCTAGCAACTATGGTATGCTGTCTTTGTGCAGCAACAATTTTGACATAAATGTCGCCAGCGTCATCTGCAGAGAACTGGGAAAGCCGGGAGCTAACCGCGCCGTTGTGGTTTCCAGATCGAAATCGGCCGCACCCTCGATTGCAAACGTTTCCTTCACATGTTTCGGAAATGGTAAGGTAATATGTGTATCTGTATCGGCTACCGGCCCAAACCCACGTTACTAACAAACGTTAAGGTCATAACAACTATGTCTCACATGTTAAGTTACAGAGAAAGAAAGTGCGCCTGGTTATAGGGGATTGCGTTTCAGTCATTTTGTTTGATCGAAAACGTACAGTGGGGTGTCAAGTGTCAACATCGAACATGCTATAAGAATCGAGCACAGTCTTTTGAAAGTATTAAAATACTATTATAAAAAATACACAAACACTGACACACGCACACACACGCGCACACACACATAATGTCACAATGGTAAGAGATCGCGAAGTTTCAGATCGCGATCTTGATGATATCGAAGTTTTCCGCGAAAGTTGTCGCAGCTACCATAGTTACCCGTTTTGTTTGCGGCATCGATCGATTGTTTTCGGGCCGTGCCTCGAATGGATGCCCCTGCTCTTTTTCAAGTTACAATAACTTATCAAGCTGCCAGACTGCATTCTCCTTTTTCTTCCTTGTACACGCGAACTAGAGCACTCAAACTTTGAGAGTTTAGCCGCCAGTAGGCGCGTTTATAATAGAAAAACTTCGGATAAAATGATCGCGATGTCAAACCTCTAGACAGGCGCGGTATGGTATAGAGTCGGAATGGTAGACATTATAGCCAGCATATTTTTGCTTTTTTTACAGTGTTATATTGATTTCATTTAATCGTGATATTGTGTATTGGAATGTTTTATTCCCGTTGTAATTTTTTAATAAAAAAATAAAATGAATGAAATGATGTGTCAAATCATGTAACGGCAATCGGGCGGAAGCTTGGTCTAGCATGTCTAGCGGATGGGATAGCAATTAGGTAGTCGTGGGTTCGAATACCACCGAATATGTAGGCTCTGTATATAGATGCCCATGTTCGTTATTATGACTATAGTTGAATAACGCTGTATAAATGGTGTTTATCTACTTCAACTAAAACAAGGACACTTTGTCAATCAGTTGCAATGTCTTGAACGGTAGACTATTGGTAAAACTTTTGTACCTTGTGCAGAGACTGCGTTGGACTCATGCACAGCAGATTTCAACCAATGCTCACTGGATTACGAACCAGTTGCGAAGTGCTACAGTTCCGGTAAGCCTCCTCCTACTCTCGCTCGTCTTTTCACTATGTTAGTTTTTCTTCTTCTTCTTTTCTATGGAGTCTAAGTAGGAACAAATTGAGTGACAATAATCACATCTATGACGACAAAGAATGAGAAAGCATGCCTGTCCTGTGTGCTTATACGCATGCATTTATACAGAGTATGTCAAGTACCAAAACATTGGCCAAAATAAACGGTGACACCCCGACAGGAGTATAATGTATATGTAAATGTTTACGATATATACGGAAATATAAAGTCATGTCAAATTTATGTGCAATTATCGCTCAAGGGAAGCACGGAAATATTGACTCGAATGAAGAAAAGTAAAGGTTTCTTTCCCAGCTCAGACATGTCAGAAGTAAGAGAAATTTCAAGTGATTTCAGCGTTTCATATATATTTGCACTTAACAGGAATGACAGTCACAACCAGTGAAGAGATGGTGATAATATCAGAATGGTCACATATCAAATACACTTAAAGATTGTTATTTTCAAGTTCATAACAGCAGAATTTGCACGTGTATACGTAAGTAGGACTGCACTTTATGTATACTATATGTATCGGTATGCCTTATTTCCATGCCCTTTCAACGTGAGTATTTTTAGAGCAATTGCCGTTAGGATTATGGCAATTTTGGTCTATTTGATGATTATCATAATGATTTTTCTCTAAGAACATGAGTGCTAAAGGGTTTTGTTGTTGTTATTGTTTCTTTAAGAGAGTGGATACCTAGGTTGTTTTGGCGAAGCTTCAGTCGGGCATCTTTTGGATGGTTCCACGTTCACCGACAATAGGATGACCACTACGTACTGCTGGCGCTTCTGTCGAAGCAGCGAATATGCCCTCGCCGCACTTGCTTCTGGAAGCACTTGTTTCTGTGGAAGTGGAAATGCAACCCTTGACCTGGCCAGAGAGACGGACGCCTCGTGTCAGAGCACCTGCAGCGGTGATCCAGAATCGAACTGCGGCGGCGATTTTGCAGTTTCACTCTTCAATGGTAAGAACTGCAATTGATTCAAGACAGATGAAAGATGAATTCAAAATGGGCAACAGAATGAAGTAACCTGTACTCTACAGATTTGTTGTTACAACATAAACTAGGAGAATAGAAAATCAAAGGCTCTTGTATTTCAGTACTCTCCGTGCAATTAAGTACCATTTTCAGAGTACGACTTCAAATCATAATAGAGGAAAGAATACATAAGAAAATTATTTTGTGAATTTTCCAGAAAATTTGAAAGTACGTAAAAAATGTGTCAATGTATGCATGAGTGCGTGTTTTCTTTTTTTTTTGGGGGGGGGGGGGCAATGGCTGCAAAAATTGTTCCTTGACCGTTATAAAGTAAAAAAAAAAAATGTATGTAAGCATGGCAATTGTTTAATGCAAACGGTGTAACTTTCCATACATTCCATGTCTTTCAGAAGGAAGGGCTTGCAAAACAAGCTCGTTGGAAGTCCTGTCGCATTTTCTTGCTGAAATTCCGTCATAGCCTCCGTTGGAAAGGACATAGTGTCTCGTAGTGTTGAGCACAATGTTATATGGGGCGTGAAAACATTACGAACACAGGGTGAACTCTTTTCACAGTGTCAATCAAAGCGTTGGAACACTATGAACACATTGTGAATCATCCATTCACAGTGTGAAAAAGAATATTATGTGAACTCTCTTTGAAAATCCACACTAGAGTGTGATACTACCCGACCTTCGATCACACTATAGTTTCGAGCGTTTTCATGTAGACGACCATGTAAGCACATTGTGAGCACACTGTGTTATTTTCAGCAGGACTATCTTTGAGCTCTAATTCTATGATATTAATTGTAAATGATATACTACTGATTGCATCTACATTTTCTATCATTCTTCTTTTTAGTTTCCTCACTAGATGTGACAGCCATGTCTACGAAACCTACAGAAGTCGGGATTTCACTTTCTGAGTCCCCTAGACGTTTACGTGTTAACCTGCTGAAACGTACGAGGAATTATACAGCTTTATTGGCATGACTGGTTAACTTTTTTTTTATCTCCTTTGCATTTAAACAATGAATTGACGCATATCCTATTTGCACTTAGTTATTGATGTCGTTTTTCGTCAAAAGAATATATTCTGCCTGACGATAATAGACAATTGTCAATCAAGATCAAGGTTACTTTTTAAAGTAGAAACGAAATAAAAATCAACAAAGAGCACCAAAATGCAGTGTGACTGTTTATCATGCCATTTCGCTTGTAATTTGTAGTTAAATCTTTCTTTTTTTAAACAAAGTGGCGTACTAATTAATTCTACAGCATACAAACTTCCCTACAGTGACTCACACAAAATTTTACTGGTCATTATAGTGAGTCCATAAATACCAATCACATGTAATTGCCAAAAGTGCAGCATTTTTTTCTCCAAGGGCTATAGTGTTCGAGTATTATTTCTACAAGAAAAAGAAAATCTACTAGAAGTAAATATCTTTCAAAGTCGAATAATATCGAAATATCGTCTGCAGGAACTAGGCCTACATCTCGAGTCATGTGGCAATAAAATTGTTGAAAGTAGACACTATACATCTTGTATTTACATGTGTAATTACGTGTTTTTGTATTTTTATTGTCTTCCTTTTGATGAAGGGTCAAAGAAACCACTTGTTGGCACAAAGTTTCCTGTTTTGGCTTTACTCTTCAGTCATATAATTATACACCCAAATATGCATTAAATACAAACATAATTACAATTGATATGATAGTGATTTGAACAAATTTCCCCTAAATGTTGGATTATTTTCAAGATATTTATAACAAGATCATGTCTCCTCTTGTCTACTTCAGAAGGTACAATCATCCAGCATGATTTTCACTTCTGCTTTTCTATGTTACATTGTATATGCTAAATTTCATGTTTTTCTCTTTCTGTACTTGTCTTCTTGGTAGCTTTTTGTTGCTGCTGGCAGTCACTCATATTAAATTCTTAGCGAAGTATTTGAAATCTTTGAGTTTTTCTACTTTTACGCACTTCAACCTTGCAGTACCTACCATATGTTTAGGCGTCGCCCTGGTCATCGTGTCGCTCTATGCCGTAACGATCACAATCGTCAGCATAGTCCTACGGTGAGTCTGGGCAATAGCAGTTTTGATAGATACTTTATTTTCTGCAAATCAATATATACATAAATTGAATAATCGTGAACATGGGAAACATACAGAGTATGTTTGAAACAGAGTCGTTTGACTAGCATTAACAACGATATAAAAGGAAATTAATGATATTACAGTATGCGTGTCTATGCAGCTGGGATTACAATAACAATATTATATTAAAGAAATGATAATGCAGAGGGTCGCCATTGTAAGCATTGCTTGAAAAGATGGCCGGCCCGAGAAAAAGGTAGGTAGGTAAATTGGTAAACAATACAAATTCTGCTGCGAAGATAGCAGGGGAAAATAAACTCTGATGTGTGATGGTGGTGAATGTGCGTGCGAGTGCTTGAGAGTGCACAGGGGCAGATAGGCTGAGATTTGGAATGATAAAATTGGTTTGCTGGAAGAGGGAATGACTTACGATGTTGCTACTATCGGGAGACCAACATAAGTCATATAAATTATTCGTGCTTAATTCGTATTTGAAGTATACTGTGATAAAATATGCTTCTTTAAGTTTGCTTTGAATGAACACAAGGAGGCACACTGTTTCAACTCTTCAGGAAGAGTGTTCCATGTATCCGAACCGTGATGACAGTTAAAGGGGTGGTATAGTTTTGGTTGAGATGGGAATTCAAGTTTGAACTTTGTTAGGGATAATTTGCTTCTAATAGAAACCACTCATAAGAAATTTTAAAGAGCATACGATTCTAGGAGGAATTCAAAGTTCATTCAATGGAAATCGGTTTCATAACGACTGAGATGTTCACAAACAAAGCGGTCCTGACAAAAAGTGGGACCCAATTTTGATTCGGACCACTATGTTTTGGTTTGTCTTTTAATATCCCAGGAATTTCGAAACTGATTTTCATCAAAATACCCTTTTATTCCTCCTAGAATTGTATGCTCTTCAATACTTTATATGACTGGTTGCTAATCATTTCTCACATCTCGTCCAAAACTATATCAGTCCTTTAACCCCCCATGGTGTCATTCAATCTCGAATGGCTATCAAAAAAGTATTATACTATTTTTTTTCCTTAAGAACAGTGCCAAAGTATCGATTGAGCTTAAAGATGATAAACAACAAACAAGGGTGTACTCTAAACCCTTTAAGCACTTTGTGTGTGTTGTTCTTCTGCCTACTCCTCTTTTTCGTCCTTTTCATTTTCTACGACTTCTTCTCCTCTCCCATCTTTTTTTTTCTCCGATTTCGGCCTTCAGTTCCCTATTTTGTTGTCTTCCACAGGAGAAAGCGAAAGGATCGACCGCGAAAGGATCCTAAACAGGTTGACCAAGAAAACCAAAACCCATACAAAGGATTGCAAACTTTGTCAACTCCGACCGCGGACTACCAGGACTTGGAACCGATTTCTGAGTCGAGAATCGACGGCAACAATGATCGTGCCTACCAGAATCATAAGGTTGTGGTGCCTAGGGGGAGGAAGGCGTGTCTCCAGGCTAAGGACCTAGGGGACAGCGATGACATTGAACACACACCTTGCACTCCCGTTGATAATCCTGCGGAAGAGAAATAAGAAACATCTCGTGCTTTACACTGCAAACAGCTGATCCACCGAGTTCCCCCTGACGGTTGATTGTGACGCCACTTTGTCATACGGTGAACAACTCTTAATTTTATCGATTAAAAAAGGAAGTCAATTTTCTTCCCGAATCTACCCTATAAAAGCGTTATTAAGGATTAAGCTTCATTTAGGTGGAAATTATTGTTCCAAATTCAGACACTCAACTGCAGAAATTTCAGAAACTGACATAATAGGTATATATATTTTCAACCGTTACGTCAGAGTATTTGCCATTAAGCGTTGAAGGCGGTTCAGATTACGGTATTTACTTTTAGCTTGGGCAACATGGAAGTATAAGACTATTAAGTGATTACGACATGAATTTGGGAGCAGTAAAATATAATGGAAAAAGTGGTAAACCAAAAGTACAGATAATACGAGTCAGGAATGCTCCACCTTCAACGACGTGCCAGTAAACCTCTGAGTTTACATAGCGTTTACATTGTTAATCGTATAAAGTTTGAAGAGTAAGGCATTAATAATTTGCGTATTCTTGGTGTAACCCAAATAACCACGAGGACCGTCCGGAACTCAATTTGAAGGCAGCATATGGGATGATAAAGTTTGCAATTTCCATTGAGATAAAAAAATAACAAAATACTATCCACCCACTAAAATTTCCTGAAGGTTCATAAGTTTAGATATAATGTCACCCTTCAATTTATGGAAAAGCTAACAAGAACAGAAACATGATTGATCAAAATGGGAAATGTATGAACCATATCTAGCCTCTGGAATCAACGACCAAAAGAAAAAAAAATAGCTCAACAACAAAAGCAAAACAAAACAACCCAAAGCAAAACAACACCCGACGGCAATAACAACGACAACTAAATGACCACGCTATTCCTTTACGCAAAGTACACTTTCCTTTTATGTCTTTATGATTCGAAGTGTTTACAGGAAATTTAGACTCTGAAATATAATGACTGACTTCAAACTGAAAGTAAAATTGAGGAAAGTGACACAACACAGGGGTTGCGGTGGGGAAGGCAATATAAAGAGATAAAAATAATCGATTTTGTACAAGAAATATAATCCAGGAAATAGGCAGGAATCAGAAGTACGGAAACAGGTAGTTATCTTGAGAGAAATTGTTTCTCTGAAATGCATACTTCACCATTTCAAGATAAAAAATAAACAGCTTTGGTGCTTCAAAATAGTTCTGAAATGCGAGTTATGGATAGAAACAGCCAGCGTAGAAATTTAAACCAGTATAATCGATCTTAAGTATTGTTAAATATACAGAATGTGAACAATAGTTATAATGTAATGTTTCCAAAATAAACCGCCTAAAGTTACGGTTTAATGAGAAAAGTTGTGATGTCCTCTTATATTTTAGGCTTTACTGCAAAAATTTTGTATGGTAGGATTTTTGTGATACAACTTACCTACACAATGTGCATCACAATGTGATATCTTGAACATTTTTTTAAATCACTGCTCGCAAATGTAAACAGGACCTTTAAAACCTGTACAGTTAAGTTGTCACTAGAAAGAGACAACAGTCTGCGAGTACATACGTAGCAGGAACAGTACGTCTTTCGGTGTATATCTCGTATTCCTGAACGTCGTAGAGTACATAAGTAGATTGCACAGTGTTTTGAAGCACATGATATACACAGTAATAGATTGCAAGCCTTTCATGTCATGGTACATTGTATTGTTTTCACATAATTTAACAAGGACATGCAAGGCAATACACAAGGAATTAACGCTCTTTATAAAAAATTCAAGGATATAATCATGCATGTGTGTATATACAACTATAAGATAAGATATCTTCGAAGAAGAAATTAAAGGGAACAAAAGGACACTTGCAAATTTTTTGAAGCAAAATATTACATTTTGAAAATGAATTTGTCGTATTTTCATTAGTTTTCTTGTTGTTTACATGATACAGCAAATAATTTGCGTTAAAGGAAACGTTATGAACTTCTTTGATGTCTTGAAGATGTGAGGATAGTATTTGTGCAGAATGAAGTGCTTGCATAAGAGAAAAAAATGTTAAGAGGAAAATCAAGAAGTTGTTTGACAGACGAATGGTGAGTTGAATGTTATATCTCATTTTTGCCGTTACATAAATTTTGCAAAGAAATTTTTGTTTACTTAAGCTTTGTTATGAGAGGTGACAGCAAAATGGAATGCATGTAAATGTAGGAGATGAACAAAATGGATTCTTCGTAGCTATGTTTAGTATGGCAAGGAGATTCTAGATTTTTGATATTTAGTTAAATATTACGTTTTGAGTGACCCACTTCTAGCCTCGCTTTTCAAAGAACCACTCTTTTCCATTCTTACTTTTTTGTCAACCTTGCAAAGTATGCATGAATACCTGCTCTTGGCTATTCTAATTAATTGTAAATATATCTTGCTTTTTGCTCTACAATCCAAACAACATTAGGTAGTTTGTTATTAACTAATAAAATAATGTCGTTTGTATATTTCATGCTTTGTATTTTGCGTCACTCTTTTGCTGGATGTAAATAAATGATGAATGATGATGATGATGATGATGTTCAGTTTGTATCAAGTGAACGACTGTGCTTTCTTGAGTATATGAGATAAAGTGTAATAATGATAATGATAATAATAACAACAATGATAAAGAATGTTGTTGGTTTATGTGCGCAATTTTCCTTGGGATCCCCTTTTCAGCTGTTTAATTTTTAGGAAATGAATCATTTTAACTTACGTTTTATCCAATTTCGACAGCAGTTGGATATACTCCGTATACATAACATGTCACGACATAACATGTCATGGAAGACGGCGATCATAATATATTGTATACGTGTATAGGTTATATGCATATATGTGTGATACATATACAGTTAATAACATTTCTATTGTTATGCAAATAGGTGAAACTGGAATTAATGTCAATTTACAGAGGACAAATAAGAGTAAAAAGTTAACACCCAATCACCATCACTCCATCCTTCACTTGTAAGAAAGCTGCTCAATACTAATAATTCCTCAGGGGTATGAATAATTTTGTTGTATATATATATATATATATATATATACATTCTACTGTGTGTGTGTGTGTGTGTGTGTGTGTGTGTGTGTAGTGTGTGTACTTAATTCACACATTCAGCATTCAAAAATTATGTAGTAGGCCTACTAGATTATGACAAATCTAAAGATCATGGATGTGTATCTTTAACGTCTATACAGTTCAATGTTTTCTAGCTGTATGTATACATTCATTTTTTTAAATTGGATTTTGGCACTTTTAAAACAAACAGGAATCAAAAGTTCACGCTCTGATGACGTCATAAAATGTAAATACTGTTCTCTGGATCAAGGGGAGCAGGACACAAGTTTTGAATCAGAAGGAAACTGCATTGCCATACCAGTATTACAGGCACATTTTATTTCTTAAAGGGGATGGCTAGTAACTGATCAGTGGGAATCAGTGGGAATGCTGAGGGATGATTGTTCCAATCCTTGTGGGATTCATTTAAGAGTACATTATATATCTATTCTTGTGTGAAAATGATTTGCTTCAGAATGGTCTCATATTCAAGTAATGTGCAGTTTAATGTTTCCAGGTAAGCGTCCCTGGTCAGTGACGGGGCATTAATCTGCACATTACTTGAATATGAGACCGTTCTGAAGCAAATAATTTTCACACAACAGTAGATATATAATGTACTCTTAAATGGATCCCACAAGGATTGGAACAATCATCCTTCAGCATTCCCACTGATTCCCACTAATAGGTTACTAACCATCCCCTTTAAGCTCCCATTTCGCTAGGATCGCGCGGACGAATTATGGATGGCCTCTAGAAGCCTCTAGAGGCCCCCATATGATTAGCGCGCAGACGCGACAAAGTCTTGAAATATATACGATATACGCAATTTATTACACCTCCACAGTAACACTGTCAAATAATCTTGATGTTCACCTGGTAAGATAGAGAGAGAAAGATAGAGAGCTGGGAGAAATACAGGCAGTAAATGATACATGATGTCTGGAGACAAACAAATAATTAGAATGAAAGATATA
Organism: Diadema setosum; assembly: GCF_964275005.1. Classification (NCBI taxonomy): domain Eukaryota; kingdom Metazoa; phylum Echinodermata; class Echinoidea; order Diadematoida; family Diadematidae; genus Diadema; species Diadema setosum. Next base: position 13,429,869 of record NC_092694.1, read on the forward strand.
GAAGAGGGTATAGTTGGATATATGAAATTATGTAATAAATGTATACTCTTTGACATCGTAGTATTTCAGGTCAATTGTAATACTGTGTATACACATATTCATAATCAACGTAGAAAATAAACGTTATCATCTTATTTCACAACTGTTTTACCAATCATCATTGTTATTTTCAAAGCTGTGCGTCCACCATAATGGTACGTAATTGTACTCCTGCTTATAATATAAGTATACAGAGAACGTAATTTTTTATTATTCTCAAAATAATTTAAATCGCCTTTCAAGTAAACTATAATGTAAAAATAAAGTCTTAATTAATATTACAATTAGCCATATATATCATTATAATTACCCACATTATCATTCTTAAAAGCAAGAGAATATTAAGTAGAGGGGTGATGGTTGAGTTATTAATTTTCTCCTAATCGTCTCCCTTTACCAAATGAAATTTGTAAGATCGCAACTGCTGATCTGTAATATGACAAACATGTCGCGAAAAAGGAACAGTGAGACTCGCGCCTGCTTTTCGGGCAGCGACACTAGAGCCAGGCTATCCGTGGTTGTCCGGCAGTGACACGATGAGCTTGGGACAAATATATACCCAAGCCCCAAAATTCCGACGTTGTTATGGTAAGTAGTCAAAATCGAACAAGGCATAAATGAAAGCAAGAGAATATTAAGTACTGTAGTTGCGATCTTAAAAATTCCAATTGTTAGAAGGACACAAATTGAAGAAAATTCATACCTTAATCTGGGCGGTGAGTTGGCTCAGTGGGTAGCGCGTCTGCCTCAGACCAAAGCGACCCGGGTTCGAACCCTAGTCTGGACTGAGCAATGATGTGTGTAATCATACCGTCCCCTCTAGCAAGAGGCAGAACATTCTGTCCCTCGGATAGGACATAAAATGGAGATCTCGTGTGTGAGAGAGTCACAACTCATGCACGTAAAAGATTCCGCTTCATTCATTCATCGCAAAGAGTAGGGTGTTTAACCCGGTGAACTGGTCCCGTCTCATATCAAACTGGACCCCATGGAAGACCAGCTTAGCGTAGCTGAATATGGACTATCCAACCATCTTTTCAATTGGAAACAAACAAACAAATAAACAAACCTTCATTCCTCTACTTAATAATCTCTTGCATTCAGAAATGCCTTGTCTGTCGTTTATCAACACCCCATTCATCAACATGGACATATATTTCCCATAAATTTTGTCAAAGTTAAGGAGAGAGTACCAATGAAGAGTGTCAATTCGTGGTAATAAACGGGTTGGGGTGATTTGCAAAGACCTGTAGAGACAACTCTAGTTTTGTTAGCAGAGCCGGCATTAATAGCCACTGTGAGCCAGCAATTTCTAGCTTGCACATCCTTTCCACACCTGTATGCAGAAAGACATTATACATATATAAATACTCAATGCTAGATTTAGAAAAAGATGACATCACTGTCTTTCCTGCTTTTCAGGACGAGTCGTCATTTTGGGGGCGTCATAGCAATTTTTCCGTATCAGTTATTTCTGGTAGTGGTTGTTTCCTTTTTTATTACCTCGTCTTTAATTTTATAGTACAGCTTTAAGAGCCCTATTTTACTTTAAACTAAAACAAATATCTGATCATTTCTCGGAAACTAGAAATTGTGGAAGCTTTCATCTTTTGCAATATCCAGGCTAAACTGAACAGTGAATAGACTGATAGATAATAAGGAACAAAGAAATCAATTCTGAATAAAGAATTCCCCACTGATTGCTGAGTAATTTCCTGGAAATATTCCATTCTGACTTCACTGCACGTACATGACATTATGCTGTTCTCACTGTCAGCGCCAGTCGATTTGACCCGGGCGGTCTGTAGTGATAGCAATTCGAGTGACATGCGCATGCTCCTTGTTCTCCAATATTGCACGTCCCGTTCCAGAATATAATATTCATCGAAATAAGAGAATAGAATCTTTACAAAAACTACACCACCGGACGTCAACATCACTGGTCTTTGGACAGAAAGATATCGTCGTGAGCTGAGAAGTGGAATGGTTTCAAACTTCATATAGGCAGTGATAGGTGGACCAAGCAGAGTTGAGGGCAACAATACTATTCAACATCACAGGAAAACAAGAAGGGCATGCACATCCACGTCATCGTCAAAATCTGAATAATAATCTTATACAATGAGTGACGGAAGGGGACACCGTATTTTCCTGATTGGTCAGGTCAACGTGCTCGTAGCTGTCATCATATTTTTGACTGGTTTGAGAAATGTAGGAGCCTACGAAGTCGGTATGTAAGATCTGAGTGAAAATTTTGAAATGGAGTATTAAGTTTGTCAATGATTTTGTTCATGTATGGGACGGTATACAAAACGTAATGTAATGCTTAGGAAGCAATAAACCGGTTTTTGTAGGAAAAATTGCAAGACCTGTTAGTCACATAGAGCAGATAATTGTAAGATTGTATCATAACATTTAAACGACAATATCTTCATTAACAAACTCCACTGGGTATGCCAGGGAAAAGCTGTGACTTTGTGATCATACGGCAGGATGTTTTTTCTAGGCCATTATTTTGATGATATCTGTCTTACTTCCTATACTGTTTTCTCCATTTTACTGTTGAACTGACGTTGCGGATATGCTAATGTATATTACATTTTCATGGTTATTTCTTCTTTCTTATTATTTGCTTCATCACTAGAAAATCTACTGGCCTATTCCCCAATTTTCATTTCAAAGAAATTAAGAAAACATATGTAGAAGTCATTTGCTAACTGTTCATCCGCAACCTTTTAATACACAATCCTTTCACAAAGTTCTTCAAAACCAAAATAGGCCGAGAACAGCCGTAAAATTGGAAATGATTAAATTAAAAAAAACGAATACAACTTTTCGATTTCAGTTCAGAATGTTGCGTAGTGATTTGGGTAATTTAGGAAACTCTGTCTCTGGCAGCAATAATGTACAAAAGGCTTCCTTTGATCAGGATTTCCTTCTCGTTTTCGCAGCCGTTAGGTTAGGTGGGCAGAAAGGAGCATCTGAGGGTCATGTGGAAGTAATGCTGGGCGACCAATGGAAGACACTGGATTACACGTCTCTCGACAACAAAACCCTCACCGTGATTTGCAGACAACTGGGATTTCCAGGAGCCGTCCGTTTCAGTCGAGTTCCGACACGGGGCACCACGGTTTCAAATATTCACTTCACATGCACAGGATGTGGTGAGGACTACATTAATACCCGTTCCATATACGGAAACCTTGTATACCTGGTCACAAAATGTAGACAGCAGCGTCAGCATTCTCTGCTTAGATTCATGTTTATCTGCTTTATGCTGAAATAAAAATGGCTTTAATTGGTAAATCCAGTTTCTTCTGTCAATATCTTCTGTTCTTTTTCCGTATCAAAACTGGGTGAGTTTTTGTATAATTTGCCTTTTCCAACGTAGTGCCCTTGATTTGCTATAAAACATGTACTGTATACACAGTAATAGAGGCAGAACTCACCAGATTTTGACATCTCTGACACCGTTCGAGGGCTCACATTGGAAAGAAAAGAGTTGACTATCCTATCGGCGAAAGCTCTTTTTCTAATTTCACTTACGATCAATATTTCCTACTGTTCGATTGCACATGCTGTTGACCGTAAACATGGTAGGGATACATGTACTACTTTACTGCTGTTGCACAGGCCGATTTTCACGCTGTCTTTTGCGAAAGGGACGGGTTTATTAGGCTACGGTCACAACTCAGAGCGGCGACCCACCAATTTGTACCCTGCTCGGCCGCCGCCGAAATTTTGACACCGCCTAGCAGTTTTTGTAGATGTCAAGCAAGCTATAAAACCCCAGCGATGCCCGAGCGATGCCCGTCGATTCCCCGTCAGTCACTGGTCGATTTAGGTGAAAACTTAAATAAGCTATCGGGATCTTCTCCGCACAGAGTCCGAGCAGTCACCGAGCGATGCCCCATCGGTATCCTGACGATCTCCCACCGGCCACCGGTTCATTTTTACGAAATCGCTCAGCGACCAACGGGTGATCGATATGTCATCTACCGGTGTCCCGTATGCGTACCGGCGGTCTGTGCCGGAAATTGCTTACGAGCTACCTAGTGTTATTCAAGTTCTTATGTGATTTGTAGTGTAATAATCAATTAATTAATCAAGATAAAACTCGAGGTAAAAGATTTAAGAGTTAAATTACCAGCTACGAAACTCAGCTATGTGAAACCACAGATAACCAGAAATCAGGAAATCAAACAGGGAGGCAAACCCAAGATGGAACAAATTTAGAATTTTCCAAAATATCTTTGCTTGCTTGTATATTTTTGCAGTATTTTTCTATTTCTATTCAATTTCATATTTTCATTTTCCCCATCTCTTGTCATTCATCACTTCTTCATTCAATAGGCCTTTAATAAACAATGAGATAACCAAACCATATATTCTTATGTCTACACACCGACACTAACTTTTAGCTTTAATCTCCTTTGCCCCTAAGTGGTTGTCCCTGTACGTCTTCCATATCACTCTTGTTGGTAGCCGAGATGGTGAGATGGTGAGATGTTGGTGGGGTTTCCTTGCCTCTATTTCTCCCTCGGTTTCTAATTCCGTATTGTCCTGGCTTCTCTTCCCTATCTAATCCCTGATTCCCTTCAGTGCTTCTGTCATTTTTATCATCTTTATCATTTTTAATCCATAAATCCTTCGACGATGACCGCTCGATCTATTCCATTTCGTTTTCTCCTGTGTTTTTGTCATTTTCGTCTCTATTATTTTTGTTTCCTAAATAGCTCGGCGGCGACCGCTCAAGAAGGTCAGTGTTGGGCGGTTGCTGCTCGGACAAGGAGCGTATTTTGGGCAGCGAGTGATAACTGAAATTTTAACTCCGCGTTAAAACTTCAGCGGCGACCGACCGATGCCCTAAAAATCAGTGGTGCCTGGTCGGTCACTGGCTGATCACCGGTCGTTGTTTGACCGAAATTGGCTAAAAACTCGCCTACCGGTCACCGAGCAGGCTAATTTTGGGGGTTGTGACCGTATCCTGTGCATGAGATTTCCTTGTGATGTTACAACCACTTTCATTATTTTTTCATGGTATTGTACAATTTTGTAAACGACAATAACTTCCTTTAACCTTCTTTCATTTTCAAAATTGAAGCTATACGGACATTGATATCTGTGATCGTTTGGGGACCATACGTACATGTCGTATGCTGGTATGAGCGAAGAGGATAGTGAGGCCCGGAAATCTTTCCTGAAAAAAAAAAATAGTTTGTGAATACAAATAGAAATATGACACTGAGAGGAACAAAACAGGGAAAGTTGGAGAAAATTCAAATTAAAAGAAAACTCCTGAATATTACGAAGTTGGGATATTAAAGTGAAACACAAATTTGCATCTCCTTCTGAATAGGTGGGTGTTGCCATTTTTGTCTAAAATGTCAAAGAATAATGATTTTTTTTTTTTGGATAACTTCTTAAGACCTGCAAATGTAAAATAAGAAAACAAATCGTGAGTATAGATAGAAAATGAGGGAATATTGTCTATCACTTTGCAGTTAAATTGTTGTTGTGCCTTTTGTTTCGTAATAATTATATCATATATGGCATAGATTTTGTCTGCTGTAAACGGAAATACACATGTTCTACCAACTCATATCCTGACAGAAACTCGGCTGAGCGACTGTCTGCCTGGCTGCGGTACCCCGAGGAGTAACTGCGATATAGCTAGAGTCACATGCCATAGCTTCGGTAAGCTTTATAGAATGATAACTCATTCATTCATTTGTATCCATATCAAACATAACATTTACAAAAATCAAAATGTAATTGCCTTGGTACAATTCATTCATTTTGAATGGAGGGATCATGTTACTTTCGTTCTATAAGTTCCATAAGTTATGATTTGCAATGTGTATTCTATGTCTTTTGTATTGTGTTTCATCGTACTACAATTTCTATCTACTCCATGACTGAATTTCTCTTTTCAAATTTTTTCTTCGAGACGCTCAGCGCTTAGAGTCAGTGTACAAAGCGCTTTACAAATGATTTTTATTATTTTGGAAAGAGGTTTATTGAAATGATCTACAAACAAGAATTACATTGGATACCCGTTGAATCTCGCATTGTATATGTATTTAAATTATAACTGTTTGTTTTTCATTGCATACACGGATCTGCTCCAGAGTACACGTTAATTTGCTGACACATAATAAATCTCCCAGATGTTTAAGATCATCCGATTGTAGATTGCTCGAGGAAATCATGGGGGATTGGTCATTTACACGTGCTGGACCTTTGGAATACATGTGGAATCGGTTGCCTCAAGTATCGGTTACTTTTCGAATGTTGACTCGTTTAAAGTTGTCATTAAGACTCATTTGTTAGTAACCGTTTTCCAGTAGAATTGTATATTATGATTTTTTTTTGTCATCATCATTATTGTGGCATTCATTTCCATGTGCATGTTTGTGTAATGGTTTTTGTACTTCATAACTCACTTTTCCAACTGCGCCTTGAACACGTTCGTTATGTGGAATTGACGCTTTGTAATTACCCTGTATTATTATCATTGTCATTATATCAACTTAATCATTTGATAAAAAAAGGTGGCAGATACAATAAAAAGAGAAGAGAGGCAGAGGTGGAAACAACTCATACTTATACTTCCAAGTACATTTTATCAAAAATATAATTTTATAAAGCCTTTTATAAACTCGATCAACAAATCCCAATACTGCCACCCTGACCCCCCCCCCCCGCCCCGTCTCCTCAACACCTAAAAAAAAGCCATAGGAGAGGATAGACCTTATAGTTTCGGGAGATTCTTGGAAAAAGAGCTGATAAGTCTTTACAAGTAATTTGTAAAAATTCACATTTCACATTCGCATTTGAAAGTGAAACAATATACAACATAACCTCTACGTTTCAAGGCCAATTTTACCCTGCAATTTTACCCTATCATATGTATCACAATTATCGTTTTTATTATTCAAAATGTATATATTTGTTCGTACAAAGATTATAGTTGTCCTAAAAATCATTAATACCGCTATTAAAGACGTAATTTATCATTTGGAGATGAAACAAAAACCCAGCACTAGTGCTTCAAAATGATTTTAAAATGTGAGTTATGGATAGAAACAACCAATGTAAAAATTTGAACAAGTAAAATCGATTGTATTGTTAAAGTAGGGTGAACGAGAAAACAAAGGACGATATTTATAAAAAAAGGTGATTTATACATTTCTGGAAAGCTTAAGTCTCTAGGAATATGAATGATTAACTTTCAGAAGGTAAAAACGTCTCCAGAACGATGGAGAGATGGTGTTTTGAGGCCCCCTGAACCCGATCTGACGGCGAAATTTTGGTGACCAAAATTATGACGTCACGAAATGTGCGCTGTGCTACCACTCCATCCACACAGTGGGCTCCGTCTATGGAGGGCCGTTGCGGACGTTGTTCGTTTGGATCATACGTATGGAGAGGCAGTATGCCCGTTTCCATGTATGCCCCAATCGAGCTGTGTCCGCAGCGGACTTCCATATCCGTCGCCTCTCTCTCGCTTCTTCTACCACCCCGACTTTGCCACTGTCACTTTCAGTGTCAGTGTCACTGTCATCACTCAATTCACTCTCGATGTCAAACTCAAAGTCTTTCCGTACAATATAGGGTAAAAATCGGACGTTTTAATGCCTCAGCCGAGAAAGCAGAGGCAACTAAAGACAGGCCAGATATTGCATCCACTCACCAAGAAATACGTAATTTCTGAATGGCGGCATCGATGTCCCGCTGCACTCGTAAAGGGTTTTGTTCATTTCGTGACGTCATATTTTAGGGCTCGAAAAAGACGACTGTTCCGGAGCGAATATCGATGAGGCAAATCAGTCAGTTTCTCAGTGGCGCGAATATCCTTTAATAAGTCACATTAAAAATCTGTTTTAAAAGGAGAAATTTTCCTCTGCTTTGACACCTTCTTTTATATGATTTTCTTGATTTTAATGTCTCGTTCACCATACTTTAAATATATAAAATGTGAACAAAAGCTATAATAAAAATGTTTCTACACTAGTTAAACCGTGAGTCTACAGGTATGGTTAAATGAGCAAAATGGTGATATCTCCTTATGTTTTAGGCTTTATTGCAAAAGTTTTATAGTGTAGGATGTTTTTTGATACAACTGACCTACTTACATGCATCAAAATGATATCCTAAACATTTTTTAATCACTGCTCCCAATGGTAAACAGGACATTTAATTTTCGTCATTGTTTATGTTTGTATATAGTTAAATGAATGATTTTTTTTTAAAGCTTTATCATGGGTTATATGTGACCAACAAGTAACAGAAGAACAACAATACACAATTCTAGTAATTATTTATTTCAGGGATATTCTATTCATGGATTTTCAAATAGTTCCATGTCGAAAATTATTCATACCCTAGGCTTAAAGTCAAATGTCTTTCTTGGAATAGTAGCCAATAGCCTAGCCCTTGTTCTTTATGACTGTTTGAAGACGATTCTTGTACGACTCCACAAGCTTCTGGCATGTCTTATGCGGAGAGTTGGCTCACTCTTCTGCGACAAAAGCCTCAAACTGGGTCAGGTTTGTCAGGTTCCTAGCCATCACTGTGGTCTTCAAGTCTCGCCACAATTTCTTTGTCCGATTCAGGCAGGGTATTGACTTGGGATTCCAGGACATTGGCACTATTTTCCATGATCCATTTCTTCACTACCTGGGCGGTATGTTTTGGTCATTGTCTAGTCTGGTCCTTCCACGTGTGCCCGAGTTGGCATTTTTTAAGTGGACTCCTTCACATATCATCAAGGATCCCAAAACAATCCTCCTTTTCACGGTTCTTTGGATCTTGATGAAGTTCCCGGTTCCCACGGAAGAGAGGTATCCCTAAAACAATTTGTTTCCACCACCAGGCTTGATGACGAGCAGAGTTCTCTCTGAGAGATTCCCTGTGCCACTGGCCACTGTGCCCCTCCAACACCCTCCCCCCTCCCCTTTCGCTCCATCAGCTCGCTCTTGCTTGGTCGCGTTCATGTATGACATTCAGTGTAAATATTAAAGCAGGAAGTTTATTTGGATGGCACTATTCTATAGGCAAATTGTTCAATAATAATCTACATCAAAATATACTGCTACCTTAAACAAGTGCGACTGTTTTAAGTCGATAAAACAAGCAAAAGTATGCATCAAATTGCACCATTTACAACATCAAAATGCAAAAAGTTCTCACCTCCTCCCCCCCCCCCCTTTGCTTGCTCCGTTCGCTCGGGCTCGGTAACTTTGCTCCCTCGCATACTAACAGCCTCCCCCCCCCAAAAAAAAAAAAAAAAAAATGAAATCCTAGCTACGCCGGTCCCTTTCCCCGCTTGGTTTCCCTAAAAATCCCTAAAAGTCTGGGAATTGAGAACTTCCTGTGAATCCCCCCCCCCAAAAAAAAAAAAAAAATAATAATGTCAGTCCAAAAAATCTCGTTACATTTAGAGTCAAAACGCACCCCCCTTGAAAAATAAAAGCTGGTGACGCCCCTGGTATTTGATATAGCTGTGCGCAGACGGAGGCAAACGAAGAAAACGTGCACACACTGATGGTTGACGCGCGGCTACTATTTTCAGATTTGGCTACTATTGCAGCGCGCACTAGTGCGTGCTGATTTATTAACATTAATATTTCACAATTTTTGGCATTTTTTTGTGATGGAATATAAACTTCACGAGAGTTCTTAAGATATGCTCTCACACCTCTCAAAATTAAAAATTTTGTGTGCAGATACACTTTAATGATTTGAGGACAACTTTTTTGGCGCGTAGAGTCAAGTATTTCAATAATGACATGTTGTCAATATGTAGAACCCCCTGATACAAATGTACCTATTTTCACAATGTCTCTCTTCTGTTTCATAAACACGTACGTCTGTGAATATGCATGTGTATTTATATGTACGCATCTTCGAAATTCTGTCATTGTTGCAAACAGTAATTACTCTATATACCATTGTCATAATCCTTACAGCGTAGGGCTTAAACGGCATGAATACATCTTTCGTGTGAGTGTGTGTGTATGTGTATGTGTGTGTATGCGTGTGTTCTTCTTTCACATAAAAATGTTGAAATGAATTTCAGAAGTAAGAAAAATCCCGGAATGCATTTAGCGTAGGACCCTATACGTCCAAGTGGAAGCGTTTACTTTTACCTACAAATTTTACTTGTAATTGGTTTCAGTATGATTGTATACACAGCGTAGACTAGTTGCACTAATAAAGTGTCGACGCTCACATAAACACAACACTCTAACCCAAAACTGTCCTTTGAAATTGGGAACAAACAAAACTTGGCATCTGCAGGGAATTTAAATTGTGTTTTTTACCAGTAATGATACATTTGCAAACTGTATTTTATGACATAACATTTTTCATATTTTTTGAAGAGTGATGTTACATTATTGTGCAATGTCAGTAGGCTTATAAGTTTGAGTTTTATAGTTATCAAGTTCTCATACTTTGTAATGTTATATTATAATTATACAATTATGTTACATTGAATTGTAATATCATCGTATTGTATTATATTACAATAAATACTACATATACTTTTGTCTGGTGAAATAATGGTATACACCCAGAATAAGAACCAGGTCATTTCTTGATGGAGCTGTTCCTGATTTGACTTGACAAACTTACTCTGGAATGACAGTGTCTGTTACACTTGCTGCATAAAATTGAGGTTGGCTGTTAAAATATGGCCACAGTACCTGTCCGTTGTTTTAAGAGGTTTCCACCCGTCAGCATTTTCTAATTTGTCCGTTTTTTCCAAGCTTGATGGTATCCATGTGGTAATTGTCAATTGTGATGAGGGAGGGGTTTAAACTCCCTGGCTATTGACGTAGTTCTCATGATGCCTGATGGGAAGTCCGAATTCCTTGCCTTGAGAGCATGTATCCATGATAGTTTGGCGGGCTTATTTTGTATGGGTTGTGAGTGCTGCATCATCTACATTTTTCTGATAGGCGCATCCCTATGGTTCACGTTGTTCTTTGCTTTAATCATGTAATTTTGTAGTTTATCATAATGCATTATTTTCCATCAACTATTATAAAATTTGCACCTGCGACCTGGCCGTTCCTGCAACAAGAGAGCGGATACGCAGGCTGTTTCGAGTTCCGGAGAGAGGACCACACATTTAACGATATGAACTGTCTGAAAACCTATGATATGACCATCGGCCTCTGCCTAGAGTTTTGTCAGTCGAGGGAATACAGATACTATGGACTTGTAGCCGGAGACCATTGCCATTGTCAAGATAACATCGTCGGACGGCCTAAGCAAGGCGACGGATCTTGCCAGGCTATGTGTAGCGGAGATCACTCTGCTCCCTGTGGTGGGGAATCTGCTATTGCAATCTTTGAAGGTATTTGTTCACTGAAATGTCTATAATGTCCATTGATACATTTAACGAGGCGATCCGAGTCAAATTCTACCCAAACGAACTCAGACAAAGGATGAGAATACATAGCAGGCCGATGTCTTCAAATATGTTCATTGTTCTGATTCAGAATATGTTCCCTTGTAAATGGATGGATCATACAAGATGATAGAATATAGCATGAGAGAACTGAGCAAGTAGAATATGACGTTTGGCTACTGCGCTTGAAGATATTATTTTTGAGCAAATTAACATGATATCGGATTGTGTTTAATATCACTGAAAGAAAAGTTATCACACTTTCGACTCATCCCTAAACATGGTGATGTAATGGATAGATAGAATGAATTATGTATACTAACATGTTTTTGCAGAGGATGGTGCCTTTATATACATTGTATCTCATATTGTTGTTGTTGCTGCTTTTTCAATCAAAATTTTCATGTACTTTTTCTTTTCGAAGAGGGGTTCAAACTCTACAAGCATTGTCTTTTCTGTTTTTGCACGAAGTGCATATTAATATTTCACCTCAATTACCTCAGCTCCTATTACAATGTATCGTTACTGTAAGTCTCATTTATTATCGTTCACTCTGTACAAATTCAAAGGCAATATTTCTATCGCTATTAAAGAAAGTGAGATGTATAGATGTTATGCTACCGTGGAAAACGGAAATAGATTTGAACTCGAACTTGGACTGGAATTTTACGACTTTCATTTTGTTATCATTCAGCTTTCGTATTTACGTCATTTTTTAAAATTCATTATAATTTGTTTTAGTTCCACATACTCCGTCTTGTAGTCAACCTCATATTTCAACTGTATCAACTGTGCAGCAGCCAGTTACGGATCTATCCACTGCAGTATCATCGTCTGAAAGTGAGTTTTTTTGTGTTATGTTTTTATCGTTTGTGCACCTTCATTCTTAAAAAAAAAATCCAGTGAAAATGTTCACTCTTGAAGGAGTGACCTCAGAAATCACTCAAAGATTTTGGAGTGATCAGTGAGGTCAGGCCACATTAGTTAAAACAAACGATATTCACTAAAAATTCATTCCAATTTTACTCTAAAATCACTCTTTTCTGTTATTCACTCCTTCAAGAGTTTCACTAGATTTTCACTAGATTTTTTTGAGAGCATGTAAACGTGTGTCTGTGTGTGTATGTGCCTGTGTGTGTAAGGGATGGCAAGAGAAGGTAATTCTGGTACGACAGGTTCCCATGTATTCCCTCAATTTTAGTCTCACATTTCTTGTATGGTTTCGAGGAGATAAGGATTTGGGAAAAAAAATGGCAGTGTAACCTGGTCTGAGTAAAATGGTTCCTAAATAACTAAATCACCATCTGCATAATGAGGTTCATTAAAACTACTGTAAAGTTGTAGAAAACTGAAAAATAACCTCTATATCTTGGAAGTGAATGTGGTTGGATTGTGTGTGTTTATGTAAAGAAAATATTATTATCAAAGTTTTTCAGACCTCCACATTCTTTTTCTTTTCTGCTCTTATAGTGATGTAGAAAATTTCGCGCTCCGTTGAACCTCAAATTTATACTGTAGGAACGTGTGAGTCTGCAGATATAAATTCTTTGGAAAAACCAACTCTGAAACAACATTTTTTGTTTATATTATTCTCTTCCTCTTTGGACTTTTCCGTGAAAGTTTCAGTGAAATATAAACATTGTAAAATATGAGCAAGCAATCGAGGATCAGTTTTTCTTTTACTTATGTCTCCGCCCCCCCCCCTCCCCCGCCCTTTGGTATGGATATTATTATGTCGATTTGAATATACTTGCGTGGGGTCATTCAAGGAATTGAGAGATCAGGTAAACTCCTAAAAGTCCAACTACCCCTATTTCAGAATTTTTCGTCGGATTGAAGCTAATCGTAGTTAGAACACTATGTCAGTATTATTTTGGGGAAAAAATAAAAAATGCCCATAATAAAGAATATTTCGAGAATGATAAAGAAAGTCCCGGCATTTTTACGAATTTTCAGGGTTTTTTTTTTTTCCTCGGTCTGAGCCAACAAAATATACCCCTTTCCCGAAAAAAAAAATCGGGACGGGCATACGGTCAAGATGGCTATCTCATTTGGGAGAGGGGGGGGGGGTGTTGTAGACCCAGTGAATATGGCAATTACCAGGGTTAATAGCTTGTGTTTTCTTCCTTTCCGAATTTTCAGCAGAGTCATGCACAGAGTCATGCACCATGAAGTCGTTTAGTACTGGAGCTTTAATTGGTGCCGTGATATCCTGCGCCGCAGTTATCCTCGTTGTGATCATCATTCTATTTTTCCAACTTCAAAAGTAAGAATGAGCGGTTTGAATTCTACAAGGGGAGATTGATCTGACATCGCTGTTGTTTTTTTGGCTTTCATTATTTTTCTCTTTGTTTCCAGCATACTAAATGATTCTACACACATAAAAATACGTAGGCCTATCTTTTGACAAAGTATTGTGATTGGGTGTTGTTGATTTTTGCGGTTATGTATAACAACAAAAGTAGAATATGTTATGCCAATGTTTTTGTCCAAACAATCGGTGCAATATAATAAGGATTGAGGAGATCTGGGGATGAAAGCACAACCCCCTTCCACACACGCACATACCTTTTCTTCTTCCCCTCAAAATAAAGGGGAAAGAGCACTACAGATACGTTAAATACTCAAATTACAAATTCACTACAGCCTCGATTTGGTCTGCCGGTCCTTTTCTCTTCCTCAGTATTGTCATCAGTTTTAACGAAGCAAGAGTCACATTGGCGAATGAAAAACTATGATGGACAGGAGAAAAGTGCAGATACACACAATCGATATGGAGGCCATCATCAAATGAAACATTTAAAATTTCGCACTGATCAAGAAATTCAAGTGATTTTATAGGAATAATTATACGTGATTATAACGTGATAATTTTTTTTCCTTCTACAAATCTGTTCAAATATTTCTATTCCGTCTTTTCTTTATTCTTCTTATTTTCATCTTTCTCAGACGAAGAGGAAATGGTCCTGCTAGGGAGGCTGCAGATGTTCCAAGACCGTATACCGGGTTGCAAACTTCATCTGCCATCACTCCTGTCTACAAGGCATTAAAACCGAACTTGAAGTCGAGATCTGTTGAACCTTCGAGTACAGCTTACCAGATTAACTGCGTCTTGTCGCCGCGAGAGGGAGATTTGGACTTCGACTATCAGAATCTGCCGCGAGGGTCAAATTTGAACAACCAACTTCATCATGTTTATCATAATCAGGGCATTAGGGCACCGCTCGGGACACGTGCAAACGGGGTTTATGAGAGTACGAACCTTCAGTCAAAGACGTTGGAATGCGACGGAGGTGAATACACGGGATATAAATACGTGAATGGATGTATGGAAGCAATAGGGCCAAAACATTAACAGGTCTTCACAAAGGACCATAAAATTTCATAGGCACACACACGCACACACACAGCTATACGTACAAAAACTACAGACATGTTGGAGCAATCAGAGATTAAATAGATTCTAAATGGAATCTACTCATTAGACACTTTAGTTTTAGACGTATACTAACAGTTAAAACTAGATCTAACGTTAGACTCTAGAACAATCTAGTTCTAAATTCTAGAAGGTCTGACTTTAGAGCCCTAGATACGTGAATGAAGGTAGCACCAAAGAGGTAGATTCAATAGTATTAGAGGTAGGCCCCTAGACCTACTGCAAGTAGCAAGCTGTAACATGGACTAGCAATATTGTAGACTACAAACTGCGACCAGCCCGAACGAAGCTAACATTACAGTATATCTGTGTGAAGGAGCTCCCCGGGGTTAGATGTAGCCGTAACAGTTGAGTTTAGATATCTACAAACTTACTGTGCCTGTAGATGTGTAGGGAGTTTGTTCTTTCGTATCCATGTCGATAGCTCAGCTTCCATAATGTCGTATTGCACCAGAATCACAGATAAATCCCTATAACTCATAACTTATTTCCGAAAACAGATTGGCTATCGGGAAGCTTGTACAGTACTAGTACGTAGGCTCGCTAGCGCTAGCGGACCATGCATACCGCTACTCGTACTAACTGTTACATGTTTGTGTGGCAGTAGCCTTTAAACAAGGCGACTCGCTCTGCGTGCCCCCGTATAGCGCGTTTACCCCACAAACCTGTTGGCCGGCGAGCGGAGCGAGCCGCCTTTATCCACTCGTTCAGGGATGTGTACGCAGAAAATACACACGGCACCAAGGCAAGCCTCGTTAATATTAAGTAGTGTGCCGTGTGTGCCGTAGTGTGCCGTGTGTATTTTCTGCGTCAAATTTGTACGCAAATTTTTCAAAGAATATAAAGCAACAACAACGACAAAAGTACACATCCCTGAACGAGTGGATAAAGGCGGCTCGCTCGCCGGCCAACAGGTTTGTGGGGTAAACGCACTATACGGGGGCACGCAGAGCGAGTCGCCTTGTTTAAAGGCTAGTGTGGCAGCGACAGCATGCAGCGCGATACTGTCATGTACTACAGTATATTGTACATTTAGACAGCGCGTAGCGGTGATCGCTAGCTGCGCGCGGAGCGTAAAACTGAGAAAATCACTAGCACTTCCGCATTTTATCCTCGTCCATAAGCCAAGTTTATTTGAATAAAAGAAAGCCGAAATACCGTAACCTTAGTTTTTTTAACCAGAGAAATTGACTAACCATGAAACTCAGGTAGGGACCCGCCTCTAACCCGAGTTTTTCTCAGGTTATTTATGCAACAGGGCCCTGGGGTGCATTCTGAAATCCTTCCTAGGAAGAAATTCCTTCCTAAGTCAGGATTTTTTCCTAAGTGGTATTCTGAAAATCTTCTAAGTTTCTTCCTAAGTAGACTTAGGAAGAAACTTAGGAAGTGGGCGGGAATATGCAAATTTCTGACTTAGGAAGAAGTTCGTATTCTAGAATGCACTTAGGAAAGAATTTCAGGAAGATATTAGGGAGCTTTAGATTTTAGACCCGCGGACGTTCAAAGGGAAAAAAAAATGGTCTGAGCGTGCGCAGAAGCGCGGGTCAAGTTGACGCACGCTTCTGCGCACGCTTAGAACATGTTGTTTTTTTTTTTCCCCCTTTGAACGTCCGCGCGTCTAAAATCTAAAGCTTCTTATTTAGGAAAGCTCCACCCCTGTCATAAGTACATTGTTAAGAATAGCAAGCTGTAAAACATCGTGATAGGCGCGCTTGTCAATCACTGCGCACAACATGTACTTTGATGCGCGAAATGGACGTCAGAAAGGGAACATGCCGCGCACACGTGTATTTGACCCTACGTCATGGTAATATGCGATTGTCATTGATTGGTTTCTTATAATACGGCAATTTGTAGTGGCTTTAAAAAGGACGTGGGCGGGGATAAGGATGGCCTAATTTGCATGAAAAAGTGCCTAGGAAGAAATTTCAGAATACCAATTCTGTCTTTCCGAGGCACTTCCTAAGTTTCTGACTTAGGAAGAAACTTAAGAAGATTTCAAAATACCATCCCAGTTTGTAAAGGCAAAATCCTATTACCACGTTGACCTTTTCAAGCCTGATGAGCATCTATATAGAATATGATGATATGAACGTCAGGATAGGATAATCATAAAGATTATATTTTGTATAGTAACTGATGTTAAAGATTTGGAGGAAACATGTAAATTACCATGATTTTAATCATTTGGTAGGGGTGTAGACCTAGTGTTGAAAGAAGGTAAGTTCTTTAAATAGTACGACGTGTATCCGCAAATTACCAAATTTTTTTCTTCAGATTACAAAGACAATAGGAGGACTAAATTTACTTTATACACTGATTACACCCATTGGAAGTTGTTAAGAAGAAGATTACAACTTAGAAACAATTGTTACTTTCGCCAACAAATTGTTGTCTCATTATTTGATCGATAGTGGTTAAGTCAGCGTTCGAACTCCTCCTCTGATATTCTGTCCTTTTTTTTTTTTTTTTTTTTTTTTTGCAGTAAAGGCTTTGGACTATAGACCCGATACGGCTCTGAACAAACTCAGAACACAAATATCTGCATATCTTTGAAAAAGCTTGCTTAGCTTTGCTTAAAAAAATAATGTTAACGGACGTTATATGGTTATTATCAAATTAGCAATATTAATGCAATCTGTACATTTTATTCCAATACACTAATCGATGTAATCGTTGTGCAGGATGTAGAGCCAAAGAAGTGGTCATTTGAACCTATTCAGGAACTCAGTTTCCACCACGGCGTATGCAAGCTTGATAAAGCTAAACAATACCACATATGATTATGTAAAGGCAAACGCAGACACAAGGTGAGACCGGGAAGTATACTTGATGTATTCCGTGGAATAAAATTCCACGTTATAACTTTCTACTTTTCTGGTGAGAGAAATCTTAGGCAATACAAGATATTTCAATGACAACAGACAAATAAAATGGTTTTTTCGCCAGGCACATCTCTCTTACTTTGGACGGTGAAACGGAAAGCTTAAAATAGGATGTTCAAAGTTTGGTATAAAATTAATTACGAGAGAATATTTCGTAATCAACATTAAAAAGTCGTGGATTTGGAATAGAAGGAAAAATTAAGAGCTGAAAGATACTACGTTACAGTAAATGATGAACGTGTTCACAAGTCAGTCTAATTTTGACAAGAACTCAATTTCTCTATGTAGTACATTCGCTGGTTGTGATGGTTATAATAGGGGATCAGAAGTCCCTACAAGAAATCCAACAATACATTTCTGTGAATTGTACGGATTTAATTTATTCTTGTTGAGTCACGATTCTTTCCAACAATAGTACAGTATGTAACATATGGTAGAAGTAGAACATTGTAAAGTAATAGATCGGTGTAATATTCCGTGCTATTTTTAGACAAATGTGTGAGTATTGTGACAGATAGCATCACATTAAAAGCAGGTAAATCGGAATTAACTGGAATTCCAGAGAATTTAGAGGATATCATTTCAGTCATTGGCAATGCATCAAGCTAGTTTTTCATCCTTGTTATTATTATTGGTTTTTGAAGAAATACGCTTAATCGTCAAAAGAAATCATTCCAGAAGCATTTAAGACAATGTTTGCCTATGAAGATGATCTACTCACAACTCACAGGCAGTGTTTCAAGGTGCTCACTGAATGAGAAAGTCTGAACTGAAGTCTGAACATCTGACAAAATACGGATACAGTATATAAAGTCATTTACACCTCAAGTTAATGTTAATATATTGTATTTTATGTCTTTTACACTTCAAACGTGAATATTGTCCTTCATTGTATTTTTGAATTTCAGTGATTGTATGTTGAATAGTTCGCACTGTGTAATGCTTTTAGAAATATGAATGTATATCATTACTTGTATTTTACTATGTATCTTCAATTTATTTATCAGTAGGATGTTTTATAGTCTGTGATTTTTACGTATGTAATACGCAGAGTGATGGAGAAAAATGGTATACTAAATAGGGCTACCCTGCTTAAAGAATACGAAACGAATAGATAATACATTTTTGGTAATGTTTAAGTAGGCGTATACTTTCTAGGACAAGAAATCCTTTAAGTGATGCTAGTCTGATACTGCGTAGGCCGTTCGTTCGTGATTTTTTTTTTCAATAACTGATGAATTCCTTATAAGATATAACATGCCTGAAAATCTTTTTTAATTTCTTTCATGTAATATTTGATATCATTTACAATATGTTACACATAATCGAGTGAGATAGAACTCAGTTTCATTTTCATTAAGGTGTGATTTTTTCGTGTGCAAATGAATGAGAGACAAAGGAAGTGATGACATCATCATTTTGTTTAATATGCGAAGTATATCCATTTGTGAGCGATTTTACTGTTCAGTAAAAGGGGAAAAATAAAGGTTCTGAAATCAAATCATTTTCGTATTGAATTCGGTGTCCTTTTCAGATACATTTCTTCCAATTTGTTTGATAATACGCTCCTTGGTAAGGTCATTTCACGTACGAGGCGACATTCACTGAAAGCAGCAGAGAGTAAGAATGCAAAGAATGTGGTCTTAAGGTGTGCTGGCTATAGGCTAGTTTTCCATCTTGTTTGTTGTCCATTTTAAAAGGTGTTTGGCAAAATTTGGGGCCATTGTAAGCAAAAGTATTCTGTAGTATTCGTAATCTAGTTTTCGGTATATGGAACATATCACTCTGTCGAATGTCCCTACATCATGCGGAAAATGTTATTAGTTCAGTTCAGTCTTATTCTATTGTCCATTTGCCTTATTTACACGCATACACATTATAAGACTATATATGCTGAAGTCATTGAGCGATGAGTTTTGGAGCAATAAACATAATGGAAAAATTAGTAAAGGTATAGATGATACATGTCATCCAGCTTGAATGATGTTCTTGCAAATAAACCCTGAATTTATATGACATTTGTATTATTAAACGTATGGAGTTTGAAGAGCGTTAAGGCATTAACAATTTGCGTATTCTTGGTGTGAGCAGGCAATGAACCCAAAGAATCACTAGGACCGTCCGGATCTTGATTTGAAGTCAGCATATCGGAAGATGAAATTTGAAGTTAGATGGAGATAAAAAAAAAAATAACAAAATGCTATCCACCCACTACATTTCATGGCGGTTCCTGAGTTAGACTTTCTCACTCTTCAATTCATGGAAAAGCAGACAATTCCTCAGACCACCAAAAGAAGATAACATGACTGATTAAAATGGAAAAGGGATGAACTTTATTTTGCCTCCTTGAGTCGACGACATAAAGACAAAACCAAAACCAAATAAAAAAAAACAGCAACGAAAAAACAAACAAACTCAACAGCAGCACCAAAAAACAAAAAACTAAACAAAACAAAGCAAAAAAAAAAAAAAAAAACCGCCCCAGAGAAAAACAAAACAAAATAAAACAAAACATCTGAAAACCAAACAACAGCAACTATTGAATGACCACGTTATTCCCGTTATGCAAACGGCATTTTCCTCTTTTTGTTTTTATAATTCGAAGTGTTTACTTTACCGGAAGTTTAGACTCGGGAACATAATGACTGACTTCAAACTGAAAGTGAAATTGAGGAAAGTGACAGAAGGTAGAGGGAGAGGGGGTGAGAAGAGCGATAAAAATAGATTTTTTTTTTTTCTAGCAGTAGAAAGCTATGTTGAAGAAGAAATAAAACCCTGGAAAAAGGCAAGAATCAGAAGCATGGAAACACGTAGTTAATATCTTGAGAGACATCGTTTCACTTTTATAAAACATGTACAGTTCAATTGTCACTAGAAAGAGACAACAGTCTACAAGTATTTACGTAGGAGGCGCAATGTCTCTTATTCCTGAGCTTCCTAAATTAGGCATACACAGGTGTAGTGAAAGTATCCTGAAGTACATGACGCGCACATTAAAATAGTGCAAGCCATGCATGAAATGCTACATTGTATTGTTTTCGGGAGAAGAAGTATAGGGAACAAAAAGACATGGGGAAATTTTGGGAGTAAAATATTTGTCTTTAAAAATTAATTTATAGTATTTTCACCAGTTTCTTGTTGATTACATGGTATATAAAACACGTTATGTTAAAGGAAATGTTACGAAATTCTCTGAAGTCTTGAAGGTGTGAGGACAAGATTTGTGTAGTGCTCGTGTAAGAGAAAAAAGGTTTAAGGGGAAAATTAAGAAATTGATCGACAGACGAATAGTGAGTTGAATCTTATACCACATTTTTGCGGCTATAGAAATTTGCAAAGCAATTTTTGTTCACCAAAGCTTTTTTAATGAGAGGTGACAGGAAAACGGAATGCATGTATATGAACGAGATCAACGAAATGGATTCTTCGTAGCTATGTTAGATATGGCAAGTAGTTTATAGATTTTTAAAGATATTTAGTTACATATAAATATCACGTTTCATTGTTTAACAAGTCTCACTTTTCAAAGGACGACTCTTTTCAATTCCTATATACTTTTCTGTCAACTTTGCAAAGTATACATGAATACCAGTTCTTGGCTTTCATAATATACTTATATATACATATGATTATATAGGCCTATATTTGATATATATATATATATATATAGTGTGTGTGTGAATGTATGTACTTAATTCACACATTCAGCATTCAAAAATGAAGTATCAGGTTATGATAATTCTTAAGAATCGTAAATGTTGTGTAGTTTTCACGTCTACATATTTTTTAATCATTTATAGTTATTTGTTTATATTCTTATTTGATTTTTTTTTCACTTTTCAAACAAAAACGCACTAAAAAATGTTCTGATGAGGTAGAAAAAGTAAACGGTACAAAATGTATTCTAAAACTGTGATAGGACAAATCGTTGAACTGGTTAAAAATTTTATTTCATTGTCTGTATGAGACTGCAATTGAAAAAAAGGAGAAATACATTAGACATTCATAAAATATAGCCTATTGTTTCAACTTAGTAGTATAAACTAATTGATTACAAACAAATTCTTGTGCAGGCAGTTGGCTGGATTGCAGAATATTGTACATAATACTGTAACCATAAGTCAATTAAAGTAAACATTATACAATCATCGTAATTACTCCTAAAATTGTACAGTACGTAGTGAACGTAATTTCACAATAAATCAGTCATACATGTTCATTGTATTACATTGATACAATTACTATACAGGCAACTTCGCAATTTTTTAAGCAAAATGTCCACGAAGCTTGGCGCACACATTTATAACGGGGTGAAGATGTGCAAGACATATTTTTGAAAGCGTTGGAAACTGCGTTGCCATAACAGCATATTATGGTTACATGGAAACGCATATTATGGCAATAAATCGTTCAAGTATTAAGGATACAAGAACTTTCTCATTTTTTTTTTTTCAAGCTGACTGCTCACCAGCCTTGGTACGCCCACTAGGGTCAGTATTTGAAACACGTTGCTATGTTAGCTACATATCATCATGAGTATAAATCAGGACAAAATATTTGAACCAAAACTAGGTTCTCATCTTTTTTAAGTAATGCTCATGAAATTCGGCACACACTGCTCTTTGGGTCAGGAGGAGCAGGGCACATGTCTAAATGAGTGGGAACCTGTGTTGCCATAGTAACAGCGTATATAACATTTCTTTCGCTCCCGTTTCGTCCAGGATCGGACGAATTCTGGGCAGCTTCTAGAAGCCTTTATGACTCCATATCCAGATCAGTACGCAGCGGTGGCGTTAGTACGGCGGCAGCCTGCATGCTTTCAGTAACGAAGTCGGTAATTTGTGGTTTTTACAGCATAAATAACACAGAGTAACGTGGAGGCAGACATCTTGAAATCACCTGCAAAATAATATACGACTAGCTAATTGGTGGCAAACAAATTAACCACATTAATGAACCACACAATCATTATTGTTACTATGATTGCTATAACTTGATGAATAATTCAAATAGAAACATCCATTTAAAGAGGTAGTGTTGGTGCAACATGTGTGCAAGGGTGTACGTCACGAGACCGACACACACGAGTCATACAGCCCATGAGTCATACAGCTCACAAGTCATACATCCCATGAGTTATACAGCCCACGAGTCATACATCCCATAAGTTCGACACTAAGTTCCTGCCTTTCAGGAAAGGCCGTCATTTTAGGGCGTCATAACATATCTATCTCAGACTCTCACAGGGAAGTTGGTTTAGTTCATCAACATGTGACATTATTATATTTCTCATTAATTATCCAAAGTTGAGGAGAAAGTATTGATAACGACTGTCAATTCGTGAAAATGTTAAGGCGACTTTGAAAGACAAGCACAGGCAACATTAGTTCTGTGAGCAGAGCCAGCATAAACCCTGAGTCAGCAATCCATAGTCTGCACACCCTTTCCACACCTGTGGATAGAAAGACATTTTATTATAAATACTCAATGCTAGATTTGGAAAAGATGACATCACTGTCTTTCCTGCCTTTCAGGAAAGGCCGTCATTTTTAGGGCGTCATAACATTTCTTCTTCCGTTTCAGATATTTCTGGTAGTGGTTATTTCCTCTCTTATGAACCTCGTCTTTAATTTTTGTCTTACAGTTAGATTTTATTCGTCACTTTCTTTTTCACTTTCGCAAAAATAGCAGTACAGCTTTAAGAGAACTATTTAACTTTAATCCAAAATAAACATCAGATCAGTCCAGGAAAACAGAACTTGTGGTGGCTTTAAGAATCTTTTATGAATCTGGACTAACCCGAAGTATGAATAGACTGATAGATAATAAGGAATCAGTTTTGAGTGAAGAATGCCTCACTGATTGCTAAGTACTTTGCTGGTAATATTCCACTCTGACTTCACTGCATGTGAATGTCTTTGGATGGTCGGCAATGTCAGTCCATGGTACTGTGACTGATAGATAATAAGGAACCAAGGAATCAGTTTTGAATGAAGAATGCCTCACTGATTGATATCCAATTTCCTGGTAATATTCCACTCTGCCTCCGCTGCACGCACATGACTTTGGGTGGTGGTCAATGTCAGTCCATGGTACTGTGAACATGGTGTCCAGTGAGTTGTGATTAAAGGAGCAAATTGTTTTCCACCACAATGCATACGCTAATTAGCATGAATTTGTGCTCGTCTATTTTGCTGCTCCAACCTTTGGAACTCTCTAAGATATCCATTGATAAGTCAGATACCTATATTCAACTTTTGAACAAAAACTCAAAACTTGTTTTCTTAAATGAGCGTGCATTTGTGTGTATTCATTTTCGTTGCTTTTCAGACAAACTTAAAATTTCCAAGTAATGCAATTACTTAATAATAATCCTGTAGGTTTACATATATAAGATAATTTACTTTTGAGTTTCTGTTTACTTTTGAGTTTCTGTTTACTTTTGATGTTGATTTTAGTTTATATTAGTTCATAAGTGGCTTTATAAGGAGCAGCGAAATTCTTCAAAAGCCAGAAATGTGCTCCCTTAACACTTCTCAATATTTCTGTTATTCATGTAATTATTTCTGAATCATCTATGTCTGCACACCTTGTGGGAGGAAGAAAGCAAACGTTGTGTAGAGACGACAGTAAACGGGAAAAATTGGGTCCATAAATAGCTTCCGTTCAGATGACCTTAACACTGGTTTAAACGGGGCATGCAATGTAATACTGATAACAATTCAATTGATAGCAATTCAAGTGAACTGCGCATGCTCCTTTGTCTCCAACGCGTCCGTTCCCCAAACCTAGAATTCGTCCAAATAGGAGTATAGATTCCTGAAAAAAAGAAATAACATATTGGAGCTTCCAATTCGCTGGTCATTGGACGGAGCAGTAACGTCATGTACCGAGTATAAAACTGGTATCCTACTATTAGTGGATCAAGGCGAGTGGACGGCAACCATTCGGCATCACCGTCACTGAGTGTCGAACGAGAAGACCATGCTCATCCACGTAATTAATAAACTCTTAATTGCTGCAATGAGTGATAGGAGGGGACGCCGTCTTGCCGTCCTAACTGACCAGGTCTACATACTCGTAGCTGTAATCACACTCTTGTCTGGTGCGAGAAATGTGGAAGCCTTCAAAGCTGGTATAGGTAAGACCAAATGGAACATCTTTCAACAATTTTGTTCATGTAAGGGGCATTACAATGTGGTGTTGCACTATAATTAGAAAATTGCAATATTGCTTTAATATCAACATTAAGATGCGGTACGGAATTATAACAAACACCCCCTTCCTATTCGAAAATGGCCCAGCAAGAGCAGACTGAAACAATAATATTATTTGATTAACAAACTCTTCACGAAGTTCATCCGAAATCATGGAAATGGCTGGGAAATGCTTTCACTTCGTGGCCATACAACATGATGTCATTGTTTGCATTATTACATGATTCCTTCGACGAATCTGCATTGCCCCTTTAAGTATTTTCTCCATTTTACCTTTGAAATGATGTACTAGAAATATCAGTGTAAATTTCCATTTTTCTTCTGATTTATTTTTTCCTCTTTATCCTCTGAATGCGAGAAAATGTACAGGTCTATTCTGTATTCTAGTAGTTTGCCTAGTGCTCTTCTTTCAGCTGAAGTTCACGACATAATCTTGTACAAATTATTGTGAAAAATCTGGCTGTAAAATGTTAAGTAGCACTTACAGAAAAAAATTGCACAAACTTTTCACTTCAATAACTCAAGAATTATGTGTTGCCATATAACATGAATGTAATTCAGTAATACTTAGTTTAAACTTCATCAGTAAGAGTTTTTCTGATGATTTGAACAGGAGTTTTGCTTGTTCGCGTGTGCATATTTGTGTGTGTTTAATATCATATTGTCCTAACATGGAAGCCATTTCCTTTGGGTACCTAATAAATTCTTCATTCCTACCAAACACTTAACAAAATGTAAATAGTGCTTTCACGCGCATCGTCAAATTATACATATTCTTTGTCTCGTTGATTTTCAGATTTTTTTTTTTCATTTGATTGTTGGGAGAAATTACTTTTATAACAACGTGAATGTTTCTGTGATGATGCACCAGTAAAGACAAAATGCAGTTATAAAGTTCATCACAGTAATTTAAGACTTCCATTGAAAAAAAGTTTTCTTTTTCCTTCACGACCTGGGAACAGCAAGGGTCATACCAGTCTTTAAATTTGAAGTAGATCGCTCGTGTTCTACCTACAGACCTATCATAATTTGGCGTTTATTTCTCAAAGGTGCTTGTAAAGTTGTACCTTAAAGATTAATTCACCGTTTGGCAAAAAAAAAAGAAGAAAGAATCTGTTTTGAAGGGAATGGCTAGTAACTGATCAGTGGGAATCAGTGGGAATGCTGGGGGATGATTGTTCCAATCAGGGTGGGATTCATTTAAGAGTACATTATATAATCTATTGTTGTGTGAAAATTATTTGCTTCAGAATGGTCTCATATTCAAGTAATGTGCAGTTTAATGTACCGTCACTGTACAGGCATGCTAACCTGGAAACATTGAACTGCACATTATTTGAATATGAGACCATTCTGAAGCAAATGATTTTCACACAACAATAGATATATAATGTACTCTTTAATGAATCCCACAAGAATTGGAACAATCATCTCCCAGCATTCCCACTGATCAGTTACTAGCCATCCCCTTTATTAAGGATTATCTGGCTTTGGAAAAGGACATAACACTTTTTGGATTTTGTCAATAATGCTTCAATGGCCTTTGAAGTGAAAGAAAATTGTAAGTGGACCGTTTCAAATTCATTGAAGGCATTTTAATTATACTATTGACCCTCCAGATGTTAATAATAACAGAATATGCCATTATTTTTTTTCTGAGGAAATGTTTTGAGAGTTCTCTGTCAAACAGGAAAACACAATAGGTCAAGTTACATATGTTTTTGGATGACACAAAGGCCTATTTGTCTGGCAAGAATATTTACACATTGAATGAATAGGGCCTATCTTAAATGCAGAAAATTTACACTTTTGGCTACTGACTAACAAACTCAGCACCAGCTTAAAAACAAAAATCACAATATTTAGACTTAAGTAATAATATCTGGATATATCTTCATCAAAAGTATCCATCAATAACATAGAAATGTGCAGAAACGTCAAAACTACAATTATCGTTGGTGTCAGTATCGATGAAAATTTCATTTGGCAGAGCACATTCACATCTCAGATAAAAACAGCAAAAGCAGTGGCCGCTCTTACCCTGAAAGGATATAGCTTCCGCTACGAATTATGGTAAATCTTTATGCATGCAATGATTTTGCCAAGTCATGCATATAATATTATTGAGTCGGAAACATTTCGAAGTATCTTTTGATATATTAGATGGCTTTTAGAAATGTTCAATTATTAATTCTAAGCTACATCTTTTCAAAGGATCTTTCTTTTTCCATATTATGATGAGTTATTAAATGATAAAGTCGTCGGTCGTTTCACGAACCGACGCAAGTGACACCTGACGATCAAAAGTTGATTCTGAGATAAACGCTTTAAAGAGTTTGGCTTGCTTTTTCTTGGTCATTACAGAATGAAATTAATTAATTTTGCTGATAGGAAGAGAGAGCAAGTTCTTATATTACATGCAACGTTAGATTGAAGTTCATCTGGTTATTGATTTATTAAATATCTTAAAGCAAACATGTAAGCATTGGTAAGTCAGTTCGTGAAAATGAAAATGTTGCGTTTTACGCGCTTGCGCGTTTCACGAACTGACGCATCCCTCAACGCCTCCCGTGTTTTTCGTTACAACTGCCGCCAATATGTTTCACGAACTGACGCAGATGGGGCGCTGCATGTGCGTTTCAGCATTTTGTACGGAATCATCGTAACCGCGCGTACGACTATATTGGTAGCGCGCATTCTGAGATCTTGTAGGCCCATCTATGGCGAATCTCCACCTATGGGCAATAAATTATGCAATGACTTGTGATGAAGAGATTATAGTTCTTGAATGTGTTTGAACTCGGAAAAAAAAAGTGCGGTATCATGGCTTTGTTGTCATTGCTATTTTTGTTTCATTCTGTGAAGTTCTAATAATTGCTAGACACTGGCACCAATGGCGTTAAAACCATGTCGGTGAACTAATTCTAGCATCTTGTTTTCTTGATTACAATGAAGTAATGCTTCTAAATATAGTTACACGAACTAGATGTATCTACAACGTATCAGATTCATTTTGTTTTATCACTAATGTCGCTTTTCATTAATCACAATTTACATCTCTAAGAGTATATTTTGAATAAAGTGAAAAAGGTAAGCCATCAATTGTCATCATGAAATCCGATATCTTCACAAGAAAATGTAAAATTCTTGTAAATAGAATTAGGTATATAGCCATATTCATGCGAAATTGTTCAGCATCCTATTTTGAGACATCTGCCTTCAGACCCAGTTTTATAGAAATAAAAGGAAAAATATATTCCCTACAGATCAATACAAAATGGCAGAAATCGGATAAGAAATAAGGAAGATATGACATTTTGAAATTTCACCTTTCTTCCCCCCGGAAAACACTTCTTGACCAGTCGTTATGAAATCAAAACAGAAAATTGACGAGGTCATGCCCTCACAATTTCTTATTTATTTCACATACAGAAATGAAAAAAAAAAACAAATCTAATTTTTCAGCAGTACAAATACGAAACTTGCGTTGAAACACCAAAAAAAGAAAAGAAAAAAAAAAGAACAGATTCTAACACTGATATATCTTGGTATGGGAACATGTTTTTTCTTGTATTAGCTATAAATAATAATTTTTCCGAATTTCATGCATAACATACTTGAGAAATTGTTAGGCTATGACATCATCAACTCGTTTATTTTAATATTCATAAGGACTGGAGCAGGTCAGGAAAATAATCCGATGTTTTTCGAAAAAAAAAATTCAAACTGTCATAATTATCTGCCTCATTTCTTATCCGAATTTCTTTTGTCATTTTTTTTTCATTGTTCTGCATGGAATGTTTCTCTCTTTTGAAGTTCATTATTTGTAAGGGGGATTTCCTCTTTAAGAATATTTCTCATAATTGTCATAAATAAAAACAAAAGGAATGTATCTTTATGCCCATGTTATATAGTCTTTGCAATTTGGTGGACTATCCCGTGGGTCTAGCCAAGTAAACATACCTAATTATTTTGAGAACCCTGTAATTCCCGTCTGAGGACAATTTTGATTTAAATCAATCAGTGTATTTTATTGAATATGATTGAACTCCATTTTTTTTTACTCATGTAAGCAGCCAATAAGAAAGGAATAAGTAAAATCATTGAAACGCTTTTACTGATATACGATAAATAAAATGTTGCTCCTGACAAGCACTAAATGGAGTCACAACAGGACCTGTTATACCAAAATATAATTTTTAATCGGGACTCGGCTCACATCACAAAAAAAAAAAATAAATAAGAAAATAGATAACAAAGAATAATAAATCTTGAAATAAGCAATGCTAGAGAAGAATTAGAGAAGCAGATCTTTGAAAGCAGATGATTATCCCCTCGGGAAGTCCTGCCCATTGGTTTTCTTGGGAACTACTCAGAACATGTTAATTGAGTAAATGCAACAAGATTGGAAGAAAACTCCGTTGAAGTTTGTGAAGTCAGTCAATCCGTTCAAAAGTCGTGAATTATGTCATCTTTTTTTTTAAACGTAGCATTTCTAGAGATTTGAAATAGTATGAAATGTTCATAATCATATACTCGACCGACATTGATTTATAGTAATCGTACTCGCCTTACTCTCTTGAAGAAGTAATTTAAGTGCTCTGTCTTTATGCTAAAAAATTGATAATCTCTTTCTCTTTGTATTTTCTTTTTTCGTCACTATTCTTCCGTGACACAACAATAGAGACAGTCTTCTTGCTGCGCCAAAACTTAAAAATTTCAGTCAAGTCTGCATCTAACTCAAAGATCGAGCCATTGTTCCACCTTGATCCTTTGGTTCCATTGTTACATATGGTATAAACAGCAATGACAGATTGTCCATTTTCCCACTCTTTGCTCAATAATGCATAAAAAGTCGAATTTTATCCTAATGCCTCGGCCTACAAAAAGAGTACAAAGTTTGCTAAAATTTGATATGATTAAGGTATATTGTTTGGTACTGATTACATTAAAATATAAACCTGAAAGTGAAAACAAAAAAGTGTTTACCTTCTTCCTGTGCGGTGTGTTTAAAACTAGATTCACAAGAACAAGCTTTAGCAACGTTAACCCAATAAGATCTAATAAACAGAAACATGATTTTACAGTGGATTTATCTCAACGTAGACCTATTCCTGTTTACGGATGTTACGAAACAGAGTTCTTCAGTTCCACTTTTCTTCCAATGCATGAAGCAATTTTATTATATATTTTGAATATTAAGTTGAACTCGAGTTGTACAGCGCGAAACACATTGTGTGCAATATAATGCGGACATGTATCATGCATTGGCGGACGGAATTTTTATTCATTGATTGTATAGCAACTGTACACACTGTCAGCCGTAGAGTCATATTATTTTGCCGCCTTGACGTGTCAGGATTTGAGGGTCCTGTGCTAAACATTGTCCACGTCGTTTCGCTGTGCGCGAAGTTACGCCGCACGCTTATTTCCCATAGACGCATTGCTTTGCGTCAGTTCGTGAAACATTCACCTCGACTACAGGGCCTCTTTTTCAAAGAGACGTGAGCGATTTTTCATATTTCCTGGTGTTTTTATGTAGATCTTAGTATGTACATTAAGAATATATGAAAACCTCAAAGTGAAGATTTGCTCGAAATTTACCACATACGTCGGTTCGTGAAACGGCCGACGAAGTTATTGAAACAGGACATTAAGTTTTACCACCCGAAGATGTCAAGAAATTCTATTCGGGCATTTCATCAATCGTTTAGTAATTTTTTTTTTTGTCTGACAAATTTGCTCTCAGCCAGTCTGATGCAAGGATTTCGGTAGCTAAGAACAGTTGTCAAAAAAAAAAAAAGATATCTGACAAAACTCTTAATGAAATGCTCCCTGGCAGCCCCAAATACGTAATTTTTCACCCCTAGTTTTAAACCAAACCAAGCTCTTTCATCTTTTCAAAGAAAGTTCAAAATACGTTTGTTTAATGAGGTTTGTCCATAGTTGTTTTCCTTTTTGGATTGCAATATGGCTAGAAGTTCCATTATTTTTTTTTCTTTCTCCTTACCTACATGTCTTCATTTTGATGTGCCAAAGTGCTTATTCAAACAAGGGTGAATTATAGGACCTTAAATTGCCCACTCGGAAGCATATATATATATATATATATATATATATATATTGTTTTTTTTTCACTATCAACACAGTAGGCCCTACGTAGTTATTATTATGAGCAAAGGCACGCGCGTATAAGTTTTAAATGCTTCATTCACGTGAATGCGTGATTAGTCGCAATTTGACGTTCCTGTCCGATTCTGATTCGGCAGAGTCTTCTACACTGACCAGAATTTAACGTTTCAATGAAAGTAATCAAGAACATCAATCTTCCGCGAGATATTTAATAACAGACACTCAACCGTTCAATCCCGATTACATTTACCACTCGACCTCACTCAGACACACACCCTTTACTAATATCTTGGACCCCAATTACAGTGAGTGAAAAGGCCGGGCTCGGCCGCGGAAGAGCCTGGCCCTCATTTCACTGTAAACGCGCAAAAGGCCAAATGCGGTACCAAAATCGGCCGCGCATTTGGCCAAGCTCTGGAGGTAGTCTCGGCCGCGGCCCGGCCTTTTCTCACTGTAAACGCAAAGTGGGCCAAATGCGGTACCAAATTGCGATCGGCGCGCTTCAAATAATAGTCGTTTTGTTTACAAGGAGAGCGCCACTACGACAAAATATTGAAAGGTTTGAATTAAAAGCCCGGAGCGAGCCCGGCACTGTAAACGGGCTCGGCCGCGGCTTGGCCAGGCCCTGCACTGTAAAAGGGGTCTGAAAGCCAGCGGCCTCGACCCGTTTTTCGCGATAGGGTGGGGGGCAAAACTTGGAGTTGGAATATTTGTGCTAGGTAACGGAGCGGCCAAGCAGAGAATGGTGTTCGAAGACCTGGGGGTATGGTTGGCATCCATTCATCTCGAGGAACGATGGCGTAGCACGAGGCAAGAAGTTTGCACCGCCTTGAGTGGATGTATAGTCCCTAGTCGTGAATGACATTCTCAGGAGCGCGTGCAAGCAGATGAAGTCCGTTGGGGCTGAGACTGAAGCTGCCCTTGCCTTCCTCCTGGCTCTCTTGTCGGTCTGCTGTACGTGTCTTGCAGCTTCAGCCCACTTGACGCCCTCTCTGACAGCGCCTCTCAACTGACTATTGTCAGCTGCACTCTCCCATGTGCTGGTGTGGATGTCATTTGCACACGTCTTTGAAGCGAAGGTGCGGCCTTCTCACGGGACGAGACCCCTCACAATTATAGCTCTTTAGCATGTCCTTCGGGATGCGACCTTTTTCCATTCGACGCGCATGACCCTACCACTTGAGGCGTCTCTGGTTGAGGAGCGAAAACATGCTGAGAATGCCGGAACGTTTGAGGACCTCTGCGTTTGTCACCCTATTCTGCCACTTTATGTGCAGGAGTCGGAGGTGGAAGGTGTTGAGCCTCTTCTCCTGGCCAGCATATGTTGCCCAGGACTCGGAGCCGTATAGCAGGGTGCTGAGGACGTATGCTTGGTAAATGTTTTTTATGAAATGTTGATAACGTTGCGATGTAACAAGAATTTCCTTCTCATTTTTCACAGCCGTCAGGTTAGGCGGTGAGGACGGGTCATCTGAGGGTCATGTGGAAATAATGCAAGGCGAGCAATGGCGGACACTGAGTTTACATAACGACTTAGACGACATCGACACCCTGATCGTCATTTGCAGACAGCTAGGATTTCCCGGAGTCAACCGTGGCTGTAGGAACCAGCCACTAGACATCCCTCGATCAAATATCACCTTCACTTGCCAAGGAAGTGGTGAGAAATGCATTTCTTCACAAGACTGGCTGAAAATGCATTACCAGTTTGTATAAATATGTGATCATGCATCACAACATCAACAACAAGTAACACCCTTTGATTTACGTCATGAGACAAAACAGGTGAAATGGGTCAGTCAAGTCAATTTTGAGTTGTCATTATTTTCTGAAAGAGCTATTCTTCTTCTACATTATTTGTAAAGTTTTGGATCATGATATGAATAGGAAAGTGGGTTTTCAGCAGCTTTTCTACAACCCTTTTATTGTAGAGTAATGTGATAAGGTCTGACTCAGAGGCCCCTTTTCAATTCTTCAAAATCCTCGGCTCACCCTTCACTTTCAACTCTCATAAGTTTTCAAAGAATAACGCTACTGTTTGAAAGTTGGCATTTAAGGCGTAGTATAGTTTTGATTGAGATGAGGCTTCAGGTTTCCACTTTTTTATGTGTGTAAAATAAAAAGAAAACAACCAAACAAACAAACAAAAAACCTCTCATGACATAATATGAAAGACCTTGTGATTCTAAGAGGGTTTCAAAGTTTATTTAATGGAATTTGGTTTTGAAATGGTTGACGTATACAAAACAAAGGAATCTTAATAAAAGGCCGGACCCGCCTTTTATTAGGATAGCTATAATCAAATGAAATTCGAACTCCTCTTAGAATTGTATGCTCTGCAGCATTTCATGAGCTGTTTCTTAGTATCTCGCAAGAAGTTAAAATCCCAATCCTCATTTCAACCAATACTATACCATCCTTTAAACGTTTACATAATTTCATCTCCTCGCAGAAAATCAGCTGAGCGACTGCGATATCTCTTTGAATCGTCGTATGTCTCAATTTCCTGCTTGGGTCAAATGCTACAGCCTCGGTAAGCCTCCAGACGGGAACTCGATCGAACAAGTCCTAACACTGCCCCCCCCCCCAAAAAAAAGAACAAAAAAAGAACAAAAAACAGCAAGTTTTAGTTGGTGCTTTGAAAGACGTATTAATTGCCGCTTTGTCGATGTAAATGGCCTAGTCCCTGTTTTTTTTCTTTTTACATAAACACATATAGCAGTGAGATTATACAACATATCTCTTACGTTTCAACTGTAATTTTACACAACAAACAATATAGGTCTATACATCTATTACAGCTTTGATTTATATGTCCACCATTAACTCCATGTTGTTAATTATATACATACATATATATATATATATATATATATATATATATATATAATGCACATAATAGCATGCCGTGAAAAGAAGGAAAGCCATTCAATGATGGCACATGTGAAAAAGTATATACGGTATCGATATTTACTCCATACCAAGTCTTTGAAGGATAAAATACGGAAAGATGTTGGTTCCGCCAATGCCAATGGGTCGTTAGCAGCACACCAGGGATCACCAGCGATCGGCCATTTAAGTATTGGAAACCTCCCCCTGGCTGTCATACTAAATACGTAACAATAGCATGATATTCAAAATGCAAACATTTCATGTTCAGTTGATCAATGGTTTTGTGTTTCCACCTCAATTGTTGTTCCTGTTATAAGAGAGTGGATATATAGGTTGTTTCGAGGACCACAGAGTGAACCATCGGGAGAACCTGGAAGATGAAAGTATGACAATTGACCTCTGCAAAAAGTTCTGCCAGTCAACGGAGTACAGATACTACGGGCTTTTAGCCGGAAACCAGTGCTATTGTCAAAACACCATCGTCGGACAGCGTCAGCAGGGCGACGACTCCTGCCAGGCCAAGTGTAGCGGCAGCAGTGATCCCACTGTTGGAAGGAGCAGCTGCGGCGGGTCATCTTCTATTGCACTCTTCGAAGGTAAGTAATCCCATTAACGACCAATCTTCCTCGTGTTATTAATGGATATAGTTATTGTTGCAGTGGTGGATCCAGGGAGGATTGCACTGGGCGCTCATTCCCCTTTATTTTTTGCTGAAACAAAAAAAAAAAAAAAATAATAGAAACAAAATAGGGGGGGGGGGGGGTGCGTACGCCCCCTTTAATTTTGTAAACTCGCCCCCTCTTTACGGAATTCCTGGATCGACCCCTGTTGTTGTGCCACATGTAGAAGGCCAATTTGAGGGCAATTCTATACTAGAAAAAAAATCAGGACATCAGGTGAAAGCACACAATAGGCCTATAAATAAAAGTTTTCCTTCATTCAGCTCAAAATCTGTTTATTTACAAATGAATTAATGATAACAGTTGGTAGGCTCTCATGCTGTATGATACAGCAGGTTGTAAGTGAGAAAATATTTATAGTTCATTAATAAAGCCGAAAAGTAATTAAGAATTATTACGGTTTTCATAAAGGGTCTCAGACATTGGCATTCTATGGCGGAGAAACAACGCAAATGTTGTCGATTACGCGTTATGGTTAGGTGAAAAATAAATAAAAAAATGAGAGCAACACATTTTTGTGTCTCTTCTCAAACATAATTTGAGGATTTTTGAGAAAAAAACATAACCTTTGTCTCCGTGCTTAAAGTATAACAAGGTATAACATTTTGACAAATTGCGCCTAGTAGAGGTCATCAAGGGAAAAACGATTACATTAAGTAGCCCAAAACATTATCATTATTTTGGTATACATCGTCATGGTTTCTGACTGTTTTTTTTTTATGGTTAACACAATTTATCATTCAGCCTTTTTGTTACTTTCGTTTTCAATTTTCTAGTTCCATTTACCAGTACAAAGCAAGAAACTTCGTGTTCTTGTCCCTCTCAAATTTCAACTACATCAACCGCTCCGCTGTCCTTTTCGGATATTTCCACTTCAACACCTGAAGGTAGTGTTTATAGTGCTTGTATTATCGTTTATTATTATTATTATTATTATTATTATTATTATTATTATTATCATCATCATTAATATTATTATCATCATTATCATTATTACCATTATTATTATTGTTAAAGATATGCTCATTCTAACATTTCTTGCATAATTGCGAGGAGAAACAAATAGTTAAGAATATTTTGATACCTTTGATGCCTTGTACATTTTGATGCATTAATTTGTTACTTTGCCTGATTAGGGGGCTGTTAAAATGTCATCTGCACAACGCCTAAAAAAAGCCTAATTTCTGTTGCAGAAACGCTTGGGAAAACCGCTCTATGCATTGGGACAAGATGCGGTTTGACCAATTGCTTTATGTCCTTTGACAATATATTTTTCAGACAAAGCTTTCAGAGTTAACATTATTTTATTTACTTATTTGCAGCTTTATTTTGAAGATAACTTTGCGCTTCCGTTAATCTTGAGATTTAAGTGTATGAGCATGTGATCCTGCCAACATTAGCTTACATCAACCCTGAAACGTTGTTTTTGTTCTTTGTTTTGTTTGTTTCCCTCTCTTTCAAAATATTCTTTTGTATTTTAATGAAAAGAGAAACATAAAGTAAAGATCCTGTGCATCACGAATAGATTAATACAGTTCCTGCATTCAAATAATATGATGGTGTCTAATGTTCTTTTTTCTTAGTAATACTCAGATATACTTTTTTTTTTGGGGGGGGGGAGTGGGGATAGTATTGCATATTGATACATCTTTCATATTATTGAATCTACGCAAAAAAGATTGAAAAAGTAGCCGGCACGATTCGTTGTGTCAGGAAATGAGGTAGTTCTAAGAATGTTAGCAAGGTTCTTTATTATCAGAGGAAAGGCTTTAATCCCCAATTTCTAAATGTTAAAATTTAATGAAACAGAATCATTGTAATAATCTGGGTAAACAATACTTTTATTGGGAATCAATTGTTTTAAATCAAGCGATAATATAGGAGGCAACAACAAAAGTTATGGCACTCTGTGATGGACCTCTTTGCAAAATTTATTTTGCGGGCAAACTTTTCTTGAACTTATATCTCCTTCCCTTTTTATTCACCCCTCCCCATTGCAGAGAAGTGAAGTCAATGCATGCCAATATTATACACAGTTGTGTGTGGTCATTCGGGAAAGGCGAATTTACTTCAGACACAGCAAATTTATCAAGCGCTTGCTTCGTGCCAGAAGTTATTTAAACATTCACTTTTTCGTTGTGGTATTCTACATGTTCCTTTTGTGCACATGAGGAGTCAAATTTATCCTCTTACTCGCAGTATCTTAATGGCTGCTACACCGAGTCTCTATAATGTCGGACCTGTAGTGACCCCTGTGTACAAACGACGTCCAGTATTAACACCTCGTGTTTTCTAACTTCCTTCCCAAACTTTCAGTGGAATCATGCACCATGATGTTGCCGACTATTACCGGTGCTATAATTGGTGGCGTAATATCCAGCGCTGCGTGTATCATCGTCGTGATCATACTTCTATTTCTCCGACTTCAAAAGTAAGTTTTGGCGTTTGCAAATCTTGCGGCAATGTAGATATGAGAAAACAGTTCTTCTTTATAATGTCATCATATTTCTTATTGCTTCCTGCATGATCATTCTACACACGTATAACTTGATAACTTACTGCATTTTTTCCTCGAAGCTAAAGTAATTTTATATTCATTTATCTATGCAATTTCATAAGAAACGTAATATACAAACAAATACATTTTTCTTTTGTTCAAATCATAGGATTTTTGAAGAAGAATTGATAAAGTTGATGAATACAAAATACTGACAATTGTTTAATACAAATTACACGGTATAGTAATGATAAAGAAAAATAATTTAAAGGTACAATCTAAGGGGAGCAATTGTAGAAAAAGGCTGTATCCTTTAAGCTTACGCTTGAGA
The DNA here is from genome assembly GCF_964275005.1 of Diadema setosum. Taxonomy (NCBI): domain Eukaryota; kingdom Metazoa; phylum Echinodermata; class Echinoidea; order Diadematoida; family Diadematidae; genus Diadema; species Diadema setosum. The sequence continues at coordinate 13,467,400 of NC_092694.1, forward strand.
GCGATGGAAACAGCCCAGTAAACAAATATATATAGGTAATGTTTATCCAGGGTGAGTGTTGGGATGGGAAGGTGGGGACGGGGGGGGGGGGGAAGGGTGCGAGGTGGATTGTATGTGCAGCGAGTTGTGAGTGCATGAAAGTGGTGAGGCCTTCAGTGTATTTTGGAGATTTGAAAGTTATTCAATGATTGTACGACGAAATTAGGTAATTCTTAAACTTTGTCTTAATGTTCTTACCAATTTGGACTGTTTGATGTGATCCGGTAGGGGATTCCATATCTGGCCCCTAGTGACTGATTGATCGGTGATTTATGGATATTCGTGGAGTAGTAACATGAAAATTGTCAGAAATTCGGGTTGGATATTTATGTACATTTCTATTATAAACAAATATGTTATAAAAAAATAGGGATGGTAACAAATAAGAAACAAATTTGAACGTAACAGATGCCGTTTGTAGAGTCTATATCACATACTTTTAAAGTGTCGAGTTGATGGAATAGAGGACCCGTGTTGGCAAGAAAGTGGGAACCCGTACAGATATGAAGGGCTTTCTTTTGTAAATAATGTAAAACCATATTAGTGTTCAATGTAGCGCTATTCCCCCCGACTATATTGCAATGAGAAATATGTGGAAGTACAAGTGAATTCTAAAGAAGAAAGAGTATGTGAGGTTAGAGATAATCTTAATCCGTTTATAGAGAATACCGATGACTTTATTTTCCTAATAAGATTCCTATTCATATAAACGCCGAGAAATTTAGTGGAATCCTTTTGCTCAAGTGGTAGAGAATCAATTTTGATGGTTAAATTTGTAACATATGGTATGCTCTTTTGTTGTAAAATGAATAAAATGTGTCTTATTTATGTTAAATGACAATAATTTGACAATCTATTGCTATCAGACCATTGTTTAACTTTATTAAGTTCACTGTTTAACGTGTCAACTACTGTGGAAAGACATGTGTGGGAATAAAAGATATTGAGGAAGAACGGACAACATCGTAAATATATATGAGGAATTAGAATGGTCCAAGAATCGAACCTTGTGGGCAATTGGTGGGACGCCACATCTAACTGGTAAATTGCATGAGGATTCTGATTTAAAAACAACAGTATTGACTTCGTTTGGAGAGATAGCTAGTAAACCAGGGGGTCAGAGGCCTTGCTTATGTCCATTTTCCTTCGGCCAATGATTGGGATATGGCATCGTAAAGAGAAATAATAGCAGAGTCTGTAGAGTAATTCTTCTGGAATCCATACTGGTTTGGTAGGTAATTCGTAACAATCTAAAAATGAGTATAATCTCTTGTAAATATTTTTTTTTCAAGTAATTTTGATATGTTGGATGATAGGGATATAGGACTGTTATCACTGAATAAATTAGGGTCTTCTATTTTAAATATTGGAATAACTTTGGCAACCTTAAATAAATCGGGATGAGAACCATTCAGCAGCGATAATTTATAAACGTTAGCTACAGGCATGCTATAGGGGAGATGCATAAATGTAAGTTGTTTAAGGAGTTTAGTTGACATACCATCCAAACCACACGAATTACTACATTAAAGAGAAACTGTTGCATTTATTACTTCACTTGTATCGGTGGACTTTAAAAATATGGATTTATGAAAAGGTCTATCAAGAGAATCTGAAAAATGTTTTTCGCTACGCGGTATTTTAGATGCCAAAATTTGCCCTATATTTGCGAAAAAAATAAAAAAGTTTAGCAGTATTGCCCGGGTCGGAAACTGCATGAACATGTGGTGCTTTCTTCTTAAGAATGCACGTAATGACTTAACTTATGTAATAACCCCGAAAAGGGAGCACATGACTTTGCTTTGTGTCAACAATCAATGTGACATTTTGGGAAAATCGGGGTGGAAGTCCCCATCCCTCAACCCTCCACGTCCGAAAAAAAAAATAAAAAATAAAAATCCACTAAAGCCCTCAAATGTCGGTACTGCCCCTCTCCCCTCCTTTTCTGTTCATGACATCAATTTTAAGAAATCTTCTTAAAAGATAAATACAACGGCATGAAGAGACAAAAAGGCGAATGAAAACCATGAAAAGTATAACGTACAGGAGAAAAGAGGAGATACAAACAATCAATCAGTACACTTACCATGATCAACTTACAGTGATCAAGTGAAGGATTTTAAATTTGTGGGCTTATTACGAAATCCTATATGACATTTGTTTTCTTTTCTATTTTCCTTCTTTTTCTACTAAAGTTAAAACAATTCTATTCCGTACGTCTCTCCAATCTTTTTCTTATTTTTCATCTTTCTCAGACGAAAGGGAAATGGTCCTGCTAGGGATGCTGCAGATGTTCAAAGACCCTATACAGAGTTGCAGACTTCGTCTTTCATCGTTCCTGTCTACAAGGCTTTAAAACCGAACTTGAGGTCGAAATCTGTTGCCCCTTCGGATACAGTTTGCCAGAGTCAATGCGTCAGCATGCCTAGAGTTTTGGACTTGGATTATGAGAATCAGGACGTATTACTTTTCATGCCGCCGCGAGGGTTAAGTTTGAACAACCAACTCTATCAGAATCGGGGCGTTAGGGCGCCGCTCGCGGCAAATGGGAACGGGGTTTATGAGAATACAAACCCTCAGTCAAAGACGTTGGCGTGCCATGGTGGTGAAGACATAGGACGTAAATACGTGAATGGGTGGGTGAAAACAATAGGGTCTAAACAATGACAGGTCTTCACAAAGGACCACGCACATTTACATACACAAACACACACACACACACACAGCTATACGGACAATAAACTAAAAACAAAAACAACAACAACAACAACAAGTATAATATTGTTAGAAAAATCAGAGATTAAACAAGTGGTAGACCAATTTCATAAAGTAAAAAATTAGCACGTTGCCCTTTTCAAGCCTCAAGCAAGTATAAACCCTAAGAACGTAAAGATAAACATGAAGTAGGGTTATATAATATACATTAAGATACAGCTCATGGTGGACGATTTGCTACTTGAGTAAAAATTATGAAAATATTTCTGGGCTGAAATAATATGTGGGGGGGGGGATAGGCAAAGTTATTCTAAGAAAAGACGGTAACTTCTTTAAATAGTATGTGTATCCACCGGTTACCGAATCTCTTTTTCTGCAGCAATAATCATGGAAGTTTACAAAGACAATAGGATGACTAGATTTGCTTTATGCACTAATTACACCAATGGAAAGTTGTACAGAAGTAGATGATAGCAACTGAGATAGAATTGTTCTGTCGGTTTTTTTTTTTTTTATCAAAGGCTATGAACTGTATAGACTCGATGCGGCTGTACACAAACTCAGAACACAAATATCTGCGTAGGCAGAAAACTTACCTAGCTTTGCTAGAAATAAAGGTCTACTGACATAAATAAATAGTTATGCAATATTATGCCAATACACTAATCGATGTCATCGCTGCGCACGGCGTAGAGTAATATTGTAATGATCGTTGGAACCTGCAGGCACTTAGCGTTCACCACCGTGGCCACGGCGTGTGTATGCGTGATAAAAGGTTAACAATGCTACTAAACATCATAATTTAAAGGTACAGACACACACATTCACATGCACACACACTCAAGATGAGACCAGAAAGTATACATGTACTTTATGACTTCCGCAGAATAGAATTTCACTTTCAACTTCCCGCTTTTTTGATGACAGAAATCTTAGATATTACAAGATATTCTATACATGGTCATGGGAATACTAGTAGCAGAAAAAGTGAAGAGCTGAAAAATTGTGTGTAACAATGAATGATGAATGTGTTAAGCACCTGCACGTCAGTCCTCTAAACAAGAACATTCCTTCTTTATTAAAACATCAAAGTTCAAAGTTCAACAATCGTCAAAGTTCTGGAATTAACTACCAATTAATCATCAGTTCTTGCAAAACGTCAATACCTTTGAAAGGGAATGTAGACTTTTCATAAGTTCAGTTCAGTTATAGTTCTACGTTCCAATTTCAATAAATCATGACGTCATTCTAACAGAGTACCAGCATAATGACAATGAACTCAATGTCTTTATAATAGTACAATCGCAGACAAAGGATAAGAAAAGACTTTAGATAATGCCAGTATCTATTGTGTTGAAGGTACACTAGCAGCGAAAGCATTTCGAATGAAGTTTTGAAAAATGTGAGGCAGAGGTTAAGATGGTCCCAGGTAAAGCTACATCATTAATATGCTGTCGTAGTCGTAAAGTAGAGCCTACGTCATAAATCATGTCTCTTACTGAGTGGAGAGGAGAATCGAGCGATTGACAAGCGTTGAGTCGAGCTGTATAGATGTTAAGCAGTGATGGTGTTGATCTATGAAATAGGCACATGGTTGCATGTTTCTCTATTGGGACACTAGTCTTTTGTTGCATTTTAAATAGTAAGTTGTCTTTCATCAGTTTTTATGACTTCAGTGATTGTATGTAGAATAGTTCGCACGGTGTAATACTTTTAGAAATCTATACCATTACTTCCATCATACTATGTATATTATTTTTTAGCTATTTACTAAATGTTTTTTTGTCTGTTTACGACTGTCCTGTATGTACGCAGAGTGATGAGAACGAACATTTGGTACACTGAAAAGGGCTACTCTGTCTAAAGAATACCAAATGGATGGATAGATGATAACATGAGAAACTTTTCAAAGCTTACGATTAAATCCACCGCCAAACCATATTCTCGTTTTGTTGCCTTCATAGAGGAAATTACTGACTGCTTCATGCAAGTTCATTGCAACTCTGATATTATTATGATTATGGATTTACGACATGTTATCTAGGCGTGTAATGGTAGGTGTATGTCTTCTAGGACAAGAAATGTAATATAAGTGACATATGAATGTAATATAAGTGATGTTTACTCGGATATGTTGATTTTCGTTTGGAATGGTAGCAATATTGATTAGGATTGTTGATTTTTTCTTTCCAATGTTCAATTGTTTCTTATGTACACTAGGCATGCACGTTTTACTACATTGTTTATGTATTATTTTATATCACTTAAGGAGTGAGAGAGAACTCGATTTCATTTTCATTTAAGCCCATATTTCTTCTTGTGCAGATCAACAGGAGACATAGTTATAACATCGTCACCTTGCACAATTTGCTTGACTTTGTGTGACTGTGACTGTGTCACTTTGTTATAATATAATATGTCATTGTCAAAAATTAAAGATTCCAAAATCCCATGACGAAATCTGTACGTCCTTTTCAAATACAATTTCCTCTGATTTGTCTGATATTAATGATCCTTTGTAAGGTCATCTCATACAGGATACAGCATTCACCGAAAGCACAAATAGAGTAAGAACGAATGCAAAGAATGTGATCTTGAGCGAGTTTAAGGGGGGGGGGGGAAGTGAGGTGTGCCTGCTATAGTCTAGTTTATAGCTTGTTTTGTCTTGTTCGTTGTAAAAGGTGTTGGCAAGGTATTGAACAGACAACTGATAATTCAGCTTTTAATTGCGATAACTGGACACACTGTTACAACTGCTCTATCATGGAAGAGACAAGACATGAAACATAATACAAGACATAACACGGAAAGAGGCACAAAATACCAATCTGTACAGACACACACAGCCATCTAAAGACACGTTTTGCTCTTATTTGTCCAGGCTCTTAGTCTCAGCCAAAATAAATGACGCTGCACACCACACTAAAATATCTATATATGAATTCCCCTTGGGAGACATCTCATATTATGGGGACTGTCGTGGAGAATTGTATTAACAACGTTTGATATGAATGCAATATTGCTTGATTCGATGTCAGTATTGCCTCGGTCGGGTAATCCTTTTTCAAAAGGGCCTGATGCATTTTTTTTTTTTCGCATCCACGCACTAAAACTCACTCATTATTCATTTTTATTTATCATTAACCATACAATATCTGGGTAATAATGATAACAAAAATAATGATGATAATAATGATAGTAATTATATATATATATATATATATATATATATATATATATATATATATATGTATATATATATATATATATATATATAATGACAACTGTTCCGGAGAAAAAAAAACAACAACAACAAAACGAGAGCCCAAAGCATGTCTGCAGTAATATAATATCTATCCTGTTGTCCCTTTCATTACGACCACTTCCTCAATTAAATCCTTGTTACAGTTTAATTGTCTCTATTGAGCATTAAACAGTGCAGTTGAGAGTATGCTGCACCAACTTCAGATGTCAATTTGTCCTGCCTAACTTATGTGTAACACTTTCTTATAGACAGCATGTAACATCAAGAAACTAAGTACTTTTCTTTGATTTGTTAGCTGTATCACCCCACTGGAATAACAACAAATGTAATATGTAACAAGACACATGCGCGAAATATCAGTGGTGAGAGCTATTTGACAACATCTAACAACGAGAAATGTCACAGTACAAAGTTGGTAAGTATCAGTAAATCTGGACCGTATACACTTTCTTGCACTATGTGCCACGTTCGCACGTCCGACTCAGTCGACGGCGTGCCAACTTCGCATATTCCGCTCATACGCACAAACCCGCCAAATGCCACAGTACAATGAAAGTGTTTTTCGCGATTCCGTTCCGCTCGTCTACAGCTTTCATCTTATGTGGTGATTGACTAACAAGCAGTGTTTCATACTAGATTTGCGCGCAAATTTCAAGTTTCTGTCACTACTTTGGGTGCAAAAAGTCAAACATTTACAGTCATGAAGTTACTGGGCATTTGAAAGAAAAGCAATTATAGATTTGCCATAGAATTTACATCAATGCAAAGCTTGGCACTTTCTCTTCAACTTTGCTCATTTCGTCTACAATTTAACAGAAATCTGTAAAGGTTATATAGGTTTGAAAAATAGAATGTTTTCTCAACGCATGCACTATTTTGGTGTCTAAGAATAATGTGGCACACGGGGGTTTTCCACCATGGCACATAAAGAGTTAAAACACAACCATACAAGTAGGTTACAGGGACAGCCTAACTGAACACTATAGATATCAGTCATAGCTACAAGGCCTGGAGGCCTGGACACAACTCAATATAAAGAGGTGTGACACAACAAAATGCCACACACATCCCAATTTTCATCTTCGTGTTTGTTGTGTTGTATCGTCCATTAACTATATCAATGCAACAAAGTACCTAATACGCCTGTCCAACCCCCGGCACCTTACCATTGACTTTGTTTTGAATATTTTCTACTGCAAGAATCCCTATTGTGAACAAAATAAATGGAAATACAGTCAATGTACTAAGTTGATAATACCATGCTTTGCTGTCTATCAAAATATATATCGATTTCCAAACAAAATTTCAGCGTCTTCACCAAAGTCTCTTTAGTAGCGTCATCAAAAAGGAAGCAATATTTTTCAGTAGATTAGGTGTTCCTGAAAGCATTTCGTAAAAACAGATCTTGTTGGCGAGGTCTTTCAAAGAGCGGACAGCTAGTGAAAGAAATATCAGTTTTCATCACACAATGGAGCCTTTAACTAGTCTCGAGCAGTTTGTGCGTAGTTCTCACAACGGATGTGCGAATGTATTGTGTGCTATTGCTGAACTATGTACAGCCACTTGCAGATACAAGAAATACACGCTACGACACAAATTTTCCAGTAATAAGGAACAAAAGAATGTTTCCAGTGATAGCTGATATCTGTCTTGAGTTGATGTCAAATTTGGTATTCTCCTTTCTCGTCTCTCGTCTCTCTTTCTCTGTGTTGTTTGTGAAGAATTTGTGCACGTTGTTGTTTTTGTTGTGTGTGTGTGTGTGTGTGTGTATGTGTATGCGTCTGTTTGCTCGTTTTTTTTTATTTTATTTGTCTCGATGAGCTCTAATGTGGCATGAGTTATAGCGCCAACTTCGAGAAAATGATTGTGTTATTCAAGTCACGCTTCGCGGCCTTTAAAGACGTATAGGAGTCTGGGTGCCAGAGGCTGAATCTTGTTTTACCATCAACCCGATGTCTTTTGATGGTTTTACCCTATTTCGGGGGTACTGAATCCCAATCTG